>NW_011494897.1:11106949-11119991 GCF_000754665.1 Bison bison bison
AGGAGGGTTCAGGATGGGGAACACATGTATACCTGTGGCGGATTCATTTTGATATTTGGCAAAACTAATACAATATTGTAAAGTTTAAAAATAAAATTAAATTAAAAAAAAATAAGATCTGGCATCTGGTCCCATCACTTCACGGCAAATAGATGGGAAAACAATGGCAACTGTGATAAACTTTATTTTCTTGAGCTCCAAAATCAGTGTGGACAGTGACTGCAGACATGAAATTAGAAGATATTTCTATTTGGAAGAAAAGCTATGTCAAACCTGGAGAGTATATTAAAATGTAGAGACATCACTTTGCTGTCAAAGATCCATTTTGTCAAAGCTATGGTTTTTCCAGTAGCCATGTATGGATGTAAGAGTTGGACCAGAAATAAGACTGAGTACCAAATAATTAATGCTTTTGAACTGTGGTTCTGGAGAAGACTCTTCAGAGTCCCTTTGGCAGCAAGGAGATGGAACTAGTTGGAGATCAATGCAAGAGATGCAAGAGACACAGCTTTGATCCCTGGGTTGGGAAGGTCCCCTGGAGGAGAGCATGGCAACCCACTCCAGTATTCTTGCTTGGAAAATCCCATAGATGGAGGAGACTGGCGGACTACAGTCCATGGGGTTGGAGAGTCGGACACAACTGAAGCGACTTAGCACATATGTCCATATTATGTGTGATCTTTAGTTGACCTAAAACAAAAGTTCCCTATGAACATACAGAAAAACAAAATGAATGGGGAGAAGAAAGTACCGTACAAAGTTGAGTTACTTAATGATTCATGGGCTTCCCTGATGGCTCAAACAGTAAAGAATCTGCCTGCAATACAGAAGATCTGGGTTTAATCCCTGGATAGCGAAGATCCCTGGAGAAGGAAATGGGAACCCACTACAGTATTCTTGCCTGGGAATCCCATGGACAGAGGACCCTGGCAGGCTACAGTCCATGGGGTCGCAAAGAGTCAGAAACAACTGAGTGACTATCACTTACTCACTCATACCATGTAATAATCTCATTAGCATTTTCTACAGATACTGGATTTGACAAATTAGCTATTCACAGAATAGAGAAAACTTGGTAACATTTGATAAAATGAAAAATATAGTAGCTGTAGGGCCCGGTATTCCATGAAAAATTAAAAAAAGAAACCTACATTTCATCACTAAAAGATAAACATTGCAAACATAAAGCTTGATACGAAAATATTTTGGAATGTTTACCTCATATCTGCCCCTTTCTTAATCAATGCTGCTGCTGCTAAGTCGCTTCAGTCGTGTCCAACTCCATGAGACCCCATAGATGGCAGCCCACCAGGCTCCCCCATCCCTGGGATTCCCCAGGCAAGAACACTGGAGTGGGTTGCCATTTCTTTCTCCAATGCATGAAAGTGAAAAGTGAAAGTGAAGTCGCTCAGTCGTGTCCGACTCTTCACGACCCCATGGACTGCAGCCTACTAGTCTCCTCCATCCATGGGGTTTTCCAGGCAAGAGTTCTGGAGTGGGGTGCTATCGCCTTCTCCTTTATTTATCCATGGTAGCCAATTAAAGAGTTTATTTTTAGTATAGAAATTACAAAGAATATTACAATATTATTAATTGAGTAATACTAATGTAATGACATTTCCCAAGACTGTGTATATTGCTTTTGGTTGCTTATTGCTCAGGGGCAAATAAAATAACTCAATAAATTCATGCCAATACTGAGATTTTCTTTCTAAATACCATTCTTCATTGTGATCTTTTCTTTAAATCTACCTAAATGAGAATGAGTTCATTTAGATTCTATAATATTTTAAATATCTCCATGAAACTTTTAAAGAATACTGCATACTGTGTAAGAATACTTAAAATAAATCTCTGATTAACCAGATAGCATAAGAAATAATGGGAATATATTTAAGATGCAGTTCTTTATTTATTTATTTTTTAATTTACCAATTTTATTTATTTATTTCTACTTATTTATTTATTTTTCTTTTCTTTTTTTTAATTATATTATTTCCTGAACCCTCCTCCCTCCTCCCTCCCCATACCATCCCTCTGGGTCGTCCCAGTGCACCAACCCCAAGCATCCAGCATCGTGCATTGAACCTGGACTGGCATCTCGTTTCATACATGACATTTCACATGTTTCAATGCCATTAAGGTAAGAAATATGTCCTGGACTTCCCTGGCATTCCAGTGGTAAAGACCATGTTGCCAATGCAATGGGTGCAGGTTTGATCCTTGGTTAAGCAACTAAGATCCCATGTAATGTGCAGCATAGCAAAAAAAAGTCCCAGTCAAGATATCAGACAACAGAGGAAATAGAGACAGTGATTTATATTATTGTAAAGGAATAGATGATCTTCTAATTAAATACAAATATTCATTATTTATTATCTTGAAAGCTAATTTGATAAAGATCCCTAAAATAACTTGACATTTCCCCATATACAAGAGCTTTTGTAAACACTGATCCCTTATGAATGTTGTGAAAATGTTTAGTGGAGTATCATACCAAGTAACAGAGAAACATGTTAAAGCATCATTTTTCTCTCATATTTTGAAAGACAAGCTTTTTCCTTTTCTATTTTCCTTGATTTTTATTTTGCTAGGATATTCTAGATAAAAATTTTGGACAATCAAAGAATAATTCCTAGAATAATTTTTAGTTATACATCTGAAACACCCATTTACCATGCCATATTGTATTATCACCAACAATTACTGCTTTTAATGAAAAACTCTTTCATTGTGACAAGCAGCAGGCCCTCCACATTATTTCTACATATGCAAATATGTTCTTGAAATACATACAATAGCAGCATCCATTTCTTTGTTTAGTGGTGGTTGATGAAACTTTAAACTGAGGCATATATTTATCTTCCTTTGACATTCATGATCAATAGTATGCATTAGAAAACAGTGAATTTGTGTTGTTATAGAAATATTTGATCGTAGGATGAGTAGAGTTAAGATCCAGAAATAGTTGAAGGTCTTTAAACTCTTTTGATTTGTGTCACATGTATCAGGAAGAAATAATTTCTTCTTCCTCTCAAATGTGATTTCAGTATCAAATATTATAAATAAATATCCCTTCTAGCTATTTGGGGGAGAGTTCATTTTCATGAACATGTTAGTCATTGTTGTTACACATTTTCAACACAGATTCTCCTGCATCCTCTCTTGTTGCTATAATTAGATATCTGTATACCCTTGTCTTTTGATCTTTTATTGTCTTTGCTAGCTAACATTTAACAAAATGACCATGTTATTTTTAGGAAACTTAAAACAGCTATTCTCATGTCAAAGCTCAATTTGATATTGCTGTTTATATTATAAAAATTAACTTCTCCAATAATAAATGCTTATAATTTCAGAAAATATACTGTGTGGTGCATGAAATGACGGAGAAGGCAATGGCACCCCACTCCAGTACTCTTGCCTGGAAAATCCCATGGATGGAGGAGACTGGTAGGCTGCAGTCCATGGGGTCGCTAGAGTCGGACACAACTGAGCAACTTCCCTTTCACTTTTCACTTTCATGCATTGGAGAAGGAAATGGCAACCCACTCCAGTGTTCTTGCCTGGAGAATCCCAGTAATGGGGGAGCATGGTGGGCTGCCATCTATGGGGTTGCACAGAGTCAGACATGACTGAAGAGACTTAGCAGCAGCAGCAGCAGCATGAAGTGAAGTTAAACTCTAGATATTTGACTGCAATATTAATAAGCAGGGGTTGGATTATCTTCTTACTTGCAAAACTGAGTATTTTCATTGCTTTCTGATTTCTAGGAAATTTGTGACTCTTTGATTGAAATTCAGGCTTCCCTTGTGGCTCAGCTGGTAAAGAATCCGCCTGCAATGTGGGAGACCTGGATTTGATCCCTGTGTTGGGAAGATCCCCTGGAGAAGGGAAAGGCTACCCACTCCAGTGTTCTGGCATGGAGAATTCTATGGACTGTATAGTTCATGGGGTTGCAAAGAGTTGGATACGACTGAGTGATTTTCACTTTCACTTTCTTTCACTTCATACATACACATACATATATACACACACACACACACACACACAGACATGGGCTTCCCTGGTGGCTCAGATTGTAAAGAATCTGCCTGCCATGAGGGAGACCCAGGTCCCATCTCTGGGTCAAGAAGATCCCCTGGAGAAGGGAATGGCAATCCACTCCAGGATTCTCACATGGACATTCCATGGACAGAGGAGTCTGGCAGTCTACCATTCATGGGGTCACAAAGAGTCAGACACGACTGAGTGACTAACACTTTCACTTTCATACACAGACACACATATATATGTATGTATATATATGTATATATGTGTGTGTGTGTGTGTGTGTGTGTGTATGTATGCATGCTAAGTTGCTCTAGTCCTGTCTGACTCTCCATGACCTCATGAACTATAGCCCGCCATTCTTCTCTGTCCATGGGATTCTCCAGGCAAGGATACTGCAGTAGGTTGCCATGCCCTCCTTCAGGGGATCTTCCCAACCCAGGGATGGAACCCACATCTCTTATGTCTCCTGAATTTGCATGTGCGTTTTTCACCACTAGTGCCACCTGAGAAGCCCATATATATGTATATATGACTCTATTAACTTAATCTGATATTTGGTAACAAAAACTGCAATATGGAATTTTAGGATTAATTAACATATACCACTGAAGAGAGAAAAAATTACAAGATTGGGTTTCAGTTACTAGTATTGTCAATTTTAGAACTTATTAAAAAGTAAATTATATTTATGGTAATTATAATAGTTACATAACATTCTACTTTTTAAAGGAAATGGAATTAGATTTCTGAAAGTGTATCTCGAGGTCATTGTGTCTAAGAATATAAACAAAGGGGATAGAATTTATACCTGCTCTGCTCTTTTGGACAATGTAGTTTCTGTTGGGAATGAGTGGAAGGTCCTAAAATGTTAAATAATGTTTTTAAATAAAAGTCAATCAAGAAAGATATATTAATGAGATCTGGAGTCAAATGCTCAATTGCAAATCTTGGCTCAGCCAATTACTGCTACAATGCTGGGAAATTTATTTAGTATCTTTGAAAAAGTTTCCTCAACTGAAAGATGAAGAATAAAAACATTTAACTTGAAGGATTACTATGAGGATTTATGAAATCATATAAAGAATCTAGGGTTTAACCTATATTTTCTCAATACATTATTATTATTATACCACACTCTAAGGAGTATGAGATTTTGAGGGACTATTTTGAGGGGAAAAAAATACACAGGAATCTGTGTATTAGATTCCTATTGCTGCACTAGCAAATGACCACACACAAGGGGTTACAACACATACAATTATTATCTTAAATTTTTGTAGGTCAGAAATCTGATACAATTCTGACTGAGCTAAAAGCAAGCTGTCATCAGGGCTGACTTCTTTGTGGAGGTTCTGGAGCGGAATTTATTTCCTTGCCTTTTCTAGCTAGTGGCCCCCATCTATCTTCACAGCCCTTAGCACTGGTAGAGTCTTTCTCACCCAGTATCACTCAGGCATTTTCTTGGTTTTGTATACCTCTTTTACTTCTAAGAATCCTTGTGATTGCACTGAGTCTACCTGGATAATCCAGAGTAATTCCTATTTTAAGGATAGATGATTAGCAAACTTTAATTTCATCTGCAACTTTCATTCCCCCTGACATGTCACCTAGCATATTAATAGGTTTCAAAGATTAGAATGTGGAAACTGGGGGTGGGCATTATTGTGCCTACCACAATCTGTGTAATATATATTTTGTTTCATAAAGTGTAGACTAAGTCAATTAGCATTTCACAAACTGTTTCACAAAATACAAAGAAAAGTGTTGTATGTGGGCAGTTTGTAACATACAAAAATTACAAGATGTATTCAGTGATCTCCACTAGGAGAGATCATACTTCGGATATACAGGGGGCCAACAAACACATGAAAAGATGCTCAACATCATTAATTATTAGAGAAAAGCAAGTCAAAACTACAGTGAGGTATCACTTCACACCAGTCAGAATGACCATCATCAAAAAGTGTATGAAAAATAAATGCTGAACAGGGTGTGAAGAAAAGGGAACCCTCCTACACTGTTGATGGGGATTCAGTTCAGTTCAGTTTAGTTCAGTCACTCAGTTGTGTCCAACTCTTTGCTACCCATGAATCGCAGCACACCAGGCCTCCCTGTCCATCACCAACTCCCGGAGTTCACTCAGACTCACGTCCATCGAGTCAGTGATGCCATCCAGCCATCTCATCCTCTGTCATCCCCTTCTCCTCCTGCCCTCAATCCCTCCCAGCATCAGGGTCTTTTCCAATGAGTCAACTCTTCCCATGAGGTGGCCAAAATACTGGAGTTTCAGATTTAGCATCATTCCTTCCAAACAAATCCCAGGGCTGATCTCCTTCAGAATGGACTGGTTGGATCTCCTTGCAGTCCAAGGGACTCTCAGAGTCTTCTCCAACACCACAGTTCAAAAGCATCAATTCTTCAGCGCTCAGCTTTCTTCACAGTCCAAGTCTCACAGCCATACATGACCATGGAAAAACCATAGCCTTGACTAGACGGACCTTTGTTGGCAAAGTAATGTCTCTGCTTTTCAATATGCTATCTAGGTTGGAAATAACTTTTCTTCCAAGGAGTAAGCATCTTTTAATTTCATGGCTGCAGTCACCATCTGCAGTGATTTTGGAGCCCCCCAAAATAGTCTGACACTGTTTCCACTGTTTCCCCATCTATTTCCCATGAAGTGATGGGACCGGATGCCATGATCTTCATTTTCTGAATGTTGAGTTTTAAGCCAACTTTTTCACTCTCTTCTTTCACTTTCATCAAGAGGCTTTTTAGTTCCTCTTCACTTTCTGCCATAAGGGTGGTGTCATCTGCATATCTGAGGTTATTGATATTTCTCCTGGCAATCTTGATTCCAGCTTGTGTTTCTTCCAGCCTAGCATTTCTCATGATGTACTTTGTATAGAAGTTAAATAAGCAGGGTGACAATGTACAGCCTTGACGTACTCCTTTTCCTATTTGGAACCAGTCTGTTGTTCCATGTCCAGTTCTAACTGTTGCTTCCTGACTTGCATACAAATTTCTCAAAAGGCAGGTCAGGTGGTCTGGTATTCCCATCTCTTTCAGAATTTTCCACAGTTTCTTGTGATCCACACAGTCAAAGGTTTTGACATAGTCAATAAAGCAGAAATAGATGTTTTTCTGGAACTCTGTTGCCTTTTTGATAATCCAGCGGATGTTGGCAATTTGGTCTCTGGTTCCTCTGCCTTTTCTAAAACCAGCTTGAAATTTGGAAGTTCACGGTTCACGTATTGCTGAAGCCTGGCTTGGAGAATTTTGAGCATTACTTTACTAGCCAGTGAGATGATGGGGATTAGTGCAACCACTATGGAGAACAGTATGGAGGTTCCTCATAAAACTAAAAATATAGCTACACTATGATCCAGGAATCCCACTACATGGTGTATATCTAGATAAAACCATAATGAAAAGATACATGCACCCCAATGTTCATTGCAGTACTATTTACAATTGTCAATACATAAAAGAAACCTAAACATCCATTTAGAGAGGAATAGATAAAGAAGATGTGGTACATAAATACAATGGAACATTACTCAGCCATGAAAAGGATGAAAAAATACCATTTGCAGCAACAAGGATGATCTAGAGATTATTATATTAAGTGAAGTAAGTCAGACAGAGTAAGAAAAATATCACAATATCACTTGTATGTGGAATTTTGAAAAATGATACAAATAACTTATTTACAAAACAAAAATAGACTCACAGACAAAGAAAACAAACTTATAGTCATCAAAGATGAAAGGTGCAGGTAGAGAGAGATAAATGAAAAGCTTGGGATTACCATACACATGTTATTATATATAAAATAAAATAATCAGTAAGTAGCTACTGTACAGCACAGAGAACTCGACTCAATATTCTGTAATAACCTAGAAGGGAAAGGAATCTGAAAAAAAAAAGACATAACTATAACTAATTTTGCTGTACACATGAAACTAGCACAGCATTGTAAATCAATTATATTCTAATATAAAATAAAAATTAAAGGGTAAAAAAGCACAGAATTATAGAAAGGATTCTAATTCACTATTTCAGCATAAGATTTTTGGTAGAGGGGAAAAGCTTCATTTTGTGAATCAGGACCCAAACTCAATCGTTTCTTTATACCTACTAAATTACCATATAAATTAAAGACTCTAAGATGCACTTATGCCCCACACTTCAACATCTTTGAATCATGATGCATCTTATAATTATTGAAGTAACTTTAATGAGGAGTTTTTAAAAAAAAACAGTGGTACAGAAAATAATGTTATGTCTTATAATCTTCCAGCAATTTTGATTTTATAATATGTGATAATGATCCTCATCAAAATGTGTCCTTCCTAATTTCTTATTTAAAAGTAAGATACTAAGAAAATAAGAAATGTAAGTCATACTCTATTATGTTTCTATTTCATTTGAATACATGGAATTTTTGCTCTGCTATATGAATTATTTAATTTGGTATGGAAAAATTATAAACTTTATACTGAAGGCTTATGGTCTTATAAGTTTTTATCTTTGGTATCAAATAATACCAATTTTGTTAACAATTGATGCTTAAATGAGTTCGACATTTTACAAACTAATAAAATAATTATGTTTGTAACCAAGATAATTTGTTATTCACAAATAGGTTTCATTTCCAGATGATTTTCCAAGGCTAGTTTTCTACCTCATGTGTTTTTTTATTCACATTTATAAGTTCTTTCATGATAAGGAACATAAGAACTTTAACATACTCTAATGAATTTAGTACATTAGTAAAAGTAATTGGTGAAGCCACCATAGGAAACAATACGGAGGTTCCTCAAAAAAGTTAAAAATAGAACTGCAATAAAATGCAGCATTCCACTTCTGGGTATTCATTCAAAGAATACAAAAACAGTAACTTGAAAAGTTATCTGCACTCCCATATTCATTGCAGCATTATTTATAATAGCCAAGATATGGTAAAAACCTAAGTGACTAGTGATGAATGAATAGATTTTAAAAATATGACACACACAGAAATATTACTCAGCCATAAAAGAGAAGGACATTTTGTCATTTGTGACAACACAGATAGACTATGATGACATTATGCTAACTGAAAGAAGTCAGAAAAAGACACTTCCCAATACTATACAGTAGGGCACTGTTTATTTCATATATAGTAGTTTGTATCTGCTAATCCTAAACTCCTAACTTATCTCTCCTTTGGGGTGCTGCAGCCCATGGGATGGCAGAGTCAGACATGACTTAGATACCTACCCAACAACAACAACACCCCTTTTCTCCTTTGGTAACCATATATTTGTTTTCTGTAAGTCTACTTCTATTTTGTAAATACGTTCATTTGTATCATATTTTAGATTCTACATATAAGTGATAACATGGTATTTGGATTATTCTTTCTTCACTCAGTATGATAATCTTTGCTGCTACTGCTAAGTCCTTCAGTCGTGTCCGACTCTGTGTGACCCCATAGACGGCAGCCCACCAGGCTCCCCTGTCCCTGGGATTCTCCAGGCAAGAACACTGGAGTGGGTTGCCATTTCCTTCTCCAATGCATGAAAGTGAAAAGTGAAAGTGAAGTCGGTTCAGTCATGTCTGACTCTTTGCGACCCCATGGACTGCAGCCTACCAGGCTCCCCTGTCCATGGGATTCTCCAGGCAAGAACACTGGAGTGGGTTGCCATTTCCTTCTCCAATGCATGAAAGTGAAAAGTGAAAGTGAAGTCGTTCAGTCATGTCTGACTCTTTGCGACCCCATGGACTGCAGCCTACCAGGCTCCTCTGTCCATGGGATTTTCCAGGCAAGAGTACTGGAGTGGGGTGCCATTGCCTTCTCCATAATAATCTTTAGATCCACCCATATTGCTGCAAATGGCATTTTGTGACAAACCAACAGACAACATAATACTCAATGGTGCAAAGCTGAAATTCTTCCTACTAAAATCTGTGATGAGACAAAGATGCCCACTCTCACCATTTATATTCAATATTGTATTGGACATCTTATCCAGAGAATTGATGAGGGAAAAAAAACCCAAAGTAACCAACTTGAAAGAGAAGAGGTAAAATTGTCATTATATGCAAATCACATGACTATATATAGAAAACTCTAAAGACTCAACACAAAAACTACTGGAACTGATAAATGAATTCAGCAAGGTAGCAGGATCTAAGATTAGCTTACAGAAATCAGTTGCAATGAGATATCAGGAAAGGAAAGTACAAGACAATCCCTTTTAAAATTGCATTAAAAATAAAGTATTGACTACTTGGGAATATACCTGACCAAAGAGATGAAAGACATAAGCTGACAGCTATAACACATCGATAAAATTAAAGGTAATCAAGGAAATGGAAAAATATCCCATAATCTTGAATTCAAAGAATTAATATTGTTAGAATGTTCACAATACCCAAAGAAATCTATATATTTAATGTGATCCCTATCAAAGTTAAAAAGTTTATAAATAACAAAAGCTTGAAAGGATGTGGAGAGAGGAGAATCCTACTACACCATTGGTGGCAATGTTAATTGGTATAGCCATTACTGAAAAAAAAAATGGAGGTTCCTTAAAAAAAATAAAAATAGTGCTGCCATATGATCCAACAATCAC
Organism: Bison bison bison; assembly: GCF_000754665.1. Lineage (NCBI taxonomy): Eukaryota > Metazoa > Chordata > Mammalia > Artiodactyla > Bovidae > Bison > Bison bison. Next base: position 11,117,623 of record NW_011494897.1, read on the forward strand.
ACTGCTGGGCATTGTTGTTGTTCTTCAGTCCCTTAGTCATGTCTGACTCTTTGCAACCCCATGGACTGCAACAAGCTTCCCTGTCCTTCACCACCTCCTGCAGCTTGCTCAAACTCATGTCCATTGAATCAGTGATGCTATCCAACCATCTGATCCTCTGTTATTTCCATTTCCTCCTGCCTTCAATCTTTCCCAGTATGAGGGTCTTTTCTAATGACTCAGCTCTTCATATCAGGTAGCCAAAGTATTGAAGCTTCAGCTTCAGCATTAGTCCTTCGAATGAACATTTAGGACTGATTTCCTTTAGGATAGACTGGTTTGATTTCCTTGCAGCCCAAGGGACACTCAAGAGTCTTTTCTAACACCACAGTTCAAGAGCATCAATTCTCCAGTGCTTAGATTTCTTTATGGCCCAAATTTCACATCCATATGTGACAATTGGAAAAAACCATAGCTTTGACTAGACGGACTTTTTTTTAATATGCTGTCTAGGTTGTTCATTGGAGAAGGCGATGGCACCCCACTCCAGTACTCTTGCCTGGAAAATCCCATGGACAGAGGAGCTTGGAAGGCTGTAGTCCATGGGGTCACTGAGGGTCAGACCTGACTGAGCGACTTCACTTTCACTTTTCACTTTCATGCATTGGAGAAGGAAATGGCAACCTACTCCAGTGTTCTTGCCTGGAGAATCCCAGGGGCAGGGGAGCCTGGTGGGCTGCCGTCTATGGGGTTGCACAGAATTGGACACACTGAAGCGACTTAGCAGCAGCAGGTTGTTCGTAGCTTTTCTTTCATGGAGCAAGCCTCTTTTAATTTCATGGCTGCAATCTCCATCTGCTGCGATTTTGTAGCTCAAGAAAATAGTGTGTTAATGTTTCCATTGTTTCCCCATCTCTTTGCCATGAAGTAATGGGACCAGATGCCATGATCTTAGTTTTTTGAATGTTGAGTTTTAAGTCAACTTTTTACTCTCCTCTTTCCTTTCATCAAGAGGCTCTTTAGTTCCTATTCACTCTCTACCATTAGGGTGGTTTCATCTGCATATCTGAAGTTATTGATATTTCTCCCAGCAATCTTAATTCCAGCTTGTGCTTCATCCAGCCCGGCATTTCACATGATGTACTCTGCATGTAAATTAAATAAACAGGGTGACAATATGCACCCTTGACATACTCCTTTCCTAGTTTGAAACAAGTCTGTTGTTCCATGTCCAGTTCTAACTCTTGCTTCTTGACCTGCAAACAGATTTCTCAGGAGGCAGGTCAGGCAGTCTGGTATTTCCATCTCTTTCAGAATTTTCCACAGATTGTTGTCATCCATACAGTCAAAGGCTTTGACATAGTCAAAAAAGCAGAAATAGATGTTTTTCTGGAACTCTTGCTTTTCTATATTCCAATGGATGTTAGCGATTTGATCTCTGGTTCCTCTGCCTTTTTAAATCCAGCTTGAATGTCTGGAGGTTCTTGGTTCAAATATTGTTGAAATCTTGCTTGGAGAATTTTGAGTATATATTTGCTAGTATGTTGCTGCTGCTGCTAAGTCACTTCAGTCGTGTCTGACTCTGTGCGACCCCATAGACAGCAGCCCACCAGGCTCCCCTGTCCCTGGGATTCTCCAGGCAAGGACACTGGAGTGGGTTGCCATTTCCTTCTCCATGCTAGCATGTTAGATGAGTGCAATTCTGCGGTAGTTTGAACATTCTATGGCATTGCCTTTCTTTGTGATTGAAATGAAAACAGACATTTTCCAGTCCTGTGAAAATGCCACTGCTGAATTTTCCAAATTTGATGGCATATTGAGTGCATCACTTTAACAGCATTATCTTTTAGGATTTGAAATAATTCTGCTGGAATTCCATCACCTCTGCTAGCTTTGTTCAGAGTGATGCTTCCTAAGGTCCACTTAACTTTGTACTCCAGGATGTCTGGCTCTAGGTGAGTAATCACACCATCATGGTTATATGCATCATGATCCAGAGAAAACTCTAATTCAAAAAGATACATGCACCCCAGTGTTTAAAGCAGCATTATTTTCTATAGTTAAGACATTGAAGTAACCCAAATATCCATCTACAGATGAATGGATAAAGAAGGTGTGACAGATACACACACACACACACACATACAATAGAACACTACCCACTTTTTAATGCTAAATAATATTCCACACTAAGTGCGGGTGGCTGCACTAAGCATGGCTGATAGGAGCTACCCCACGTCCGAGGTCAGGGGCAGAAGCTGGGAGGACCCCATACCCGAAGGGCAGCAGCCAAGAGGAGTTACCCCACGTCCGAGGTCAGGGGCAGCGGCCGAGAGTGCCAGGCTGCAATGGCGCAGGAACGGCTGAGAAGAGCTACCTGATGTTCAAGG
>NW_011494897.1:11120091-11121217 GCF_000754665.1 Bison bison bison
CCCCATGCCCGATGCCAGGGGCGGCGGCTGAGAGGACCAACCCCACATCCAAGGAGCGGTGGCTGCGCCGGTGCAGGAGGGCCTAGAGGAACTATCCCACGATGAAGGTCAGGAAGGGTGGCGGTGAGTAGATACCCCTCGTCCAAGGTAAGGAGCAGCGCTGCGCTTTGCTGGAGCAGCCATGAAGAGATACCCCAAGCCCAAGATAAGAGAAACCCAAGTAAGACAGTAGGTGTTGCAAGAGAGCATCAGAGGACAGACACACTGAAACCATACTCACAGAAAACTAGCCAATCTAATCACACTAGGACCACAGCCTTGTCTAACTCAGTGAAACTAAGCCATGCCCCTGGGGCAACCCAAGACAGGTGGGTCATGGTGGAGAGGTCTGACAGAATGTGGTCCACTGAGAAGGGAATGGCAAACCACTTCAGTATTCTTGCCTTGAGAACCCCACGAACAGTATGAAAAGGCAAAATGATAGGATGGAAACTGAAAGAGGAACTCCCCAGGTCAGTAGGTGCCCAATATGCTACTGGAGATCGTGGAGAAATAACTCCAGAAAGAATGAAGAGATGGAGCCAAAGCACAGACAATACCCAGCTGTGGATGTGACTGGTAATAGAAGCAAGGTCCGACGCTGTAAAGAGCAATATTGCATCAGATCAGGTCAGATCAGATCAGTCACTCAGTCATGTCTGACTCTTTGCGACCCCATGAATTGCAGCATGCCAGGCCTCCCTGTCCATCACCAACTCTGAGAGTTCACTCAGACTCATGTCCATTGAGTCAGTGATGCCATCCAGCCATCTCATCCTCTGTCCTCCCCTTCTCCTCCTGCCCCCAACCCTCCCAGCAATAGAGTATTTTCCAATGACTCAACTCTTCGCATGAGGTGGCAAAAGTACTGGAGTTTCAGCTTCAGCATCATTCCTTCAAAAGAAATCCCAGGCCTGATCTCCTTCAGAATGGACTGGGTGGATCTCCTTGCAGTCCAAGGGACTCTCAGAGTCTTCTCCAACACCACAGTTCAAAAGCATCAATTCTTCAGCTCTCAGCCTTCTTCACAGTCCAACTCTCACATCTATACATGACCACAGGAAAAACCATAGCCTTGACTAGACGG
>NW_011494897.1:11121317-11123115 GCF_000754665.1 Bison bison bison
GACGGACCTTTGTTGGCAAAGTAATGTCTCTGCTTTTGAATATGCTATCTAGGTTGGTCATAACTTTCCTTCCAAGGAGTAAGCATCTTTAAATTTCATGGCTGCAGTCACCATCTGCAGTGATTTTGGAGCCCAGAAAAATAAAGTCTGACACTGTTTCCACTGTTTCCCCATCTGTTTCCCATGAAGTGATGGGACCGGATGCCATAGGAACCTGGAATGTCAGGTCCATGAATCAAGGCAAATTGGAAGTGGTCAAACAAGAGATGGCAAGAGTGAATGTCGACATTCTAGCAATCAGCGAACTAAAATGGACTGGAATGGGCGAATTTAACTCAGATGACCATTATATCTACTACTGCAGGCAGGAATACCTCGGAAGAAATGGAGTAGCCATCATGGTCAACAAAAGAGTCCGAAATGCAGTACTTGGATGCAATCTCAAAAACTACAGAATGATCTCTCTTCGTTTCCAAGGCAAACCATTCAATATCACAGTAATCCAAGTCTATGCCCCAACCAGTAATGCTGAAGAAGCTGAAGTTGAGAGTTCTACAAAGACGTACAAGACCTTTTAGAATTAACACCCCAAAAAGATGTCCTTTTCATTACAGGGGACTGGAATGCAAAAGTAGGAAGTCAAGAAACACCTGGAGTAACAGGCAAATTTGGCCTTGGAATACAGAATGAAGCATGGCAAAGACTAATAGAGTTTTGTCAAGAAAATGCACTGGTCATAGCAAACACCCTCTTCCAACAACACAAGAGAAGACTCTACACTTGGACATCACCAGATGGTCAACACCGACATCAGATTGATTATATTCTTTGTAGCCAAAGATGGAGAAGCTCTATACAGTCAGCAAGGAGCAGACTGTGGCTCAGATCATGAACTCCTTATTACCAAATTCAGAATTAAATTGAAGAAAGTAGGGAAAACCACTAGACCATTCAGGTATGACCTAAATCAAATCCCTTATGATTATACAGTAGAAGTGAGAAATAGATTTAAGGGCCTACATCTGTAGATAGAGTGCCTGATAAACTATGGAATGAGGTTCATGACATTGTCCAGGAGACAGGGATCAAGACCATCCTCATGGAAAAGAAATGCAAAAAAGCAAAATGGCTGTCTGGGGAGGACTTACAAATAGCTGTGAAAAGAAGAGAAGCAAAAAGCAAAGGAGAAAAGGAAAGATATAAACATCTGAATGCAGAGTTCCAAAGAATAGCAAGAAGAGAGAAGAAAGCCTTCCTCAGCAATCAATGCCAAGAAATAGAGGAAAACATCAGAATGGGAAAGACTAGAGATCTCTTTAAGAAAATTAGAGATACCAAGGGAATGTTTCATGCAAAGATGGGCTCAATAAAGGATAGAAATGGTAGGGACCTAACAGAAGCAGAAGATATTAAGAAGAGGTGGCAAGAATACACAGAAGAACTGTACAAAAAAATATTCATGAAACAGATAATCATGATGGTGTGATCACTCATCTAGAGCCAGATATCCTGAAATGTGAAGTCAAGTGGGCCTTAGAAAGCATCACTGCGAACAAAGCTAGTGCAGGTGATGGAATTCCAGTTGAGCTATTTCAAATCCTGAAAGATGATGCTGTGAAAGTGCTGCACACAATATGCCAGCAGTGGCCACAGGACTGGAAAAGGTCAGTTTTCATTCCAGTTGCAAAGAAAGGCAATGCCAAAGAATGCTCAAACTACTGCACGATTGCACTCATCTCACATGCTAGTAAAGTAATGTTCAAAATTCTCCAAGCCAGGCTTCAGCAATATGTGAACT
>NW_011494897.1:11123215-11123821 GCF_000754665.1 Bison bison bison
TAGATGGGGAAACAGTGGAAACAATGTCAGACTTTATTTTTTTGGGCTCAAAATCACTGCAGATGGTGACTGCAGCCATGAAATTAAAAGACGCTTCCTCCTTGGAAGGAAAGTTATGACCAACCTTGATAGCATATTTAAAAGCAGAGACATTTGTTGTCAACAAAGGTCCATCTAGTCAAGGCTATGGTTTTTCCTGTGGTCATGTATGGATGTGAGAGTTGGACTGTGAAGAAGGCTGAACGCCAAAGAATTGATGCTTTTGAACGGTGGTGTTGGAGAAGACTCTTGAGAGTCCCTTGGACTGCAAGGAGATCCAACCAGTCCATTCTAAAGGAGTCAGCCCTGGGATTTCTTTGGAAGGAATGATGCTGATGCTGAAACTCCAGTACTTTGGCCACCTCATGAGAAGAGTTGACTCATCGGAAGAGACTCTGATGCTGGGAGGGATTGGGGGCAGGAGGAGAAGGGGATGACAGAGGATGAGATGGCTGGATGGCATCACTGACTCGATGGACATGAGTCTGGGTGAACTTCAGGAGTTGGTGATGGACAGGGAGGCCTGGTGTGCTGCTTTTCATGGGGTCACAAAGAGTCGGACACAAC
>NW_011494897.1:11123921-11124416 GCF_000754665.1 Bison bison bison
TCAAGCTGGTTTTAGAAAAGGCAGAGGAACCAAAGATCAAACTGCCAACATCTGCTGGATCATGGAAAAAGAAGAGAGTTCTAGGAAAACATCTATTTCTGCTTTATTGACTATGCCAAAGCCTTTGGTTGTGTGGATCACAATAAACTGTGGAAAATTCTTCAAAATTCTGCATGCAGGTCAGGAAGCAAGAGTTAGAACTGGACATGGAACAACATACTGGTTCCAAATAGGAAAAGGAGTACATCAAGACTGTATATTGTCACCCTGCTTATATAACTTATATTCAGAGTACATCTTGATAAACTCTGGACTGGAAGAAACACAAGCTGGAATCAAGATTGCCGGGAGAAATATCAATAACCTCAGATACGCAGATAACACCACCCTTATGGCAAAGTGAAGAGGAACTAAAAAGCCTCTTGATGAAAGTGAAGGAGGAGAGTGAAAAAGTTGGCTTAAAGCTCAACATTCAGAAAATGAAGATCATGGCAT
>NW_011494897.1:11124516-11159294 GCF_000754665.1 Bison bison bison
AGAAGGCTGAACGCCAAAGAATTGATGCTTTTGAACGGTGGTGTTGGAGAAGACTCTTGAGAGTCCCTTGGACTGCAAGGAGATCCAACCAGTCCATTCTAAAGGAGTCAGCCCTGGGATTTCTTTGGAAGGAATGATGCTAAAGCTGAAACTCCAGTACTTTGGCCACCTCATGAGAAGAGTTGACTCATTGGAAGAGACTCTGATGCTAGGAGGGATTGGGGGCAGGAGGAGAAGGGGATGACAGAGGATGAGATGGCTGGATGGCATCACTGACTCGATGGACATGAGTCTGGGTGAACTTCAGGAGTTGGTGATGGACAGGGAGGCCTGGTGTGCTGCTTTTCATGGGGTCACAAAGAGTCGGACACGACTGAGCAACTGAACTGAACTGAATATTCCATTGTTTAGATTTACCAAAGTTTATGTATCCATTCACCTACTGAAATATATAATATGGTTGCTTCCAAGTCATGGTGACTATGAATAAGACTGTTACAAAATACATGTGCGGGTTTTCATACATACAAGTTTTAAAATACTTTGCATAGACTACAGGAGCATAATTGCTGAATCATATGTCGAAAGAATGTTCAGCTTTGTAAGAAATCTTGAAACAATCTTTCAGTCTAGCTGTACCATTTTGCATTCCTACGAATATGAATGAGAATTCTTATTGTTTCATATCTCTGCCAAAATTTGTTGTCATCATAGTTACAAGTTGTTTCCATTCTTATCGGTGTGTAGTGATATCTTGGTTTAATTTGCATTTTCCTGATGACAACGCGGAGCATCTTTTCAATTATCTGTATATTTTCTTTGGTAAAATGTCTCTTAAGCACTTTAGCTTATTTTTAAAAATCAGGTTGTTTAAATTCGTTCTGTGTTTTAAGAGCTTCTGTATATTTTGTATATATTTTTTAAGAGTTCTTTGTGTTTTTAGAGTCCTTATTCGGGTATGTTATTGCAAGTAGTTCTCCGAGTCTGTGGCTTGTTTTCTTATTTCCTTGAGATAAGCTTTCACAGAGAAGAAACTTTTCATTTTGATGATGGCCAGCTTATCAATTTTTTCTTTCATAGAGCCTGTCCTTGGTGTTGTAGCTAAAGTGTAACTGCCATTCCCAAAGTCATCTAGGTTTTCTACTATGTTATCTTCTAAAATCTAAAATCTATAAGCTTTCTTTTAGTAATTCAAACTTCACACCAGCTCATTCTTGAAAAATATCCTTTCTTCTCTTCTCTTGCCTGTTTGTAAAAATTGAGTGAAATAACAAAAAAGAATTGTATTACATGAAATCTGAATAATTAAAGACTGTATTTTAGTGCATACAATACTGGATAGATAGTGATAACAATAATACTAGCTAACATTTTAGTACTTACTATGTGTTAGGAGTTTTAGTAAGTTCTTATCATTGGTAAATTTATTAGGAGAGCAAATCAACTATATGAAATGTTATTTTAATATCTATATTTTGTAGATAAGGAATCTAGAACATGAGAGATTAATTCAGCAAAGGTCACATCGTTAGTAAGTAAGGGAGCTAGTGGATTAACAGGGCATATGATTCCAAATTTTGTACCTGTCATAAAAATTCTGTTTTGCTCTATAGTATGCACTTTTCTGTACACATATATTTGGGAGAGGATCATTATTACTTCAAGTACAAACTTATTTCTAACTGAATTCACATTCATATTTCCACCTTTTAGAAGTATTCTCAACAAGCAGTAAAGATCTAATTAATTGATTGGCATTGGTTTTATGACATAAATGGTATCTCATTTTCTCATTCTCTGATTTTTATGATCCATTGGTAACCAGTAATAGCATAACTAATGTAAAAATTAAGACAGCTCTTTTAATGTTTTTCCTATCAATATAATAATTTACTACATCTGTCTGTGTGTATTCTAACACAATAAATGTGAATTAATTTTACTTCTCCAATTTTAATATCAAAAAATTTACATATCCTTGGTTTTTTTTACTTTTTACCCTGCCCTTGAGGTATTTTCTCTTTAGCAAAGTGACTATAAGTTGGAATTAAATGTGATCCATGGTTTCAAGTTGATAAGTTTCCCTTCTATATCATATCACTCAACTAAACGCTGGTGAATGTGCATGTGCTTATGCTCTGTGTACATATATAATTATTTGGATCATTTTATTTCTTTTGAAGACTATTACTAAAATGCCTGTTTCATTAATATTCCAGCTAAAGTATATAAAGGGCTCATGCAATGTGGGCCTAAAGTGTTGGTAATTTGTAGTCTGTCATGGTTCATTTAGCATTTATCGAATGTCTGGTACATACCATACAGAAAGTTGTGTGTTGAGCTAAATCACCTATGCCTTTATTGAACATAGAATGGGGGAAAAAAGACTGAAAAATAAAATCATCACTACAAGTACTGAATTGCAGTAGACACAATTTCTTTCAAGAGAAAATGCATTATGCTCCTGAGAGCATAAACAGGGGTGACATTACCTAAGGAGCTATAGAAGACTTCTCTGAGGAGCCAACATTAAAGCTGTAATCTGAAGGGTGTATTGCAGTTGGTTAGGTGACAAAGTCCGAGGAGAGCATGCTGGTCACTAGGAAAAAAAACATGCCACATTTCAGGGTAGTGAAATTATCCTGAAATGGGGAAGGGTAGAAAGGGATGATGGCTGGGACAAACCAAGTGGTCACTGCACTTCCTGTTATGTTTTCAGAAAGCAATAGGCATCATTGACAGATTGTAAACTGGGGAATGATATGATCAGAATTTAATTCTTGAAAAGATATCTTATTACTTTGTGGATAATGATGTTAGGAATATTCAGAATGAAGGCAAGATCAGTTAGAGAATGTACCTACCCAGTTAGACCACCCAGAAACCAAAGATATTCATCATTTACAAGTCAAGTCCATCATCAACACCTTTTAAAAACCAATGGTGATTGCTCTTCCTTTTTGAAGAAGTAATCTAACCTTTTGCATTTATTATACAGATATCTATTGTTGCAACTATATTATTTTATATTAAAACATTTCTTTCTATAAACAATAAGCTTAGTGGAAGAAGGAACTATATCTTAACTCATCTTTCTACCTTCTCTGCCTAATACACTGCTTCATTTATAACAGGTATTGAATAGAAAATGGTTGAAAAAGTTAATGCACTAATCAAGGAAACATGAAAGATGGGTCTTGAATTAATGTACCCATGAAGTGACATTAATGCAAGAAAAAGATCACAAAGGGGTTGGTCTGAGAACAGTAGATAAGAGTTTAACTGAGAAAGGACAGGTGTAAGAAAAGAATCCCTTGCAAATGAAGGCAGGTGAACCTCTCATAGAATAAGCAGAAAACCAAGAAACAATGTACAATTAATGAAGTTAAAGGACTGGACATTTAAAAATAGAAATGTTGACATATTTTCATAAAGCAAAGTGCTACAGAAAGTGTAGGGTATAAAAGCTAAGGACTGACAAATCAGAGGCTGCTGCTGCAATTAGGACTGGCGTTCTCAATAGAGGGCTAGGGGAGTGATGCCAGATTGTACCGAATTGAGGAGTGGATGAAGAATAAGAAAATACACACAGAGATAAAAGAGAAAAGGAGCAGCACTTTAAAAAAAAAGTACATATTTTTCGTTTGTTCAGGTTTTAAGAAGGAGCATGTGTGCATGTTTTTATTTCCAGGGGAAAACAGAAGAGCGATTGAAGGAAATACTTGTATTTGTTGCCCCTTATATTGGTCTTTTTTTTTTGAAGTTATTATCCTTCTTTAGATCTAATGAGCCTTCACCTATCCCCATAAGGTGACACTAAATCTGCCCTTTCTCCAATGGCCAAAGGCTTTTGTTCCACAGGGAAAATGAGAAGAATGATTCTGGTTTGTGCATCTCCTGCTATGTCTTCTCTTTCCCCTCCCCATGCCTGCATGACTGTGGAAGCTTTCCCCTGTCTCTCACCCTTCCCTCTCTGATGGGATCAAGGAAGGAAGTGACTTTTTTAGATTGTCTGCTTTTGCTTAAAGGTGGGCACTGCTCTTTGTAGATTTATACAATTCAAGCAAAAGCTGAAACCTCAGGGTGGTTTCTATGTACAAATAAAAAAATTTTAGAAGTTACTAGAGTCTTATAAATGTACCATCAGTTCAGTCAGGATATATGTTCGAAATCCATGTCCTTCCTAAGTCTTTTAAGCTCAGTTTCTAAATATTATTTTTCTATTTATAAGTCTAGTAAATATTTGCAACTCCTTTTAGGAGTATTTGAATTAGTGTTCAATCTATTTATTGAATTGGTTTATACTGTTAATTACTTTAAGTGCACTGAAAGTTGCTATAGATAATTTCCTTAACAAATATGTTTCTGTTTTAATGACTTATCATAACTTTAAAAAATATAATTGATAGGTTATAATAAATTAAAATTTTAACAAGATATTTCTTAATTATATGAACATGAGTATGCAGAAGGGATATATTTGTAGAAATATACCTAAAATTATATAATTATATCAGCAAAATATCACTTTAAACACATATAATTCAGTTGCACAATATGATATCATAAATGGAATTAAAAGACTGAACTATTATCCAATAGTTTAAATTCTCTTAATCACAAAAATGACAAATAATTGAAATCACATATATTTTTTGATTCTTTAAGGAAAACTTATTGAAGGTAATTTTATTGTCTTAAATATTTATATAATTAATACTGAAATTGTCTAGAGTCAGAAGATTTGTTGTTTTTTGTTTTAGTTGTTAAGTCTTGTCCGACTCTTTTGCAACCCCATGGATTGTGGTCCACAGCGCTCTTCTGTCCGTGGGATTTCCCAGGCAAGAACCCTGGAGTAGTTTGCCATTTCCTTCTCCAGGGGATCTTCCCTAATCAGGGATCAGGGGATTCTTTACCACTGAGCTACCAGGGAAGCCCAGCATTAGAAGATGCTTATACCACTGAGGAATCAATCTGGATTGTATTTCTGGGTTAAGTAAAGAGAAAGGACAATAGGAGCTAATATCAGAGTGATAATATGGTCCATTTTATTTAAAGTTACTTTTTAAAATTTGGCTTTTACTTTGAGCAGAATGGAGATCTGCTGGAAGGCTTTGAGCAGAGGAGTAATAGATAAAAGGATATGTTTTTGAACCTATGGCTGTTTTGCAGAGAAGAACTTATAAAGGGACAATGGTGGAAGCAAGAATGCCTGTTGGGAGACTATAATCCAGGCACATATGACAATGGTTCAATTTTGCATGGCAGTAATAGTATCAGTCAGGGTCCAAGGAGGAAACAAATCGCACTCTTAAAGTAATAAATATTAATTTATAAATAATTAAATGTAATATAATAAAGAAAACTTTTACAAAATTGCTTCCTTGTTTAAAGGAAAAAATAAAAAGAAACAAGGCATGATGAATCAAGAAGAAAACACCTACCACACACCTAAAAGATCAGGAGAATGAGTAGTGAACAGAACTCGGTGAAACTTTTAGCCATAGAAAAAGTCACCTTATGAGCTGTGCCCTTTGGTAGAGAAACATAATCACTTTTGAACTTCTGAGGTACAAGACAGGGGGTCTCTAAGCCAGACACTCTGTATTTATCAAGGGAAGTAAAATTTAAGCTTCGTTCTCCCCAAGATTCTCCAAGGACAAAGTTAGTGGTAAAAGCTGAGCTCTACCAGAACAAAGAGATAAGGTGTCCATATCTGCACATGCACAGGAAGGCTTCTTGGGGGTCAAAAAGAGAGGGAACACATCCCATAATAAATGTGGACATACACCCATAGGCTTCTGTGGTGGGATCTACCTTAGCAAAAATTTGCTCATTCATCTTGGGGAGGATCCATGGACCAAACAGATGTAAAGAAAGAAGAAAGATAATTGGCCAAAGGTAAACGAAGATCCTGAATGCCGAAGAATTGATGCTTTTGAGCTGTGGCATTGGAGAAGACTCTTGAGAGTCCCTTGGACTGCAAGGAGATCCAACCAGTCCATCCTAAAGGAGATCAGTCCTGAGTGTTCATTGGAAGGACTGATGCTGAAGCTAAAACTCCAATACTTTGGCCACCTGATGCAAAGAAGTGACTCATTTGAAAAGACCCTGATGCTGGGAAAGACTGAAGGTGGGAGGAGAAGGGGACAACAGAGGATGAGATGGTTAGATGGCTTCATCGACTCAATGGACATGAGGTTGGGTGGACTCCAGGAGTTGGTGATGGACAGGGAGGCCTGGCATGCTGTGTTCCATGGGGTCACAAAGAGTCAGACACAACTGAGTGACTGAACTGAACAAAGTCCAGAAGGACCATCCTATATAAGTGATTGACATCACCTCTGCACTGTGCTCCTCATCACTCAGGATGCTAGCACTTCTCTCTGGGTGTGTGTCTGCCTAGTGCCTGACTTACTGCCCTCCCCTTCATTCGAGAGGATGCCTATACCCTTTCTTTCTGGGTGTGCATCTCTGTCCTGCTTCTGAGTTGGATAAACAAACTGTTTTCCTCTGTGCTCTCCCATGCATTGTTCTGTGTCTCTAATAATAAACTTTGTACCTGTTTTTACCATTTTTGCCTCCTTGAAACATTCTTGCTTTCAAATAGGGGCAAAAGCCAGGGCCACTTTGCTTCCTGCCTCTAGCCCCTGGCATTCTAGTGGCTAAGACACTTGATTTACCCTGGTTTAATTCCTGGACTGGGAACTAAGATCTCTCTTCAGGACTGATCACTGCTCTCCCTCCAAAATCACTTTCACCAGAGAAGAAACTAGGGAATGAATGCTACAACCAATTTCTCTTCTCATCTGCTACTCTGTAAGTTTCTCCATTTTGAAGAAAGTAAGAATTCAGAAGGCAAAGTGCTTTTTGCGATTTAAAGGTTCTTTGATGTAGGACACAATATATGTCACCTGAATAGATGAAAAGCTGAACTCTTGGTTACACCTCTGAACAAAAGAAGGATGTCAAGCAGAGCTACAGAGATGGCTATATTGGGGAGAGGATAACAAGCTGGAAGCTTCTCTGTGGTAACTGGGGTACAGTTGGCTGTTTCCTGGGCTTCCTGTTGATTAGCTAATTTGAATAATTTCCCTAGAATCAGGACAAAGAACTGTCCCCAGCTATCTGGTACTGGGCCCCATGGCAATAAAGGCAACTGCATAGTGGCCCAGAGTGGGAGAACCCAACCAGGGATTGTGGTTGGACTGTGACCTTCACTTACTACTCAAAAAGGGAACTGGTCAGTTTCTAATCAAGGCCTTAGACCTGAGTCAAGACACCATTAAACACACACACATACACAGAGCTACCCTACACAACTTTTTTAATATAACCTTTAAACTTCAAGTCTGCAAATTATAGTACCAAAGTGGAAAATGTGATGATGAGAATAGGAATTGAGATGTGGCAAAATTCTAATATATGAAGATAGAGACAGATTTTCTGGTACATTAGATGTTGTTGTTGTTTAGTAGCTAAGCTGTCTTTGACTCTTTTGAGATCCTATGGATGATAGCCCACCAGGCTCCTCTGTCCATGGCATTTGTCAAGCAAGAATACTGGAGTGGGTTGCCATTTCCTTCTCCAGGGGATCTTCCCCACCCAGGGATTGAAACTCACATCTCCTCCATTGGCAGATGGATTCTTTATCACTGAGCCACCACAGAAGCCCACATTAAATACAGAATGTGAAATAAAGCAAGATGTCAGTGATGAACTCAATAATCTGCCCCAAATAAAAGCTGCCATCAAAATGAGGGATGTATGTGTATGTGCTTGTAGGGAGCAGGAGGAAATATGTTTGATGGCTCAGATTAAGTTATCCTTGAAATACATATTTTGAGATATCCATCAAGTGTAAAATGTCAACCATCCACTGTACAAGTTAAAGCAAAGGTCTGGTATTAGGGTGAGATACCTGTACTGAAATTGTTAATTATTGGCATATAGATGATATTTAATCTCATAGACTAAGTGAGATCACAAAAGGCAAGGGTATAAAGAAGAAAACAAACAATTAAGACCTAGGAGTGTCCACTGGGGTGGAGGAGGGTGGAAGGGTTCATGTTAATGGAGCAGGAAGAGGCAGAGGACTTGATAGAGACTGAAGAGCACTGAGAGCAAAAGCACAAATGTGAGAGATTAGAAACCAGACGGGACAAAACACACCAAGGAGGAAGGATATACATTAGCTGAAACAAAAACTGATAACCGGTTGCTGGGATTAGCAAAATGAAGATCACTGTCAAACTTTGTAAGAACAATGACATTAACTGGTGAAGTGTATGAATCTTGATTTGGAAAGAGATCATAAAAGAGAAGAAGAACTGGAGAAAGGCTATAAATAATCCTTTTGTTTTTACTTTTGAAAAGAATAGCCAAAGGGGGCGGAAATGAGGCATTGGCTAGTTGCTTATTTGTTTGTTGGTTGGTTTTAAGATGAGAGAAACACCAGCATGAAATTACACTGATGAAAATAATTAATGAGACAAAAAATTGATTCAAGGAAAGGGAAAATCCTTTATATGCATCTACACTGAAATGACAAAAAATATTAAGATGGATTAGTATTAGAGTTAAAATGAACTGTAAGCCAAAATACTTTTGAAATGAGGAGGAATGACCCAATATCAGTGGATTATGAAATTAATTACAATTTGAGGAAATGTCAAAGATATTGACAAATGGCAAATCAAGGATAATATATATACAGACTGCTTTGTCTGGCATTTGTAATTGACACATTTTACACAAGGAGGTGGAATATCCAGTAATGCTTTTAACATGCAAAGGATTTAGATAGATGTGAAAGAATAAGTTCTCACTTCAGGTTACAACAAAACCATCAGAATGCTTAAAATCTCTGATGGTTTACACACTACAAAAAATTTACAGTAAAGGAAACTACATTTCAGAAAGTATAATGGGATGGCTTGAAAATCAGTGCTCAGATGGTTTTGGTGGGGAAGAGAAAAGCAGGACAGATAGAGGAATATGGTGAAGAAACAGAACAACACAGGCTTGTGTTGCACATAGTCCAGAGATAAATAAGAATTACATTTACAATTTCTGGTATATAATTGGAATTAATGAAAATACCTCACTCCAAGTATGCTGTATTAGGTGAAATGTTTTCTGAAGTAAAAAAAAAAAAAATCTTTGAAGGTGGAAGTGGTGAGAGAGAGAGAAACAAAGAGAGAAGAGGGGAGGGAGATACCCTGAGTTCTTGTTATAAGCCATTTAATTATCATGGCAAAGTTGAGAGGCAGATTTTATTATCTGTTTATAACAAAGAGAAATAAGAGATTGACATTATCCAAAAGGAGAAAGCTCTAAATAGATTTTTATTTTAGATTATTTATTTGTTGGTTGGTTGATGAAATCTGAGTTTTAAATGATACAGGCGAATGAGATATAGTAAAAGAAATTTAGTAAGACCATCGTTCATTTTCTTTAGTGATGACATTTAAGAACTATGGGAAAATTAACTGAAGTAAAAAAAAATTGGGATGAAATGATACACATATGCTTTTGGTCTCTATGCTTTAGTTTTTAATTAGTTTTATCAATTGGTATTAGGAATATGGCTTCTTTTCCCTGTATTTCCTTTGCTACAGAAATTTATGCTCTGGCCAAAAGTCCGTTCTCACTAATATTCACTAAATATGTAGGCAAAATGAATTAAATAGCCACATATAACACCTAGCCACTGAAAAACTCTCAGTCTGAGCAAAACAGCACCTCTAAGCCTTCTGGTGTTCATAATTATTTCAACTAGGTTACATAGTTTTCATGCTGCTGCTGCTGCTGCTAAGTTGCTTCAGTCGTGTCCGACTCTGTGCTACCCCATAGACAGCAGCCCAACAGGCTCCTCCATCCCTGGGATTCTCCAGGCAAGAACACTGGAGTGGGTTGCCATTTCCGTCTCCAATGCATGAAGGTGAAAAGTGAAAGTGAAGTTGCTCAGTCGTGTCCGATTCTGTGCGACCCCATGGACTGCAGCCTACCAGGCTCCTCCATCCATGGGATTTTCCAGGCAAGAGTACTGGAGTGGGTTGCCATTGCCTTCTCCACATAGTTTTCATAAATTTCCCTAAATAGGACTGTTTGGAAGAGTTGAAAAAGCATATAAAATAAGTCAATATTTATATTTACTCAAAGCAATCTATAGATTTAAGTAGTCCCTATCAAATCACCCATTACATTTTTTAACTGAACTAGAACAAACAATCCTAAAATTGTATGAAACAATAAAAGATGCAGAATTTCCAGAAAAAGGACAAAATGAACAAAAAGCAAAGCAGGAAGCATAACCCCTCCACACTGATTTCAAACAATACTACAAAGCTACAATAATCAAAATAGTGAGGTATTGGCACAGAAACAAACATGATCAATGTAGCAGAATAAGGAGCATAGAAATAAACCCATACACCTATGGTCAATTAATCTTCCATAAAGCCAATCACTTCGGCAAATGATGTTGGGAAAACTGGACAGTCACATGTAAGTCAATGAAGTTAGAACGCACTCTCACAACACACACACACACAAATAAACTCAAAATGGCTTAAAGACAAATATAAGACATAACATCATAAAACTCCTAAAGAGAAATAGGCAAAACAATCTCTGACATATATAATACCAATATATTTTCTTAGGTTAGCCTCCTGAGGCAAAATCAAACTTATAAGCTTTTGCATAGCAAAGGAAATAATAAACAAACAAATAAACAAACAAAATAGACAATATAAGGATTGAAACAAAACATTTGCAAACAACGTGAGCAACAAAAGCTTAATTTCAAAAATAACCAAACAGCTCACACAACTCAATAACAATAAACCAACTGAATAATGGGGCAGAATGAAATAGACATCTCTCCAAAAAAGACATACAGATGGCCAATAGGCACATGAAAAAATGCTCATTGTTGCTAATTATTAGAGAAATCCAAGTCAAAACTACAATGAGCCACTGCCTGACCCTGATCATAATGACAATCAATAAAAACTGTACAAATAACAAATGCTGGAGAGCGTGTGGAGAAAAGGGGAGCTTTCTGGCATTGTTGGTGTAAATATAAATGGGTGCAGCCACTATGGAAAACAGTATGGAGGTTCCTCAAAAAACTAAAAATAGAGTTGCCATATGATCCAGCAATTCCACTCCTGGGCATATATCAGGACAAAACTATAATTCAAAAAGATATATGCACCCCTATGTTCATAGGAGCACTATTCACAATAGCCAAGACATGGAAAACACCTAAATGTCCATCAATAGATCAATGGATAAAGATGTGGTGCATATATACAATGGAATACTACTCAGCCATAAAAAAGGAACAAAATAATGTCATTTGCAGCAACATGGATGAATCTAGATTACCATACTAAGTGAAGTCAGGAAGAGAAAGACAAACACCATATAATAGATTATAATTAGACTTCAGCTATATGTGGATTATAAAATATGACATAAATGACTCTATCTTCAAAACAGAAACAGGCTCTCAGATATAGAAAACAGACTTGTGGTTGCTAAGTAGGTGGAGGGAGGGATGGAATGGGAGTTTGGGTTCAGCAGATGCAAACTATTATATATAGAATAGATAATAAGGTATAGGTAGGGAGCTCGAGTCAATATTCTGTGATAAACCACAATGGAAAAATATTTTAAAATAATTATACATATATAAACAATTTATATAACATATAAATTATATATATATATAAAGTCAGATACAACAAAGTGACTGAACAATCATAAACTACATATATACTATATATAATTTATATATATATAAACTGAACCACTTTGCTGTACAGCAGAATGTAACTCAACATTGTAAATCAGGTATACTTCAATAGAAAAATAAATATAAAATTATTTTTACTCCATTTCCTGTTAATAAGATGTGACTCGAACAAATGTTGCAATAGTCTCTATTTTTTCATTTTCTTTCTCATAGAATAAAGGGAATAGGACTATTTTAAGTCTAAGGCCTTTCTTGGTTCTATGATATGGAATATATGGTCTTATGTTATTTTAGAAAGAAGCCTAATAGAAAATTATTTTTCCTATGTACAATTATGACATGTTGAGTGTCATTGGTGACATACAATGAAATGAATGACATGCTGAATGAAACTCGATAGAATATATCAGTTTCTACAACAATTATTATAAATATCATTTTATATTTACCATAACAGAGTCTTCCAGGCAATTTGAGAATTTCTTCCCACTCCAAATTTAATCACATGGTGAATTTTGAAAAGTAGTTCATTCAATCAGTACGAAAATGAAGATTTAAAGAAAATTTTTTTTTCATTATTATGGATAAAAGGGATAGAGAAAACCCAATCACTTATAAACAGTTTTATATGTTTAAAGGGAAAAACACAGAAACCACAACAGTAACAATAAGATTTCCATAAAGTTCTAAATCACATGACAGAGACAGCTTCAAGTTATTTAATAATGCTTGTTGGTTTACAAATGTGCAGAGAGAGAGAGAGAGAGAGAGGGAGGGAGGGAGGGTACATTTAAATATATCAAGAAATAAAAAGAGAAAATAACTTTAAATCTCCAGATTTTAACTAGTTTGACGAATGCTGTCTTAATGCCTTACAGAATATCTTTACAATTTTTACATGTAACACCATCCTTAGTGCTTCTTGCTTCAAGCTCAGAGGATTTCTATACGATTCCTATTATACAGGAAAGTGTGTGCCTGCGTGCTTAGTCATGTCCTACTCTGAAACACTATGAACTGTAACCCTCCAGGCTCCTCTGTCTATTGGATTCTGCAGCAAGAATAGTGGAGTTGCCATTTCATCCTCTAGAGGATCTTCCCTACCCAGGGATGGATCCCATGTCTCCTGCTTTGGCAGACAGGTTCTTCACTGCTGGGCCACATCGGAAGACCATAAAGTGAAGTTAGTTGTTCATAATTGGGCATATTTTCTCGGTTCACTT
This sequence comes from Bison bison bison, assembly GCF_000754665.1. Lineage (NCBI taxonomy): Eukaryota > Metazoa > Chordata > Mammalia > Artiodactyla > Bovidae > Bison > Bison bison. Next base: position 11,137,507 of record NW_011494897.1, read on the forward strand.
TAGATGACTTATTTAATACATCACCAAGAGATGCACAATCTACTTCATTTAAAGTGGGTTTCCAACTTTCATCTGAGGAGTTGAATCATTACTTTTGCTCCTCAGAGGCAGTCATCTCTAAAACGGTGAACTGGTGAATGCTGTGTATCCGAGGCACCACGCTGAAACACATCAACAGAAACAAGACTTCCAACTCTGAAAACATTCCAGTTCACTGACGGACTCCATGAACTACCATCTGAGCGAGGTCAGAGCACCACTGTCATTTCTATGGCAAGTTCCACCACAACACTTACTCAGAAGTAATGAGCAGACGAGATGGTCAGAGCGCACTTGATTTGAAGCGCACGCTGAAGAAAATGAGAGGTTTCACGTAGCTGAGAGTAAATTAGGTATGTGTCAATCTATCTGTTGGCACAAATCATTCCATGGAGTGGATAATCTACTAACTACCTCAGAAAATGCGAGTTTTCAGAATAGCAGCAGGGATTGAAGTACTATATGACCACAGGTATCACAGAGAGAAACTGAAAAGTAATCTTTCAGAGTACACTGTAATGCTTTTATGAGTAACTCCACAGGAAAGTGGAAAATCTGAATCCACATAAGTGTGCATACACCATAACAATTATGAAGGGGACCTTTCGCTTCGTTTTATATTTCCCTCAGACTTATCGACATAATCATATCTTCTCCAAAGTAACAAATATAAGCACTTTGTACTGCATACATTTCAAAAAGGTTTATTGGCTTAAGAGCTTTTTCCATCTCTACTATAATTGTCACAGTTTTAAAAGATTTAAATTAGCAGTGATCACATTGGATTTCGTATCTTGCAGAGTGACTTAATCCATACAGCCTCAGACTTGAATTCATAAAACTCGGCTTTTTTATTACCTCCGTTATTTGTAAGCACTGTGAACTTGGGCAAGGAAAGGAAACTCTCAGTCTTAGGTTTTTCATCTGTAAAATGTGGACACATATATGCATTGTAATAGCTTTGTTGTTTTGGATGAAAAACGTCAAACAAAGAAAATGTCTTTGTAAATAGTCAAATGGAGAATATAAGCATGTATAGAAATGTAGGATATGGGGCTATAACATCTGTTACCCAATTTGTTTCCAGATTGAAGTAATTTGGCTGTCTAGGCACTGTCTTTCACTACTCTATAACCATTCCCTTCTACCCAGTCAACAAAACCAAATTAAAAAAAAAAAAAACAAAAAACTATTCTTCAGTCAAAAAGAAGTAAACAGGGGGATTCTCTGGTGGTTCAGCAGTAAAGAATCTGCCTGTAATGCAGGAGACACACAGGAGTTCAGTCTCTGGTCTGGGAAAATCCCACATGCAGTAGAGCAACTGACCCATGCCCTGCAGCAACTGAGCCTGTGCACTGGGCTGGGGGCTGCAACTGTTGAGCTCATATGACACAACTACGAAGCCTGCACACCCTACAGCCCACGATCCACACCAGGAGAAGCCACTGCAATGAGAAGCCCGTGTAACACAACGAAGAGTACAAAGATCCAGCAGAGCCAAACATAAGTAAAATTATTTTAAAAATAGGTAAATGCTCCTTGCCAAAACCTATAAACTCCCTAACAAACTTATAGAAGAAATATTTGTAGTATCAGCAGCAATGTCCTCATCATTAACTCCAATAATAAAGAAAGCAGTTTACAATTTTGGATGCCTCTGAAATCAATTTTAATTTGGCCAATAAAATTATTTAACTTGGTTAATCAAAAGATATGTATTTTTACAAGATTCTCCTTTTTTTTTGACTTTTAAAGTTACTTAATGGAAGAACAAGAGAAACAAAATAAAATAGGGTATTATGCTCTGCTTTACTTAAAACTAATTTATGAGAAAATATAATAGAGATCAGATCAGATCAGCCGCTCAGTTGTGCCCGACTCTTTGCGACCCCATGAATCGCAGCACACCAGGCCTCCCTGTCCAACACCAACTCCCGGAGTTCACTGAGACTCACGTCCATCGAGTCAGTGATGCCATCCAGTCACCTTATCCTCTGTCGTCCCCTTCTCCTCCTGCCCCAAATCCCTCCCAGCATCAGAGTCTTTTCCAATGAGTCAACTCTTCACATGACATGGCCAAAGTACTGGAGTTTCAGCTTTAGCATCTCCTCCCTAAATTTTTGCATGGATATTTGTTATTTCTTCCCTTTAAAGGAAAAGAACAAGTAAGGTATTAGTATAAATATAAAATTTCTCCTTTAATATATACGGATATAACCTGTAAGATCTCTGAGGACAGAGGCTATTAGCTTTTACTTGTTTATGACATCCTCAAAGGTGAAATATTTCCTGGCTTGCAGTAAAATTAATGAATGAAATAATGCTAGATACAATGAAGCAAACATGAAAAGCAAAGTAAGCCACTTAAGGTAGTTTGATTTTCTTATGATTTTGCATTATAAGACATAACAGTGATGACCTGGCAAGAACCACGAATTTGTCCTTATTCCATGTCCTCTTATCTACACATTGTTTACCTCTTACTGTATTAAAATATTAGAGTCTTGTTTGGTGCATTTAAAAAACTAGAAGCAATCATAAACCTCATTCTTCAGCCTGATTCCCTACTGGTACATTTTATGGCAGCATAAATTTTTCTAACTATGGCCATCATGATAAAATTGTCTAGGTCAATTACAGCAATTATGTGCTCTTCAACATTTCCAAGCATTTCAGTTTCAGTGATCATCTGATCAATGTGTCTCCACACTAAACTCTATGCATCCTGAGGGTAACACAACTTTACTCACAGTTTTATTCTCGGTGTCTTTAGAGAATGGGAGAGTATGAGAACATCAGTAAATAGCTTATATGTGACTCAATGATCGACTTTAACAATGAATAATGAAGTTAACTTATTACAAAGTGCTATGAGAGCTTTCCAACAAATAGAAAAATAAAAAATGTGATCTCCCTTTTAACAGGAATAAAACGGTAGGTGCACTTGTTTTGAAATAAACTAAGGAACAAATATTGTCTAGCCCAGCAAACAACAGTTCCAGGGGTATTCAAGTGCTATATTCCTAAGGTAAAACATAAGCTACAAATCAGCATAGTTTGTTGAGGAAAGAGGCTAGTTACAAAATAGCAGCTGAAAGGCAGCTCTGTGTTGCTACACTTGCCCTGACAGAAGGTGTTGAAGTATTTACTTGGGTCTGCTGTTTCAAGCAGTCTGTCCTTGGCATCCAAAAGAAAGTGTGCTTAAAAAAGAGAAGTGTAAGTTAAATATCTTTAAATGTGTCTGCCACTATTATTACCAGTCTTAGTAATAATATTTCTCTTGTTCTTGGCAGATGAGTTTGTTTTTTTTTTTCTCTCTCTCTTTTTTACATTAAAGGACAATAACATTTACCTGTGATTGCAACTGAATGCTTAAGGTTGATTTTTTTTTCTTTAACTGAAAACAATGAATTTTTTCTACAGTGCATCAATATCTACTACTCTGAAACTATCCTCACTGAATGCACAAGAAAGTCACAGTGAGCTCTGAATGATGGCCACCTGCAAAGAAATGATAAGACTGAGCCTTTCTCTCTTTTCTTGGCAGGACCCCTTTGCTGTGTTCTGACTTATGCCAGGTAATTGGAGTCAGTCAACTAGACAACCAGCTAATTTCCATTTTCTCTCTCTTCTGTATATATCAATAATAGCCTCACATTCTTCACAAGGAAATGTAACAATGTGTCTGTCATTTAAATAATTCACCAACTGATGTACAAAAACATTACAAGAGAAAGCTGGAATTAATTTCAGAGTGATACAGGTTCATATATCCATCCTAATTTATATTTTCCTAAGATCATTTTGGAGTTAGTTAATTATTTTGAATGGAGAGGTGGCAAACAATTTGTTGCCATCATGGAGCTTAATTTGAGTGGGTGTTAGTCACTCAGTCATGTCTGACTCTTTGCAATCCCATGGACTGTAGCCCACCAGGCTCCTCTGTCCATGGAATCTCCAGGCAAGAATACTAGAGTAGGTTGCCATTCCCTTCTCCAGGAGATTTTCCCAATCCAGGGACTGAACCCAGGTCTGCTGCACTGCAAGCAGATTCTTTACCATCTGAGCTACCAGGGGTCTTCAAATTTGAGTGGGTAGAGATGAACAAAAAATAAGCTGTCAAAAAGTAAATAAGATCATTTCTAGTTGGGTCACAATCTGTAAAATAAATTATTGTGACATGATAATTTTAACTAAGGAATGGGGAGTTGCTACCTAAAATGAAGGATTAAACTTAGTCAGCATTTGGCACAATAGAACAGAAGGGAAGCTAGGAGAGCTGATGTAGACTGCAAGGAAGGGAGAATTAAAGGGAATCGTGATGAAGAGCTGGGCAAGAGCTAGACCGAATTGAAACTTGCCGGTGGATGTTACACTTCAAAAGCATACAAGTGGGGTAAGGCTATGATCCAAACTATGATTTGTGATTGCTGTGTGTGGAAATAATTTTAGGTGAACAAGACCGAAAGTAGGAGACAAGAGGCTACTGTGTTAAAACAGCCCGGAGATTGACAGGGACGAAAGTTAGAGAAATAGGAGTCGAAATGGAGGAGAACGTTGAGAAGCATTGCAAGGTGGTAGCAACAGGGTAAACTGGGTGATGAGGGCAGCAGGAACCAAAGTGTTTAGTATTGAACTATTGGGTGTGTAGCAGTGCTATTTATTGAGAAGAAAATAATTGTGGAAGGATAAATTTAAGAGTTGAAAATAGTGTTTATTATGATTATTTACCCTAAGATATCTATTTTTTATTTAAATATACCAGCAGAATGAGGGCAGTGCCAAAGATAAAATTTTTAAAAAGTATCGGTGTACTTTCTACCATAAAACTGGTTGAGATCACCCTGGGAGAAGGGTTGGATTGAGAAAAAGAAACAAGGATTAAAAACTTGACATTTAAAATTTTTCTTTCAAAACAATTTTAAACTTACGAAATATAGCAAATGAGGTATAATTTATAAGGTATAATTCCTTCTTCCATGCTCTTACTCACTTTATTCTGCCTTTATTATTTCCTTTTTACCTTAAGAACTTATTTTGACATTTTTACAAAGGCGGGTATACTGGCAAAAAATTATCTGAATATTTCTTCCTGAGAAACATTACGAGAAGAAATATTATTTATTATTCATTTGTTAGGATAATTTCACTGGGGACAGAATTTTCTAGGTTAGTGGTTTTTTCTCCCAACACTATTTCACTTTACTCTCTTCTTGCTTGCATGGTTTCTGAGAAGCTGGATATAATTTTATCTTTTTTCCTCTACAGATAAGGTGCTTTATTTTCCTCTGGCTTCTTTCAGAATATCTTTTCTTTGATTTTTATATTTTATATTATATTTTATCTCTGATTTTTCTGTAGTTTTAAAATGATATACCTAGGTGTGGAGTTCTTTTTTGGGAGAGGGGTTATATTCTGAGTTTGCTGGATATGTTGTTTGGTGTCTGACATGAATTTGGGTAAGTTCTCAGTCATTGTTGTTTCAAATATTTCTTCTGTTCCTTTTTTATTTCCTCTCTCTTCTTTTTCTTCTGCTACTCCCATTACACGTCTGTTATATCTTTTGTAGTTGTCCCACAGTCCTTGAATATTGTTTTGCTTTTTTCAGCCTGTTTCTTTCCATTTCGTTTTTCCAGGTTTCTATCAATTATATTCACTGCCTCAAAGATCCTTGCCTCAACCACGTCCAGTCCACTAATAAGCACATTCAAGACATTCTTCATTTCTGTTGCAACAGTTTGGAAATCTAGCATTTCTTTTTAGTTCTTAGAACTTCCAACCTGTCTGCTTACATTGCCTGTCTGTTCTTGAATGCTGTCACCTCATCCTTTAGCATCCTCAGCATTTAGAGATCAAGTATTTAATCACAGCTTTAGTATTTTAATCATAGCTGCTTTATATTCTTGGTATAATCAATACTCAATACTTCCAACATCCCTACAGTTTCCGGTCTGATGTTTATTCTTTCTATTCAAATTGTGTTTTTGCTTTTTGGTAGGCATTTTATTTATTTATTTATTTTTTGACAGGACTACATAATGTATTGAGTAAAGGAACTGCTATAAACTTAACAGTAGCAGCAGGAGCTGTAAACAGGTCTTGGTGGTGTAGTAGTGAGGTGCAGGGGAAAGGGAAGTGTTCTATCATCTTTAATTAGGTCTCACTCTTAGTAAGCTTGTGCCTCTGGACTGAATTTCATGAGAATTTCTCTCTCTCTCTCTCTCTTTTTTTTTTTTCTCTTTCCTTTAGGTGGGACAGGATGGCTAGACTGGTCCTGAAGTTGGTTATTTCCCTTCCCCAGGTCTCTTAGGTTTGAAAATACTCCATCCATTTCAGACTCAAGTTAACTTTTTATAAGACAGGTCTTGCTAAGAGCAGGACAAAAAAGAAGAAGAAGAAGAAGAGGGCACTCGTGTATTTCAAAATGCTTACCTCTTTTCCCTCTCCCTACCAGAAGCCTGAAGGTATGTTTTCTCTTTTTTTTCCCTGTGATACTGTGGGAGTGTGGCTGAGGTTCTGGAGATAAATGTTACAATACTGAGGGTCCCCACCCCATGCCTCAGCCTCCCTCTAGCATTTGCTGTCCAAGTTGTCCACACTGGACCTCCAGCCATTCATCAAGTCAAGTTCAGGGTTTGCTGTCCTCACACAAGGCTTATTCTCCTGGTGGTTTCTGCTCATGAATCTCTGTTCAAATAAACTGGGGCTCCCTGTATTCACCCCTTAGTTTCTCCAAATTGTCAGTCTCTGCAGTCTTGGGGGCAGTGGTTTTCCCTGTAGTCTCAGTCTCAAGGAGCCAACAAGCTGTTCAGATTTTCACTTGTAGTGATTTTCTGGTAGTGACTTCTGAGTTCCTTACATGTGCAGATGTGCAGCCTGCTGGTTATTACTATTTTTTAAGACAATTTTCATTTTTTCTGGGAGGGGGATATACAGATGGCAGAACTTGCTAGTGCAGACTCATTTAAACTATCCTGAAGTGAGGATGCCTATATTCCTCAAGGTGAAAAGAGATAAGCTCTTATCGCACTATGAAATCCAATACTAGTAGAGCTGATAATGGATTATAACAAAACCGCCTGCCCATAGAATGCAGCATAGGCACTGGTACATTAGCTCACTTTCATTAAGAGACAAATTCACATTAGCTTGGTAAATTTTGTCAACATTCTATACTTATTTCTAATTTCCAGATATTATTATCTGTATTAAAGTGCTCATTCCACTCAAAAGGCAGCAAATCCTACCTTGAAAGAGTTACCCATGTATTTAAATTTGTTCTGTTGATTACCTACCCATAATTCTGAGCAATTATCTAACTCTACTAACCATAATTATACACATATGTCATTTTCACTTTTTTCAACAAGTATTTCATACTAGGGCTATATAGGAAATCAGTCTGTATGTATCTCTATATCCATCAGTTGGTTTGAACACCAACTTTATTGCTTTATTGCTAAAGAGTATATATATCTTTGGGCAATTTGTTTAACTTCTAAAAGCTTCTATAAGCTTTAATTCCACCATCTTTATAATGGCAACTATAATAACAATATGTACTTCGTTGGCTATTGTGATGTTCAGTGAGATAATGCAATTAAAATATTAAAGTGTTTAGCAATGTTCCTGTCACATGGGAAGGACTTGATAAAGTAATTGCATTTTAAAACATATAGAAACAATATAATAAAATGTCATTAATAAATTCACACACATTTGATAGTAATATACCACTGAAGACATTTTTTTGTTGTTTCTTACTCAAGGAAATAGGAAATTATAATCATTTATTCAAGTGGTTGAAACAGTAAACAAATTTACATTTTAAGATCACTTTGAGATATTTGAGAATTGATGATATTGAGAATATCAATTAGACCAGTGAGAAACAGAAGTACATAAACAGAGAAGAGTAATGATTAAAAAAGAAGAAGAAGAAGAAGAGGCATATAGATGTAATGGGGATAAAGTTGATTTTCTCCAAAAGCAAGATCTGTGTTTAAAGTGAGGCTGCTTGGTATTCTTCATAGTACATAGCATGCACCTCTTAGTTAAAAAAAAAAAAAAGTTGAGAGAATTCTGTATTATTACACAGTGTCAGAAGGTAAATTTGTTATTACTCAACATTATGTTTCTGTATCCTGTATAGCTTCACTGTCATTAATTGAAATCTCCCCCAAATTAATTGAAAGTGTTATTCGCTCAGTCCCATTGGACTCTTTTCAACCTCATGGACTATCACCTGGCAAGCTCCTCTGTTCATGGGATTGTCCAGACAGGACTACTGGAGTGGATTGCCATGTGCTCTTCCAGAGTATCTTCCCAACCCAGGTCTCCTGTATTGCAGGCCAAATTTTAACCCTCTGAGCTATCAGGAAAGCCCCAAAGTACTTGAAATGCCTCTCTAAATCCTAGTGGTTGCTATCAGTAAATTTTAGAAATGCTGAAGTTATAATTACTCTTTTCCTAGGGCTTCATGTGAAACTTGGGGCTTCCCTGGTGGTGCTAGTGGTAAAGAATCCGTCTGCCAATTCAGGAGACTTAAGACATGTGGGTTCAATCCCTGAGGTGGGGAGATCCTGGGAAGAGGGCATGGCAACCCATTCCAGTATTCTTACTGGAGAATCTCATGGGCAGAGGAGCTTGGCTGGCTATAGTCCATGGGGTCGTAAAGAGTCAGACACGAATGAAGTGACTTAGTATGCATGCATGCAAGGAGAAATTTAGGAAGAGTTTATTATGGAACATTAGACAAAATCCATTTTATGTCAGATGTCATCAACTTTCCCATCATAAATACTACACAGCAGAGCATCTAAATTCATGCACTTGTTATAGAGGTTATTCAAATAGAAACCAAAAGATAAGTTGTTAGAGGTGTTATTAAAATAAAATTAAAATAATTCATCTTCCATACAATAAAGATGCATTTTAAATTGTTAAAGAACTAAATAATAACTAACAGGCTATTAGTCTGATAATATTTACTGATTCAAATGTATCAACATAATATGATTTTGTCTAAAAATATGTTGCCAGAATAATTTTTTATATATTGTTTTTAATCTATTTAAAAAGCTCTGGAATCTAAATAAAGAAATTAAAAATTCAATGGAGACAATTAAAGAGAAAGCTTAAAAAGAAAGAAAAGAAAGAGAACTATTGATTATATGGTTTTGACAGTTGCTATGCTAAGTATTTTTTTAAACTTTTTCTCAATCCTCAAAATATGTCAGGTAGGAAGCATTATTCAAATCGGTTTTGTAACACAAGTTGTAAATGACAGAGCCAACATTTAAAGTCAGTTATCTCTGATTCCACAACCTATGCAAAAAAATAGAAATGATGGGTAAAGGTAGGGATTATTATTTTTTCTATATGTTATGTGCTGGTAGACATGTATACATGGTATTAGAATAATAAAAAGAAAAAGTAACTTGTGAGAGATCAAAAATATATTACAAATACTAAATCCCAATACCAATGTCATAGGACCATGTGTATATTAGCTTTAAATCATTTTACAAATTTTTTTTGATTGACAGATCCTATAGACATTATACAGGAGCTAAATCACACTGAAATTGAAAAAGTCATTAAAAGTGTAATTATCTTAGTGTGACTTTTTCAATCTCAGTGTGATTTATGCATGAACATACCCAATCCTAGTAACCTTTTCTTTTCTATATTCATATTTATGTATGTCTTTGAAAAATAAGGCATCAGATATGTAATTATGTTGGTTTAGCCGCTAAGTCATGTCCAACTCTTGGGACCCCATGGACTGTAGCCCACCAGGTTCCTCTGTCTATGGGATTTTCCAGGAAAGAATACTGAAGTGGGTTGCCATTTCCTTCTCCAGGATTCCTGCACTACAGGCAGATTCCTTACTGACTAAGCTACGAGAGAAACCCGTAAAAAAATAAGGAAGAGGGTAAAATATCCAGGTCAGGAGAAAGAAGATTAAATTATGTTTAAGATAATAGGTTTTTGAATCAAATATACCTTTCCTTTTCTTTTAGTTCTGCTGAGATTAAGTGTGATCCATTGAATTGACTTTCCTGTCTTGTTTATTCATCTGTATAATACAGTAGTATTATTGGCAATTTAAGTTTGTTATGAGGATTAAATGAATAAAAAGAACACAACACAGTGACAAATAAATTAGTAAATACACAGAACCTATTTTTTAGATGTGTGCTGACAGCTTTTATGCTTCACCCTTCCTTCATCCCCTTTTGCTTATTATCTGGCTCAGTTTATAAGAAAGCAGGATGCTGCCCGTTTGGGCTCTAGCCTAAGTACCAAAGAACACAATCTCTTGCTCAGATACAAAATCCTGTCCCCCAGTCCTACACTCTAACCACAAGCCAGTCTCCTTTCTTTCTCAAGTCATTTCAGGACAGCTTGGGAAGTATGCCAGCTCTCCTTGGAAACTTCCTTATGTAACTAATAAATTATTCATACCCTATTGTGTGTGTGGCTCCATCAGCCTCAAACTTCAAATTAAATTTTGGGTGGAGGTCTCTCTCACCTTTGCAGAACGGCAATAACACAGGTGTACATTTATATGTATTTCTACTAAATTTCAGTTATATCTCCTCCATTTGTTTATTCATACACTCCACCAATCTTGTGGACAATCTACTTTTTGTAGACACTGACCTAACACTCTGTTTGCCATGATTGAGAAAGAAAAAAAGAAGAAGCACATCTTTTGTCCTCAAGGGCTGCACAGGTTAATAAGTAGATAAAATAAATCACAAAATTACAGAAATTTAATTAGAGACCACCAGATGAGCTATCAAAAATATAAGATGTTGGAGAGAGGGATAAATTAGGAGTATGGGGTTAATAGATAAAATATACTATATATAAAATAGGCAAATAACAAGGATTTGCTGTATAACACAGAGAACTATATTCAGTATCTTTCAATAACCTATACTGGAAAATAATCTGATATATATATATATATATATATATATATATATAACTAATCACTTTGCTGTACATGTGAGACTAATACAATATTGTAAATTAACTTACTTCAACAAAAAGGACATATATATACATGTATATGTATATGATATTATTAGCTTTTATTATTAAAGGTAATTTTCTGGTCTAAGGATGTCAAAGAGTAATTTTCTTGGCAAGGAAACATTTAATTTAAGATATGAATTATTGGAAGACAGCAAAAGAGACACTGATGTATAGAACAGTCTTATGGACTCTGTGGGAGAGGGAGAGGGTGGGAAGATTTGGGAGAATGGCATTGAAACATGTGAAATGTCATGTATGAAACGAGATGCCAGTCCAGGTTCAATGCACGATGCTGGATGCTTGGGGCTGGTGCACTGAGATGACCCAGAGGGATGTTATGGGGAGGGAGGAGGGTTCAGGATGGGGAACACATGTAAAAAAAAATAAATAAAATAAATAAAATCAAATAAAAAAAAAAGATATGAATTATTAGTAGCAGTTAGTTTCACAAGGTCTGTGGATCTATGGTTAGTGACAGGAGAAGGAGAAAATTCATTTACAACAGAAAGGGAAGCATAAATTAAGTTCCAGATGGGCGCTGGTGTGGGTAAGACAAGTAACTTTAAGATTTCATAAAAAGACTTAAAAATCTAGTGTGGTTTTGATGTAGTGTGCAGATATACAACCAGCACAAAGAAAACAGGAACACAAGAGAAACATATGCATCTGATCAGGAGGGTCCTCTGAATAATCATATACCTAATAACTTATTTTAAAAGTGTGCATATTTAGGAAGACATGTGAAATTGGCAATGAAATGTCATGTAGCCATACACCATGAAGACAAATATATAAGGTTCAAGTTAGTTTTGATTTATTGGTTTGTTTTCTTTTTTCTCAAATTTTCTTTTCAGGAATGCTCAAAAAATTTTTATTTTAGAAAAGCATCTCTGATTTCTTTGCATTCCTTATCATGAAAAATTATCTTTCTCCAAGAAAAAGAAGAAATTTTTTAAACTTCCAATTTAATTAAGATTTGAAATTGTATGTTTTTATGGAAGTGACATATTGAGGAATAAATAAACAATGAATTCCAAAAGCAGTGGGAAAAAAGGAAATGGAACCTGATGTGATATAAAGGTCTGCTCCGCTTGACAGTAATTCAAATTCAGATCAAAATGAAACTAAGGAGACACTTCATCTCCTTAGTTTCATTAAATGAAACTAAGCGTCATCTAACATCAACTAGAAGACAAGATGTACAAGAGAGTGTACACAGCAAGAGTGTGGTCAAGTTCTTATCACTCCCAGGAATATCATCCAATATTCCCACTTGATAATTCGGAATTACATGGACATGAGACTAGAAACTGAATGGCTTCAGCTACTTTATAGGCTGAGAAGGTAGATAGACAATAGGAAAGCAGACAGCAAATGATCAAGTGGTAGACAGCCTCTAAAATGCCTTTCAGTGATCACTACTTCCTGTTCATGTCATTGTATAATCTCCCCCTTGCATGTGAAAACTGACTCACTTGAAGGAATAAATTATATGAAATAATCATAATAAAAAGATGAACTTGTTATCCTCTTTCTCTTTTGCTCTCACTTGCTGTGATGGAATCCACCTTCCACATTTAGCTTCTGAAAAGAGTGAAGAATTGAATTCTTCCAACAATAATATGTTTGATTTGGGAAGCAAATTTTCCCTTACTTGAATCCTGAAATATGTACATTCACAGTCAACACCCAAACTGCATACTTGTGGGGGATAGCAAGCCTAAAGATTAAGCTGAGCATTACCTAAATTTCTGACCCACAGAAACTGAGATTGTAAAATTTTTATTGTTTTAAGACACTAAATTGTGGGGTACTATATTGCATAACTTCCCTGGTGGCTTGGTAGGTAAAGCATCTGCCTGCAACGTGAGAGACCTCGGTTTGATCCCTGGGTTAGGAAGATCCCCTGGAGAAGTAAATGACAATCCACTTCAGTACTCTTGCCTGGAAAATCCCAAGGACCAAGGAGCCTCCTAGGCTACAGTCCATGGGGTCGCAAAAAGTTGGACATTACTGAGTGACTTCACTTTCTTTATTTTCATATTATATGGTAATAGAGAAAGCAAGGGAATTTCAAGAAAACATCTACTTATGCTTCATTGACTACACTAAAGCCTTTGAGTATTTGGATCAGAACAAAATGTTGAAAATGCTTAAAGAGATGGGAATACCAGACTGCCTTACCTATCTCCTGAGAAACCTGTATGTAAGACAAGAAACAACAGTTAGAACCGGATATGAAACTACAAACTGCTTCAAAATTGGGAAAGGAGTATGACAAGGCTATATATCATTGCCCTGCGTATGTAATTTTATGCAGAATACATCATGAGAAATGCCAGGCTGGATGAATCACAAGTTAGAATCAAGATTGCCAGGAAAAATATCAACAACCTCAGATATGCAGATGATACCACTCTGATGGCAGAAAGTAAAGAAAAACCAAAGAGCATCTTGATGGTGAAAGAGGAGAGTGAATAGGCTGGCTTAAAACAACATTCAAAAAACTAATATCATGCATCCAGTTCCACCATTCATGACAAATAGAAGAGGGGAAAGTGGAAGCAGTGACAGATTTTATTTTCTTGTACTCCAAAATTACTGTGGACTGTGACTGCAGTCATGAAATTAAAGGACACTTGCTTCTTGGAAGGGAAGCTATGATAAACCTAAACAGCCTGTTAAAAAGCAGAGACATCACTTGCTTACAGAAGTCTCTACAGTCAAAGCTGTGGTTTCTGCAGTAGTCATGTACAGGTGTGAGAAGTGAATCATAAAGAAGACTGAGCACCAAATAATTGATTCTTTTGAATTGTGGTGCTGGAGAAGACTCTTGAGAGTCCCTCTGACATCAAGGAGATCAAACCAATCAATCCTAAAAGAAATCAACCCTGAATATTAATTGGAAGGACTGATGCTGGCACTGAAGCTCTTATGGCCACCTGATGCAGAGAGCTGACTCATTGGAAAAGATCCTGATGCTGGGAAACATTGAGGGCAGGAAGAAAAGGGGGTGCCAGAAGATTAGATGGTTGGATGGAATCACTGCCTCCATGGACATGAGTTTGAGCAAACTCTGGGAGATAGCAAAGGACAGGGAAGCCTGCTTGCTGCAGTCTCTGGGTGGGGGGCAAAGAATTGGACATGACTTAACAACTGAACAACAGACTGCATATTAAAAAGCAGAGATACCACTTTGCCTATACAGGTCCATATAGTCAAAGCATAGTTTTTGCAGTAGTCATGTATGGATGTGAGAATTGGACCATAAGGAAGGCTGAGCATGGAAGAATTTATGCTTTTTAACTGTGGTGCTGGAGAAGATTCTTGAGAGTCCCTTGGATGGCAAGGAAATCAAGCCAGTCAGTTCTAAAGAAATCAACCCTGAATATTCTTTGGATGGTCTGATACTGAAACTGAAGCTACAATACTTAGGCCACTTCCCTCATAGCTCAATCGGTAAAGAATCTGCCTGCAACGCAGGAGACCTGGGTTCGCCCAGGAATCCTCTGGAGAAGGAAATGGCAACCCACTCTGGTATTCTTGCCTGGAGAATCCCATGGACAGAAGAGCCTGGCAGGCTACAGTCCATTGGGTCGCAAGAGTCAGACACGACTTAGCGACTTAACTACTACTACTACTACATGATTCCAACAGCTGACTCACGGGGAAAGCTTGAAGGCAAAAGGAGAAGGGGTCAGCAGAGGATGAGATTGTTAGATAGCATCACTGACTCAGTGGACATGAGTTTGAGCAAACTCTGGGAGACAGTGAAGGATAGTGAAACCTAGCATACTACAGTGTATGGGGTCACAAAGAGTTGATATGAGTTAGCAACAGAACAATAACAAATTGAAAAATAATTCATAACATAATTTTGATATAAAAGCCAGGTCATTGTAATAAATGCTTACAGGTAAAGACATTAGACATAAAAACATCCCAGACTATTACTTTCCATGGAAGGAATTATCTAGTAGGTATATATTCTTAACAATACAGATTTATATTGTTCTATTTTTTCTGTTATATCTTTTTAGCAGTGGGGAGAATGAAAAGTGGTCTGCTCACTTGTCTGTATTGTTTTCTGAGATTTTACCATTTTTATCTGTTATTTTAAGAATTTACTTTAAATATTTCTAGGCTATATAGTGAGACTTTCTAGGTGTCTCACTGTTAAAGTCTGCCTGCCAATGCAGGAGCTATGGGTTTGATACCTGGGTCAGGAAGATCCCCTGGAAGGGGGCATGGCAACACACTCCAGTAATCTTGACTGGCAATCCCATGGACAAGACAAATAAGACTGGCCACAGTCCATGGGTTTGCAGAGTCTGACACTACTGAGTGACTGAACACACACACACACAGGTTATATATGGATGTGAATTTGATAATTTTTTAGACTGGAGCTAAAATCTCATGTCATTCTTCAATTTTGGAAATTTCTCACCACTTAAAATATTAATTAGTTGATCTTAGTTTTTACTTATTCATTGACTATGACAATACTTATGTGTATTATTGGTTTTTAAAAACTATGCTTCATGTATATTAACTTCTGTTCCATAATTTTATCTCATTATAGTTAATTCTAAGTGATTTTCTCTGACCTAACTGTCCATTCACTAAATCTGTCTCCAGTTGTGTATACCATATTTTTAAAGTTTATCTAGTTATAATTTACATATAAAATTAACTTCTTTAAAGAATACAGTTCAATGTTTTTTAATATATTTGCAGAGTTCTGTAACCATCACCATGACCTAATGCTAAAACATTTACATCTCCATAAAAATGAAACCACATGTCCACCAGAGTTCACTTTGTATCACAACCACTAACCTTAAGCAACTAAACTACCTACTGTCTCTTTAGATGTATCTAGCGTTTAAATTTCATGTAAATAATATATTGTGTGGTCTTCCTTCTTTTACATACTGTGCTCAAGATTCTTTCATATTGTAGCATGTTCCAGCATTCTTTTTTTTTATTGCCAAATAACATTTCCTTGTATAAATATATATTTTCCTACCCATTCACCAGTTGATTGACATATAGACTACTATGAATAATGCTGATATACATATTTATGTTCTTGATTTTGTGTGGACATATTCTCATTTCTCTTGAGTATGTTCCTAGTAAATGGAAAGGCTGACTCATGTGATTAATTTATGCTTAATGTATCTTCCTAAGTGGCTGTATCTTTTTACATTTCCACCAGCAATGAATTAGGGTTTCAGTTTTCCTGCATACACACCAATACTTGTTTTAAAAAATTATAGGAAAATTTTTTAAAAAATGTGAGTGCGAAGTGGTATTTCATTTTTTTTTTTTTTTGCTTTGCGTTGCCTTAATAGCAAATAATGTTGAGATCTTTTTATAAGTTTTTACTGAGCATTTGTATAAATAAACTTTGGGTGAAATAATTCAAATTTTTTGCTCATTTTCAATTGAGTTGTTTTACTATTTATTTGAAAGTATTCTTTACATACTACAGATATGTTTCTCTTCTTAGAAATATTGATATATATTCTCCTATTCTCTAGGTTGAAATTGTTTGCAGCACAAAAGCTTTAAATTTGATGAAACCTATTTTTTTTTTTTTTAATATTTTCACCTAGGCTTTTTGGTCTTGTCTAAGAAACCACTACCTAACTTTGGGTCACAAAGATTTACTCCTATGTTGTGCCCAAGAGTTTTAAAGTTTGGTGTTTTAAATTTGTGTCTATGATCTGTTTTGCAGGTTGTGTATGCATATAAAATGAGTATCTGGTTGTCACAGAACAATTTGTGAAAACACCTTCTCTCTTTCAACTGGACTGTATGGTCAGCACTGTCAAAATTCAACAACCAAAAATGTGAGAATTTATTTGTAAACTCCCAAGATGTTCTGCAATACATATCAATGACCATAGTTTTTAGTAAGATTTGAAATCTCTACCATACTATTTAACTTCCATGCTAAAATATGCAGTTATTATAATAAATATATTTTATTTAAATTATAATTTTATTTTCAGTATTTTTTCACATATACCTCTTATTTTAAGAACAAATTTGCTCCATTTTTCTATTTGTTCATTAGTATATTTTCTCTTTCACTGAGGAGGCTTCATTTCTTTTCCTGAATTGTACTTCAAACTGGTTTTAGAAAAGGCAGAGGAATCAGAGATCAAATTGCCAACGTCTGCTGGATCTTCAAAAAAGCAAGAGAGTTTCAGGAAAATATCTCTTTCTTCTTTATTGACTATGCCAAAGCCTTTGACTGTGTGGATCACAATAAACTGTGGAAAATTCTGAAAGAGTTGGGAATACCAGACCACCTGACCTACCTTTTAAGAAACTTGTATGCAGGTCAGGAAGCAACAGTTATAACTGGACATGGAACAACAGACTGGTTCCAAATAAGAAAAGGAGTATGTCAAGGCTACATGTTGTTACCCTGCTTATTTAACTTCTATGAAGAGTACATCATGAGAAACGCTGGGCTGGAAGAAGCACAAGCTGGAATCAAGATTGCCGGGAGAAATATCAATAACCTTAGATATGCAGATGACACCACCCTTATGGCAGAAAGTGAAGAGGAACTAAAAAGCCTCTTCATGAAAGTGAAAGAGGAGAGTGAAAAAGTTGGCTTAAAGCTCAACATTCAGAAAACAAAGATCATGGCATCTGGTCCCATCACTTCATGGCAAATAGATGGGGAAACAGTGGAAACAGTGGCTGACTTTACTTTTTTTGGGCTCCAAAATCACTGAATATGGTAATTGCAGCCATGAAATTAAAAGACACTTACTCCTTGGAAGGAAAGTTATGACCAACCTAGGTAGCATGTTCAAAAGCAGAGACATTACTTTGCCAACAAAGGTCCATCTAGCCAAGGCTATGGTTTTTCCAGTGGTCATGTACGGATGTGAGAGTTGGACTGTAAAGAAAGCTGAACACTGAAGAATTGATGCTTTTGAACTGTGGTGTTGAAGAAGACTCTTGAGAGTCTCTTGAACTGCATAGAGATCCAACCAGTCCATCCTAAAGGAGATTAGTCCTGGGTGTTCATTGGAAGAACTGATGCTGAAGCTGAAACTCCAATACTTTGGCCACCTCATGCAAAGAGCTGACTCATTGGAAAAGACCCTGATGCTGGGAGGGATTGGGGGCAGGAGGAGAAGGGGATGACAGATGATGAAATGGTTGGATGGCATCACTGACTCAATGGACGTGAGTCTGAGTGAACTCTGGGAATTGGTGATGGACAGGGAGGCCTGGTGTGTTGAGGTTCATAGGGTCACAAAGAATTGGACATGACTGAGTGACTGAACTGAACTAAATTGTTCTTCAACAAATGCCAACTTTTTTTTTTTCTGTATACTTATATATGTGTAATTTATATCATAGTTTATATTGTATGGATTCCTTAATCATGCTTGGTTTGTGAAAGACTTCTTATTTGGCAGTTGGTTTTACTATGACCTTACTGAAATCTCTGATTCCAGTCTTTACCACCTTGCTATTATAAATGCGGGCACTTTTTCCAGAATCTGGAGTATAGCAAGATGTGCATGGTTCTCTTTCAGGTTATGATTCTCAGCAGTTGAGGAGAGACTGTTCAGTACTTCATCATCAACATGTCACCATTTTCTGTCTTTTATATGCAGTTTCAGAGGCACAGGTAGTTGTTTTGCATGTTGCCTTGATTCAATAAAATAAAAAAGTTTATCAAATTCCAAGGCATACATCACGTGTATTTCCCCAGCCCTTACATTTAATTCACTTTTTCATTTCTGACATAATACTTGATTTCAATATTAGCAATGGATTACTGTGATTTGTGTTTGTTAAAATTATTTATAAAATTTATTACTATGGTTTAAGTTTATCAAAATTAACCAACATTCGTATAATTAAAGATTACCTTCAGTAATAGTTTAAATAAATGGGTATTATTTACACACCATTATTTGTTAAAGATGAAAAATGAGTTAACTGAGTAATATTTTCCCTGGTTAGTGCAATTATTTTAGACATTAAATAAGCAGTCACTGGATTTATTTCATCCTTTCTGTTCTTTTGTCTAATCAATTAAATGTAAAAATGGACTTCTTAACTCTCAGGATAAGTGTGTGTGTGTGTGTGTGTGTGTGTTTTAAATTTCCTTCTAAATATAGTTCTCACTACTTCAGGAATACAAGAAAGAATAGGAATGATTGTGGGGCATAATTTCTTCTGTGAGAGACATATCAATCTTGCCATTTAAGAGGACAAACCAGATGTAAAGATAGCTTGACAGTACAAGAAACCTCACCAATTATTTTAAAGTTAGTAACAGGTAATGTAGATAAATTAGAGTGGGTGCTTACTTTTGATAAAATATCCTCAATTGGATACATAATCCATCCAGTTTGCTTTCCCTGTTCACAACATTTTTTTTCTTTTATGGAAATGGGAGGATATACATTAAATTTTAGCACGAGTATAGGCCACAAAGATCATCAGTTACCTCAAGTAGCTGAGCTATCAAGTTCAAATATCTAAGACTAAGTCAAGGGAGGATAATTTAACTTCACAAAGAAGAACAAACCACTGAAGAGAAAGAAAGAGATTTTGCTGAGAAAGCAAAATCACATAAGATTATGTTGTTATTGTTGTTTAGTCACTCGGTTGTGTCTGACTTTGCAACCTCATGGACTGTAGCACTCCAGGCTTCCCTACCCTTTACTATCTCCTGGAGTTTGCTCAAACTCATGTCCACTGAGTTGGTGATGCCATTCAATCATCTTACCCTCTGTCATCCCCTTTTCCTCCTGTCTTCAACCTTTCCCAACATCAGGGTCTTTTCCAATGAGTTGGCTCTTCACATCAGGTGGCCAAAGTACTGGAGTTTTAGCTTCAGCATAAGTCCTTCCAATGAATAGTCAGGGTTGATTTCCTTTAGGATTGACTGGTTCGATCTCCCTGATGTCTAAGGGACTCTCAAGACTCTTTTCCAGCACCACAGTTTAAAAGTATCAATTCTTTGACACTCAGCCTTCCTTGTGGTCCAACTCACATAGGTACATGACTATTAGAAAACCCATAGATTTGACTATGTGGATCTTTGTTGGCAAAGTGATGTCTCTGCTTTTTAATATGCTCTCTAGGTTTGTTATACTTTTTCTTCCAAGGAGCAAGTGTTTTTTAATAAGGTTATAGGTGGCCATTTAATCAAACTGGTTCATAAAACCAAGTAACTTTTACCTAGTGGGACAATAACTTATAACTTAACAATAACTTAACTTGTTTTATAGAATGTACCTCATCTAATGCTCCACCACTTCTCCCCACTCTCCCTCCAGCCTGCTCTGATTAACTGGTCTCACACCATCATGACCCCTAAGATTTAATCTTCTTAGCAAGGGCCACCAATAACCTTACATAGAGCCCTACAGCTTCCGCTGCCTCAGGAAAGTAATGGCACAATGATGCCACTTCCTACATGTCATAGATCATTACATGTGTCTTAGCTCACTTAAGCAAGTTCCCTAGGGCATGAAATTACAAGCAATTAAGTTTTGTGCCTCTCAGGAACTAAGGCAGTAATTTACAAATACAAGTTATTTCATCAAATAGTTGACAATTGAGTTAATCTTCTCCCTTTCAGAAAAAAGAGTTTAGGTCTTCTATTTAGAATCTAAAGAGGAAGTAGCTCTTTTTTTGCTCATGTGGATTAAATACATTTTCAATGTATTTGATGTTAAATAATCAATTTTTTCTTGTGTATTTAATCTCATTTTCCAATTTTTGATGTCAGAATATAGAAATAAGGCTGCTTTTTAAAAACAGACCACAGGACATCCCTGCCAGGCCGTGGTTAAGACTCCATGCTCCCACTGTAAGGGGTACAAGTTGATTACAAGTTGAGGAACGAAGATCTCTCATGCCCCATGGTGCAGCCAAAAAAATAGACCACAGATTATATAACCTTGTTACAAATGCTAGTTTTAATAGATATTTTGTTGACTTCTTAGGATTTCTACAAATGTGTTTGTTTCATCTGTGAGTATTTCTCTCAAACACATATGCCTTTTTTT
Source organism: Bison bison bison (assembly GCF_000754665.1). Lineage (NCBI taxonomy): Eukaryota > Metazoa > Chordata > Mammalia > Artiodactyla > Bovidae > Bison > Bison bison. The sequence continues at coordinate 11,158,665 of NW_011494897.1, forward strand.
TTTTTTTTTTGAGTTATTGTATTACCTGGATCCTTTTGAAAACTGTTGAATAGAAATGAAGAGAGGAGACATTTTTGTCTTTCTTTTGCACTAAGGGAGATAATTCCACTTTCTCATCATTAAGAAGGAGTTGGGTTGTAGGACTTGCACAGATAAACATTTTTTTTTGGTTGAAGAAACTCCATTCTATTCTATTTTTAAAAATGGTTGGGTTTTTAAACATGAAAATGTGTAGAATTTTTAAATGATTTTCTTCATCAATTAACATGGTTATACAGTTATTTTTAGTATATTACACATTGAATTGCACTCATCTCACACGCTAGTAAAGTAATGCTAAAAATTCTCCAAGCCAGGCTTCAGCAATACGTGAACCATGAACTTCCAGATATTCAAGCTGTTTTTAGAAAAGGCTGAGGAACCAGAGATCAAATGCCAACATCTGCTGGATCATGGAAAAAGCAAGAGAGTTCCAGAAAAACATCTATTTCTGCTTTATTGACTATGCCAAAACCTTTGACTGTGCGAATCACAATAAACTGTGGAAAATTTTGAAAGAGATAGGAATACCAGACCACCTGACCTGCCTCTTGAGAAATCTGTATGCAGGTCAGAAAGCAACAGTTAAAA
>NW_011494897.1:11159394-11159864 GCF_000754665.1 Bison bison bison
CTTAAAGCTCAACATTCAGAAAACTAAGATCATGGCATCTGGTCCCATCACTTCATGGCAAATAGATGGGGAAACAGTGGAAACAGTGTCAGACTTTATTTTTGGGGGCTCCAAAATCACGGCAGATGGTGATTGCAGCCATGAAATTAAAAGACACTTACTCCTTGGAAGGAAAGTTATGACCAACCTAGATAGTATATTGAAAAGCAGAGATATTACTTTGCCAACAGAGGTCCGTCTAGTCAAGGATATGGTTTTTCCAGTGGTCATATATGTATGTGAGAGTTGGACTGTGAAGAAAGCTGAGCACTGAAGAATTGATGTTTTTGAACTGTGGTGTTGGAGAAGACTCTTGAGAGTCCCTTGGACTGCAAAGAGATCCAACCAGTCCATTCTAAAGGAGATCAGTCCTGGGTGTTCATTGGAAGGAAATTCCAATACTTTGGCAACCTCATGCGAAGAGCTGTCTC
>NW_011494897.1:11160069-11175774 GCF_000754665.1 Bison bison bison
AAGAGTTGACTCATTGGAAAAGCCTTCAGAATGGGAGAAAATAATTGCAAATGAAGCAACTGACAAACAACTAATCTCAAAAATATACAAGCAACTCCTACAGCTCAACTCCAGAAAAATAAATGACCCAATCAAAAAATGGGCCAAAGAACTAAACAGACATTTCTCCAAAGAAGACATACAGATGGCTAACAAACACATGAAAAGATGCTCAACATCACTCATTATCAGAGAAATGCAAATCAAAACCACTATGAGGTACCATTTCACACCAGTCAGAATGGCTGCGATCCAAAAGTCTACAAATAATAAATGCTGGAGAGGGTGTGGAGAAAAGGGAACCCTCTTACACTGTTGGTGGGAATGCAAACTAGTACAGCCACTATGGAGAACAGTGTGGAGATTCCTTAAAAAACTGGAAATAGAACTGCCTTATGATCCAGCAATCCCACTGCTGGGCATACACACTGAGGAAACCAGAAGGGAAAGAGACACGTGTACCCCAATGTTCATCGCAGCACTGTTTATAATAGCCAAGACATGGAAGCAACCTAGATGTCCATCAGCAGATGAATGGATAAGAAAGGAGTGGTACATATACACAATGGAGTATTACTCAGCCATTAAAAAGAATACATTTGAATCAGTTCTGATGAGGTGGATGAAACTGGAGCCTATTATACAGAGTGAAGTAAGCCAGAAGGAAAAACATAAATACAGAATACTAACGCATATATATGGAATTTAGAAAGATGGTAACAATAACCTGGTGTACTAGATAGCAAAAGAGACACTGATGTATAGAACAGTCTTTTGGACTCTGTGGGAGAGGGAGAGGGTGGGAAGATTTGGGAGAGTGACATTGAAACATGTAGAATATCATGTAAGAAATGAGTTGCCAATCCAGGTTCGATGCGCGATACTGGATGCTTGGGGCTGGTGCACTGGGACGACCCAGAGGGATGGTGTGGGGAGGGAGGAGGGAGGAGGGTTCAGGATGGGGAACACATGTATGCCTGTGGTGGATTCATTTTGATATTTGGCAAAACTAATACAATTATGTAAAGTTTAAAAATAAAATAAAATTTAAAAGAAAAAAAAAAAGTAGTTGTGATGGTACTGATGAACCTATTTGCAGGTCAGGAGCAGAGACGCAGACATAGAGAATAGACTTATGGGCGTGGGGTTGGGGGTGGGGAGGAAGGAGAGGGTACGACGAATAGAGATAGGGGCATGAAAGCATATGCGCTACCAAACAGATAGATAGCCAATGGACATTTGCTGTATGACTTAGGGAGCTCAAACCGGGCCTCCTGTAACAACCTAGAGGGGTAGGAGGAGGGAGGGAGGTTCAAGAGGGAGGAGACATGTGTATACCTATGGCTAATTCATATTGATGTATAGCAGAAACGAAAGTCATGTTGTAAAGCCATTATCCTTCAATTAAAAATAAATTTTTAAAAAGTCGGCTTGCCAATTCAGGAGAAGCAGAAAAATAAAGTTGTTGTTTATATAAAAAAAAAAAAAAAAAAGGGAAAAAGTCTTTGATGCTGGGAGGGATTGGGGGCAGGAGGAGAAGGGGACGACAGAGGATGAGATGGCTGTATGGCATCACCAACTCCATGGACATGAGTTTGAGTGAACTCCAGGAGTTGGTGATGGACAGGGAGGCCTGGTGTGCTGTGATTCATGGGGTTGCAGAGTCGGACATGACTGAGCAACTGAACTGAACTGAACTGACACGTTGAATTATTTTGATTGACTTTTAAATGTGAAAACAAGCTTGTATTTTTGCATAAGTGTATTGGTCTTTGAGGTATTGCTAGTTTATTTACTGCTGCAATCAATGTGACAGCATTGTATGTCACTTTTGTGACTATGTTAATGAGGCACAGTGACATAAATTTTATTTTTCTTTTAATATCATTCTTTGTTTTTGGAAGCTAGAAAATGCTGGGCACATGAAATAAATATGGAAGTCCTTTCTCCTTTACATCCAAAAGAATGTATGTAGCATTGAAAATACATCTTTAAATGTTTGTCAGAATTCAACACTGAAGATACCTTCACCTACAGTTTTCTTTGGGGAACATTTAAAATTCTATTTCTTTAGTATATTTAGGACTATTCAAATTTCCTAACAGCTGTCTTCAGCTGGAGGCTTAGTTAGGACTGATTGATGTATTATACCTCACTCACATATTTGTGGCCATACAGCTATGGCTGTGTGTTTGAAAAGACTGGGCTGTCTCTTCAAGCGGTCTGTCATCTAGGGTTTCTTCACAGAATAATGATCTCAGGGTTTCAATAGCAAAAGCTTTCAAGTTTTTTGATGTTTAGAATCAAGTCATACAAACCCGTATCTGTGCATTCAACAGGGGAAAAGCATGCACAAGACCTAACCACATTTAAGGAGAGGAAAAATAGACTCTCCACCTTGATGGTGGGTGAGGGGATTCTGCAAAGTAAGTACTCAGTCTCTTCAGTCCTGTCCGACTTTTTGTGACCCCACGGACTGTTGTCCACCAGGGTCCTGTGTTCATGGAATTTTCCAGGCAAGAATTCTGGAATGGATTGCCATTTCCTTCTCCAAGGGATCTTCCTGACCCAGGGATTAAACCTGGGTCTCCTGCATTGCAGGCAGATTCTTTACCATCTGAGCCACCAGAAAGTGGCTGTATTTATGTTTATTACTGTCTCCTCTTTGATCACAATTTTTAATTTACATGTAAAATTCATTCAAATTTTACCAAGACTCACACAAGACTTTATTTATTATGGTGTCTGGCTCAAAGCTAGGATCTTATGATTTGCACTGAGCTTCTCTGATGGTTTAGTGGGTAAAGAATCTTCTTGCATTTCAGGAGACTCATGGGTTTGATCCATGGGTTGGGAAGATCCCCTGGAGGATAAAAATGGCAACCCATTCCACTATTCTTGCCTAAAAATTCCCATGGGCAGGGGAGACTCAGGAGCCATAGTCTAAAGGGTCACAAAGAATCAGACACAACTGAACAGCTAAGCACTGCATGGAATATAGATAAGACCCTCTTAATGGCTCATCTTGACTCCTAGTCTTAATGGTTCATCTTGATTCCTAGTCTTAAAAAACATAGTAGAAAAATAATGTATATCCCTCTTTCTTCCCCATAGTCATTTGCATGATGAGAAGAAAAGAAAGCATACAACACCCACTGGATGATATTAATAAGCAGCCCTGGAATCCAATCAGTCAAATGCCACCAGACCTCTCATTCTGGGTGTAACAACTATCCTGTCATTGGGTTCAATTCTGTTCTCTGAGTGTGGTTTAGTAACAATTTTTTTCTCTGCTCTCAATTCCACCTTGGAAACGTCTTTCCTATATCATGAAAAATGACCCAGGTTTGCATTTGAAAATCTAACTAAGACTGCTTCCTGTCTATAGAAAATAGGAAATCTTTAAGTTAAACCTGATTCAAGTCTCTTAATAAGATGTGTTTTTCTTAGAAATGTGACTATTTACTGCATGACCCTTAAAGTCACACTTATTTATTTTTTAATATAAATTTATTTATTTTAATTGGAGGCTAATTACTTTACAATATTGTATTGGTTCTGCCATACATCAACATGAATCTGCCACAGGTGTACACGTGCTCCCCATCCTGAACCCCCCCTCCCACCTCCCTCTCTGTACCATCCCTCTGGGTCATCCCAGTGCACCAGCCCCAAGCATCCTGTATCCTGCATCGAACCTGGACTGGTGATTCGTTTCTTATATGATATTATACATGTTTTAATGCCATTCTCCCAAATCATACCACCCTCTCCCTCTTCCACAGAGTCCAAAAGACTGTTCTATACATCTGTGTCTCTTTTGCTGTCTCGCTTACAGGGTTATCGTTACCATCTTTCTAAATTCCATATATATGTGTTAGTATACTGTATTGGTGTTTTTCTTTCTGGCTTACTTCACTCTGTATAATAGGCTCCAGTTTCATCCACCTCATCAGAACTGATTCAAATGTATTATTTTTAATGGCTGAGTAATACTGCATTGTGTATATGTACCACAGCTTTCTTATCCATTCATCCGCTGATGGGCATCTAGGTTGCTTCCATGTCCCGGCTATTATAAACAGTGCTGTGATGAACATTGGGGTACACGTGTCTCTTTCAATTCTGGTTTCCTCGGTGTGTATGCCCAGTAGTGGGATTTCTGGGTCATAAGGCAGTTCTATTTCCAGTTTTTTAAGGAATCTCCACACTGTTCTCCATAGTGGCTGTACTAGTTTGCATTCCCACCAACAGTGTAAGAGGGTTTCCTTTTCTCCACACCCTCTCCAGCATTTATTGCTTGTAGACTTTTGTTTTTTTTTTTTTTTCCTAATTTTATTTTATTTTTAAACTTTACATAATTGTATTAGTTTTGCCAAATATCAAAATGAATCCACCACAGGTATACATGTGTTCCCCATCCTGAACCCTCCTCCCTCCTCCCTCCCCATACCATCCCTCTGGGTCGTCCCAGTGCACTAGCCCCAAGCATCCAGTATCGTGCATCGAACCTGGACTGGCAACTCGTTTCTTACATGATATTTTACATGTTTCAATGCCATTCTCCCAAATCTTCCCACCCTCTCCCTCTCCCACAGAGTCCATAAGACTGTTCTATACATCAGTGTCTCTTTTGCTGTCTCGTACACCGGGTTATTGTTACCATCTATTCTGACTGGCATGAAATGGTAAAGTCACATTTATAATTCTTCTCAGCACAGACTGGCTGCTTTGGGTGGAGTGTCAGATTGTTACAAAATGCCCTTATGAGTCTTGAAATCATTTGTGTCTAACTGAGAGAGGGTCCTAGGCATCATCTTAAATTTTTATGAGATATTAACAAACGTGTTACAACCATAACCTTAATTTGACCTGAACTTTAATGTGTTTTAATACTTGAATCTTTTGCTAGCTTGAGAGCCAGGGAATTAGAATAGCTTGATTTTACAGCAGATTATGCCCTGTTAAGTGTGTTAGTCACTCAGTTGTGTCTGACTCTTTGTGACCCCATGGACTATAGCCTGCCAGGCTCCTCTGTCCATGGGATTCTCCAGGCAAGAATACTGGAGTGGGTGGCCATGACTTCCTCCAGGGGGTCTTCCTGACCCAGGGATCGAACCCAGGTCTCCTATACTGCAGGTAGATTCTTTACTGTCTGAGTCACCAGGGAAGCCCTGAATATTTTTCTGGCTTGAGAACTTGGGCATTAGGATAGCTTGATTTTACAGCAGATCATGCTCTAGTCTCTCAACATATTTTCCAAATTCTGCTTGTTGACGAAACACATTTTCTCTTTTAAAAATTTGGTTCCATATGGTCTTAGGTGCAACACATGGGATCTTCACTGCCATTGGTTAGACCCTTAGTTGCAGCACGTGGGATCTAGTTGCCTGACCAAGACTCCTGCCTTTCTTGGTTCAAATCTTTCCATATTTTACCACATGCAAGTAAATGAAAAACAAAAAACAAAACAAAAGAAAAAAACAGTGGGTGTTTTCCATATTCTACCTGGAAATCATCTTAATCAGATTCACAACTTCATCAGGATAAACTCTATATTTCAAATTACCAGGCAATTTGGTTCTGCCACTGCAGAATACTCATTAGATTTTTCAGTCTCCGGTTGCAATTTTTTTATTCCTTAATTGTGCCCTCACCACCCTTTCAGCTTCACGTAACTCCTTGGTGCCAACATCAGTTTGATTATTTATCTATTTCTAATGGCAGCTTGTTGTGTAATAAGTTACCCAATACCTGATGGCTCAAAACAGCAATATGTTGTAATTTATTACAATTTAGTAGACAGCCCAAGCAGTTCTTCCAATGTTTCTTCTTATTGTGCACTGAAGGCATTTAGCTAGCTCGTTGAGTCTCTTCAGCTTGGAAATGCTCCGTCACCATTACTTCGAATATTCCTTCTGATCACTTCTCTCCATCCTCTTGTGGTACTAAAATTTCTCACATATTAGATATTTTGACCAGATACTGCCTGTCTCCTTCAGTGTTTTTTCCTCCCCCTGCTATTCTTTTTCTCTTGTACTCTGTTCTGTGCCTTCAGTGTCTCAAATTTGGTTTTCTGTTCTATTCTGAGTGTTGTTCATCTAATTAATTGGTAAAACTGCCCTTCAGATATACAATGCTCATTTTATATTTTAAAGATTCAAATTGTGTTAAAATTCTACATTTTTACCTCTAATATTTTCTTTATCTTTTTAAAATATTAATCATAATTATGCTGTTGACTTTGATGATGTCTGAGTATGCTTTTATTGCTGAGTGTTTTTATACTAAGGTCAGATCTACCTTTTTTTCACATTAGGTTGTTATTGTATCTTGGCTTTTGTAGATGATCATTGTAGTTTTTCTTTTTTAAATTACATCACATTACTCTAAAACTTGTTCTTTAGCAAGTAGGGAAGTTGCTTATAGATTACCTTGACACTGTCAAGTTTTGGTGGCGTTCAGTTCAGTTGCTCAGTTGTGTTGAACTCTTTGTGACCCCATGGACTGCAGCATGGCAGGGTTCCCTGTCCATCACCAACAGTGGGAGCTTGCTCAAACTCATGCCCATCAGGTTGGTGATATTATCCAACCATCTCATCCTTCATCATTGCCTTCTCATCCTGCCTTCAATCATTCACAGCAACAAGGTCTTTCTTCCCAGTATTCACCGATCTCCAGTAGCATATTGGGCACCTACCAATCTGGGGAGTTCATCTTTCAATGTCATATCTTTCTGCCTTTTCATACTGTTCATGGGGTTCTCAAGTGGTGTTAGTCTTGGCTAATGTAGGTCTATTTTAGTTTTGCCCTCATGCACAGGATGCAGTCCTTGTTCCTGAAATATGCTTCCTGTGTTGGTTAATCTATGTGTCAATTTGATTAAGCCTTGGGGTATCTCTGGTTCATCTGCCTTTTCTAAAACCAGCTTGAACATCTGGAAGTTCATGGTTCACATATTGCTGAAGCCTGGCTGGGAGAATTTTGAGCATTAATTTACTAGCATGTGAGATGAGTGCAATTGTGTGGTAGTTTGAGCATTCTTTGGCATGGCCTTTCTCTGGGATTGGAATGAAAACTGACCTTTTCCAGTCCTGTGGCCACTGCTGAGTTTTCCAAATTTGCTGGCATATTGAGTGCAGCACTTTCACAGCATCATCTTCCAGAATTTGAAATAGCTCAACTGGAATTCCATCACCTCCACTAGCTTTGTTCATAGTGATGCTTTCTAAGGCCCACTTGACTTCACATTCCAGGATTACTGGCTCTAGGGTAGCGACCACACCATCGTGATTATCTTGGTCATGAAGACCTTTTTTGTACAGTTCTTCTGCGTATTCTTGCTACCTCTTATTAATATCTTCTGCTTCTGTTAGGTCCATACCATTTCTGTCCTTTATCGAGCCCATCTTTGCATGAAATATTCCCTTGGTATCTCTAATTTTCTTGAAGAGATCCCTAGTCTTTCTCATTCTTTTGTTTTCCTCTATTTCTTTGCATTGATCGCTGAGGAAACCTTTCTTATCTCTTCTTGCTATTCTTTGGAACTCTGCATTCAGATGCTTATATATTTCCTTTTCTCCTTTGCTTTTCACTTCTCTTCTTTTCACAGCTATTTGTAAGGCCTCCCCAGACAGCCATTTTGCTTTTTTGCATTTCTTTTCCATGGGGATGGTCTTGATCCCTGTCTCCTGTACAATATCATGAACCTCCATCCAAAGTAGGCAGAGGAACCAGAGATCGAATTGCCAACATCTGCTGGATCATGGGGAAAAGAAGAGAGTTCCAGAAAAACATCTATTTCTGCTTTATTGACTATGCCAAAGCCTTTGACTGTATGGATCACAATAAACTGTGGAAAATTCTGAAAGAGATGGGAATACCAGACCACCTGACCTGCCTCTTGAGGAACCTATATGCAGGTAAGGAAGAAACAGTTAGAACTGGACATGGAACAACAGACTGGTTCCAAATTGGGAAAGGAGTATGTCAAAGCTGTATATTGTCACCCTGCTTATTTAACTTATATGCAGAGTACATCATGAGAAATGCTGGGCTGGAAGAAGCACAAGCTGGAATCAAGATTGATGGGAGAAATATTAATAACCTCAGATGTACAGATAACACCACCGTTATGGCAGAAAGTGAAGAGGAACTAAAAAGCCTCTTGATGAAAGTGAAAGAGGAGAGTGAAAAAGTTGGCTTAAAGCTCAACATTCAAAAAACGAAGTTCATGGCATCTGGTCCCATCACTTCATGGCAAATAGATGGGGAAACAGTGGAAACAGTGGCTGCCTTTATTTTTCTGGGCTCCAAAATTACTGCAGATGGTGACTGCAGCCATGAAATTAAAAGACGCTTACTCCTTGGAAGCAAAGTTATGACCAACCTAGATAGCATATTCAAAAGCAGAAACATACTTTGCCAACAAAGGTCCGTCTAGTCAAGGCTATGGTTTTTCCAGTGGTCATGTATGGATGTGAGAGTTGGACTGTGAAGAAAGCTGAGCACCGAAGAATTGATGCTTTTGAACTGTGGTGTTGGAGAAGACTCTTGAGAGTCCCTTGGATTGCAAGGAGATCCAACCAGTCCATTCTAAAGGAGATCAGCCCTGGGTTTTCATTGGAAGGACTGATGCTAAAGCTGAAACTCCAATCCTTTCGCCACCTCATGGGAAGAGTTGACTCATTGGAAAAGACTCTGATGCTGGGAGGGATTGGGGGCAGGAGGAGAAGGGACGACAGAGGATGAGATGGCTGGATGGCATCACCAACTCGATGGACGTGAGTCTCAGTGAACTCCTGGAGTTGGTGATGGACAGGGAGGCCTGGCGTGCTGCAATTTATGGGGTTGCAGAGAGTCGGACACGACTGAGCGACTGAACTGAACTGGGGTATCTGGATTTGGTTAAACATCATTTCTGGGTGTGTCCTTCAGGATGTTTCTGGATAAGATCAATATTTGCATCAGCATATTGGGTGAAGCAGAGTGCTTTCTCCTATGTGAATGAGCCTCAACCAATCTACAGAAGGCCTGAATATTACAGGCTGATTAAACAAGGATTCTTTCTCTCTGTGTGTCTTCAACCTGGGTGTCTGTATTCTCCTGGCCTCTGACTTAGACTGAAATTTTATATCATTTGTTTTCTGTATCTCAGGTGTTTGATTCAGACTGTAACTAAACCGAAGTCTCCTCTGGATTTACAACTTACTGACTGTAGATGCTGAGACATCTTACCCTGCATAATCACATGAGCCAATTTCTTACATTAAATCTCTTAATACTTATTATCTATCCTACCAGTCTTGTTTATTTGGAGAACACAGACTAATAGAGAATTTATATCCTAGACATGTCATTTTAGTGCCTAAACTAAAGATACATTGCTGTCATTTTGTACACTTCATGTTGGTTGAGCTCAAAGTCCAATTTTGTCTCTCAGTCACCATGAGGGTTCTGTAATCTCTTATTAGATCTCTAGCTTCACAAACAAGTATTCTGAAATAGTTTTTGGAGCACTGAACATGTATGGAACTAATAGAAATAATAGTGTAGATTTTGAGGTATTTTTTTGCTCTATATGCTCTCTAGAAATTTCCCCTCAGCAGTTCAAACCACAACTATATTCTCCTCCACCCAGAGAGTGCTGTCTTCTGCTTTTTCACTATTTCCCTGTGCCACTGTTTGGAAATATAGCTGAAAAATAGGATTTCCAAGTTGAAAGTTATTACTAGTTAACTAGCTTATTAAGCAGATATATTCATCTTTCTATACTCTACACTTATTTGTCGATAATCAAATTAACCAAATTGAGAAGCCTGTGAAGACTTTTTGTTGTGAAGAATTTGGTCTCAACCAAAAAGGAAAGGTTTACCCTTGGTCCCAGCTCCTGGGAGGTAATCTCTAAACCCTTAGAATTTCCCCACTGATATGAGTGTCTCTCATTTATGGATCACACCTGATAGTGACAGGAGGTAGCTCAAGGTAGATTCCCCAGGTATGTATAGTCGTTTCTATAATTGGGGAGACTGAGTTCAATCACATGGCAAATCAACCAATTAACCATGGCTTTGTACAGAAAATTCAGTAAAAACTCTGAACCTCAAAGACTGGATGAGCTTCCCTGGTTGGCAATAATCTGTGTGTGTAGTCCCATTGTATGTCTAGAGGTAAATAATGCTGTCCATGACTCCATGGAAGAGGATGACCAGAAACTCCGTGTTTGGTCCTTTTGTAATCTCTTCCCTTTGCATTTCTTTTTCTTTTTCTTTTTTTTGGCACATTCTAATTTGTACCCTTTCTCTGTAATGAATGCATGCATAAAAATAGTGTTTCAGTAAGTACTATGAATCTTTATAACAAATTGTGAAATCTGAATGTGGTTTTGAGAAACCTCTGAATTCTTTTTTTGCTATGAAAAGTCTTGAATAGACTTAGTAGTTTGGCTAATGCCAGGTAATGAGTCAGAATAATGTGGCAGCAAAATATTACTGCTTATAGAACCTGAATGCAGAGAAATCACCCTATGAAAGGGAAGGAAAAATAATCTCTAAGACATTAAAAAAAAAAAAAAACAGAAATAACCAACAGACCTACTTGCAAAAATGTTAAAAGAAATTCTTTAGGGAAAAGAAATATAATCCAGGTCAGAAACTTGAATCTACATAGGGAAAGAAAGAACAATGGAGAAGGAAAAAATGAAGGTAAAATACAACATTTTATTTCCCTTATTTTTAATGGATGACAAAGGACAGGAGGAAGGTGTTAGGTATATTCTGCTACAAGGATCTGGGCTAAACATAAAGTGGTTTAGTATTATTGAAATGTAGACTTAGATTAGTTATAAATGTAGATTTCACACTCAAAGATAACCACTATTTTTTAAATGTATAATTGATATCCTAAGAGTGGACAAAAAAGGAGATCAAATAAAGGTTCATTTAAATCCAAAGAAGAAAGACAAGAGAAAATAAATAACTGCAATGATTAGAAAAGATTTTAAAACATGGTAGATATTAATCAAAATGTATTTTAAATCCTTTCATATGTTAATATCTACATACATCAATAAAATATAGCAATTTTTAGAAAAGATAAAGACACTAATAAATATTTTCTATAATATTTCAAATATAAAGGCACAAACAAGATATAAGTAAGAGACAGAGGAACATACACCATGCTAATGCTTATGAAAAGAGATCTGGAAATATATATTAATTCACACAAAGCTAGCTTCAGGAAAAGGAAAATTTTTCAAAGACAAAGAAGACATTACATGAAGATGTAGGAGTCAATTCTTCAAGAAGATGTAACAGTTGAGTTATATGCACATGAGAGTATAAAATGTGTGGGACAAAAATGGGTAAAACTGAAAATACAAATTAAAAAAACTACTATTACAGTTGGAGACCCCTCTACACATAACTGACAAATTAACACTCAGTGACTTAATAAGAATTTAGTTGATTTGAATAACACTATCAGTCAGGTTAATCTAATAGAAATTTATAGAATGCTCCACATGATGACAACTTAAAGCACATTTGTCTGAAGCTTACATGGGGTTTTCTGCAAGACAGACCATCTTGTGGGCCATAAGATATACACACTTGACCAAATTAAAAGAGTAGAAGTTGACAAGGCTGAATTCTTCTAAGCCCTGTGCTATCAGAAAATAGCGACAATTAATAAATCCCCCCACTACTTCTGTCATTTTCTCTTGCGGGAAATAGCTTATTGGAAATATCCCTTATTATAAAAAATAGCATTACCCGTATGACTCAGATAAGATTGATGGATGCCCCTTGTCCCTTTTATTTATTTATGACAAAGCCAGAAAATGACCCTTCAAATTTTCATCTTTGCCACATAATTACCTGGACCTATTATATCCACTGATCAATCTGAGCATTGTGTTCAGATTAACCACAATTTGGTTGTTTTTCTCCACTCACCAGGCTCCTAAACTTTGATCTACTGTCAAGCTGAGCCAGCATACAAGACATTCCTAATGACTCCTAAGCAGCTGACCTCTCTCTGATCTTACATCCTTGGTCATACCACTTCCTCACATGGGACTCTTCCTAGCCTTGTTTACTGACTCACTATATAGGAGAATTTCCTACCTGACCTTTGAAACTTTTACATATTTCAGTCTGAATCATCCTACTGTAGTTATCCCATTATCCCTATTACATTTCTCTTGGTTTTACTTTTTTACAATAATCAGTTCCGTTCAGTTCAGTCACTCAAGCATGTCTGACTCTGCGACCCCATGAACTGCAGCATGCCAGGCCTCCCTGTCCATCACCAACTCCTGGAGTTTACCCAAACCCATGTCCATTGAGTCGGTGATGCCATCCAATCATCTCATCCTCTGTTGTCCCCTTCTTCTTCTGCCCTCAATCTTTCCCAGCATCAGGGTCTTTTCCAATACTTTCAAATAAAATGTCCCCTTACCTAAGTCCAGATGTGTTTCCCATTTGACAAATCATATTGTGTGTTGCCAAATCATTATGAAATTAAACATAAATCAATAACAAAAAGATAGCTGGATATCAAACTTCAAAATTCTAAATAACACGTGTCAATATATAAATTTTAAGTTTTTTGAAAAAAAAAAAAAAACATTTTGAACTGAGTTAAAATTAAATTAGAACATAACAAACCTTGCACAATACAGAGAAAGCAGTGCTTAGAGGAAAAACTATGACATTAAATATATATAACTGAAAACAGGAAAAATCTAAAGTCAATAATCTAAACTTAAAAAAAAAGCATTTTAAGTCTAAAGCAAGCAGACTAAAAGAAATAATAAAAATTAGAACAGAAATCAATGGAAATAAACATGGGAAAATAGAGGAAGATCAATGAAACTGAAAGATCAATAAATTTGATAAAGCTCTAGCCAGATAAACCAACAGAAAAAGACACAAATTACCAATATCGTAAGTTAAAAAGAGGTCATTACTGCAGAATCCATTATCATGAGAAGAATACAAACAATACTGCAAACAGTATGTCACCACCAACCTCAAGAAAATTTTCATGCAGTGAGGTTACATCATACCATTTTCAATCTAGCAGCACGTCCCTTTTATGTATTAGTTTGGCTTTGAGAGACCCAAAGGCTTAGCTAAAATCGATCAATCAATAATAACAATAATAATAATAATAAATGAGATCCTTAAAATTCAAAGAGTGAAGTGCCATCTTCTGGCAAACCTGCCTATTTTCTGTCTGAGAACTGTAATTCCAAAAGCTGTAGCTCTATACAAAGATGACAAAATTCTTATACAATCAAGAATTACAATAGCCATTGTGAGAAACCTTTTAGACAATATCATTCATTTAAGTGCACTTGAAATTAGGTATCACACAAGCAGAATGGGATACCTATTTTTATTGATACACAGGAACTTCCAAAAGTCTCAAAAATTCCAAAATGGCTTTATTAAAAAACTTATTGAAAAATGTTAATGACAGTTTAAAGACACAAGATCAAAATCAAAGTCTGCCAATTAGCCTTGCAGCTACAGCAGCTTCAAGGCCAGGCACCTCAAAACAATACCAAAGCCTCCTCTGTTACACCCTCCAAACAATCCATCATCAAAAGTCTGGTCCAGAAATTGATGTCTCATTTGTAATCAACAGGGACTCTGAAAAAGAAATTATCTTCAAATGGCCTATGCAAATTTTTCAACATCAACTCAAACATCTCCATCTCTGCCTTCAAAGGAGGGTCTCCTAATGGGTTCCTCCCAGAGCCGATTAACCTCTGGGGGATTTTCTGGTAAATGGCTTCATTATTCCACTTACTAGTCAAGGAGAAACTAAAAGTAAAATTAATAATAATAAAATAAAACCTTGTCA
The DNA here is from genome assembly GCF_000754665.1 of Bison bison bison. Lineage (NCBI taxonomy): Eukaryota > Metazoa > Chordata > Mammalia > Artiodactyla > Bovidae > Bison > Bison bison. Next base: position 11,173,984 of record NW_011494897.1, read on the forward strand.
AATATTGATAAATATCAGAGCTATTCTCTACATTTCAGACCTCACTCAGAGCCAGTAGGTGGGATCCTAGAACTAGAAGAAGTGTGCAAAGTACAAGAACTCTTACCAGAGTCAGGCTTTCTGAATCTTTGTCCGTAGTACCCTGTTGAGAGAAGAAAACAAAATGTAATATTGTTCCTTCATTTCCAAATCCAAACCAATTTGTTATTATTTATTTCTCTCCCAGAGATAGCTATTGCCTTCTTGAGTGCTTTGGTTTGTGTCATAAGAATTTGGTTTGGCTTTTGGTTATTTCTGTTGGCTCTCTTTGGCAATGACTCTGGATCTTGTGAGGGAAATAATTCTGCACCCTCTCTGAGAACACCTGTTGAGTCCATGGAGTTACATAATACTGCCAGAATATTTACTGCTTGTCCTGGCTGAAATATGATACTTTGAAATATGAAAGGATTTAATAAATCCCTTCATAAATATATATGAAATAAATATGAAAGGATTAATGAATAAATAAATATGATTTATTTATTAGTAATAATATAAATAAATAAATATGAAAGGATTTAATAACTTCATAATCAGAAATGTGCTCAAACTGGAAGCTGATACTCAGAGTCTAATAAAAAAAAAGTTTAGCCTTTCTCCTCTAAGCTAGATGAAGACAGAGGAAAAGAAACAATCCAACGTGGGTGGATGGGTATGCCAGTGTTTTATTTTCAAGGCTATAATCCAAATCCTTGAGGAATTAAAAACAACTATCTTTTCTGATAAATTTGTTTAGAATTAGAAATACAGCTCTAGAATCAATCCCTTTACTAATCTTCAAACTTTCCTTATTTATCATAAAGAAGCATGTAACTTGCATTCTTTTTCAGTGCCTTTGAGATACGAAAGCTAAAGTACAAAGTTTAGGGAGAACTTTCTTATCAGAAGAACAACAAACAAAGGGAAAGGTCATCTGAAACTTGGGCAAATGGAAACTATTTTAAGAGCTTCTCCACAGATATTGGGCTTTCCTGGTGGCTCAGAGGTTAAAGCATCTGCAGTGTGGGAGACCTGGGTCGGGAAGATCCCCTGGGGAAGGAAATGGCAACCCACTCCAGTATTCTTGCCTGGAGAATCCCATGGATGGAGGAGCCTGGTGGGCTACAGTCCACGGGGTTACAAAGAGTTGGACACGACAGAGCGACTTCACTTCACTTCCACAGATATTAGTGAAGGGCTTCAGCTGTTTAAGCAGGTAACCTTAACTGATTCCATCCATCAGAAAAACCACTGAGATCAAACTTCTTCATTAACTAGTGAGTTTTACATAATTGTATCTGTCTCATGGCTACCAGTGCTAATTCACTTCAGTCATGTCTGACTCTTTGGCATCCTATGGACCATAGCCCGCCAGGCTCCTCTGCCCATAAGATTCTACAGGCAAGGATACTGTAATGGGCTGCCATTTCCTTCTCCAGGGGAATCTGCCCTACCCAGGGATCCAAACTGCATCTCTTACATCTCTGGCATTGGAAGGCAAGTTCTTTACCACTAGTGCCAGCTGGGAAGCCCTCATGGCTACTAGTTTAAAGCAAAACTGTAACATCTCTGGTTTCATCTGTTCAAATGTGTGTCTATATATGCATTGTAGATATGTGCTATGCAGTATTTTTATACCTCCAAATAGTACTGCCAAAAATAATTTATAAAAATGTTCTATTTCATTGGCTTAAGAAATAAGTGCTTATATGAACTGAAGAAATATAAGAGAAAACTAAGAGGGTAACCTCTGGAATTTAGAACAATTCT
>NW_011494897.1:11175874-11176724 GCF_000754665.1 Bison bison bison
ACTGCAGCATGCCAGGCCTCCCTGTCCATCACCAACTCCTGGAGTTTACCCAAACCCATGTCCATTGAGTCGGTGATGCCATCCAATCATCTCATCCTCTGTTGTCCCCTTCTTCTCCTGCCCTCAATCTGTCCCAGTATCAGGGTCTTTTCAAATGAGTCAGCTCTTTGCATCAGGTGGCCAAAGTATTGGAGTTTCAGCTTCAACATCAGTCCTTCCAATGAATATTCAGCACTGATTTCCTTTAGGATGGACTGGTTGGATCTCCTTACAGTCCAAGGGACTCTCAAGAGTCTTCTCCAACACCACAGTTCAAAAGCATCAATTTTTCAGTGCTCAGGTTTCTTTATAGTCCAACTCTCACATCCATATATGACCACTGGAAAAACCATAGCCTTAACTAGACAGATCTTTGTTGACAAAGTTATGTCTCTGCTTTTCAATATGCTGTCTAGGTTGATCATAACTTCCCTTCCAAGGAGTAAGCATCTTTTAATTTCATGGCTGCAATCACCATCTGCAGTGATTTTGGAGCCCAGAAAAATAAAGGCAGCCACTGTTTCCACTGTTTCCCCATCTATTTCCCATGAAGTGATGGGACTGGATGCCATGATTTTAGTTTTCTGAATGTAGAGCTTTAAGCCAACTTTTTCACTCTCCTCTTCCATTTTCATCAAAAGGCTCTTTAGTTCTTCTTCACTTTCTACCATAAGGGTGGTGTCATCTGCATATCTGAGGTTATTGATATTTCTCCCAGAAATCTTGATTCCAGCTTGTGCTTCCTCCAGCCCAGCGTTTCTCATGATGTACTCTGCATATAAGTTAAATAAGCAGGGTGACAATATACAGC
>NW_011494897.1:11176824-11177527 GCF_000754665.1 Bison bison bison
CTGCCATTTCCTTCTCCAGGGGAATCTGCCCTACCCAGGGATCCAAACTGCATCTCTTACATCTCTGGCATTGGAAGGCAAGTTCTTTACCACTAGTGCCAGCTGGGAAGCCCTCATGGCTACTAGTTTAAAGCAAAACTGTAACATCTCTGGTTTCATCTGTTCAAATGTGTGTCTATATATGCATTGTAGATATGTGCTATGCAGTATTTTTATACCTCCAAATAGTACTGCCAAAAATAATTTATAAAAATGTTCTATTTCATTGGCTTAAGAAATAAGTGCTTATATGAACTGAAGAAATATAAGAGAAAACTAAGAGGGTAACCTCTGGAATTTAGAACAATTCTTTATTTCAGGCTAGGAAGATTTACTTCTCAGTTCAGTTCAGTCACTCAGTCGTGTCCGACTCTTTGTGACCCCATGAACCACAGCACACTAGGCCTCCCTGTCCACCACCAATTCCTGGAGTTTACCCAAACTCATGTCCGTTGAGTCGGTGATGCCATCCAACCATCTCATCCTCTGTCATCCCCTTCTTCTCCTGCCCTCAATCTGTCCCAGTATCAGGGTCTTTTCAAATGAGTCAGCTCTTTGCATCAGGTGGCCAAAGTATTGGAGTTTCAGCTTCAACATCAGTCCTTCCAATGAATATTCAGCACTGATTTCCTTTAGGATGGACTGGTTGGATCTCCTTACAGTC
>NW_011494897.1:11177627-11189487 GCF_000754665.1 Bison bison bison
GTTCTTCTTCACTTTCTACCATAAGGGTGGTGTCATCTGCATATCTGAGGTTATTGATATTTCTCCCAGAAATCTTGATTCCAGCTTGTGCTTCCTCCAGCCCAGCGTTTCTCATGATGTACTCTGCATATAAGTTAAATAAGCAGGGTGACAATATACAGCCTTGACATACTCCTTTTTCTATTTGGAAACAGTCTGTTGTTCCTTGTCCAATTCTAACTCTTGCCTCCTGACCTGCATACAGGTTTCTCAAGAGGCAGGTCAGGTGGTCTGGTATTCCCATCTCTATCAGAATTGTCCACAGTTTATTCTGATCCACACAGTATGTACTGAAAACCTAACTGACCCCTAGCTTGAATGGACAAATATAACAATTCCTGTGAATGACTTCATTAGCAGGGCCACATTAATGGAAATGTTTTTGCCCTGACAGGATTTGTCTTTGCAGTGGTTATCATTCCCTCTGGACCAATGAATGTTGAGATACCTGATGAATTACTGGAAAATGCCTCTTAGGTTATCTTACTATACTCCTAACTTCTCACAAACAAACTGAAACCCCTCACTAGTTTGCTCCCCTGAATGTCCTTCCTTGGGTGAGAAAGAAATGACTAGGAGGCAATTATAACTCTGAATCACTTCCTCTGGCAAGGCTATGTTTTCCTAGTTAGGAATAAAGGTGAAAGAGAATATGATCAGAAACCTCTCTTTAACTCTCAAAAATACTGCGAACCCTTTGTTAAGACAATAGTTAACATACAAAACCCTTAGATTCTCTAGTCAAAGTCATTCTTAATAATAGGAGAGACTTCAATTATCTTTTAGCTCAGCAAAGAGGTATCTGTGCTGTGGTCAATACCACCTGCTACCCCTGGAAGAACACTCCTGGGGAAATTGAAAAGATTACTGAACAAACCACTTGCCTTAAGGAACAAGTGACTCCTAGAGGGGCCTTTCTTTAACATATGTAATTTTCAATTCTGGTTTCTTCAGTGTGTATGCCCAGCAGTGGGATTGCAATTGGTTTGGATCTTAAGAAGCATGGCTCTGACTTTAAGTGCATTCCAGACATTGGGGATTATCCTGCTTATAGTAACTGTAATAATCTCCTTGGTATGCTGTATTCTCTCAACAGTTTCAAGTATGTGGCCACAACCCTTAATCAGGCTCCCCAGATGGCCCTAGTGGTAAAGAACTCACCCATCAGTACAGGAAATATAAGAGATTTGGATTCAATCCCTGGGTCAGGAAGATTCCCTGGAGAAGGGAATGGTAACCCACTCCAGAATTCTTGCCTGGAGAATCCCATGGACAGAGTAGCTTGGCAGGCTATGCTCCGTAGGATTGCAAAAAATGCTACGTGACTGAAGTGGCTTAGCTTGCATGCCTTTAACCACCTGGCAAATGATCTCCCCTAGACTGGAATGTCAGAAAGGAATGAAAGGAATGATCTACTTAAAGATTATGAACTTGAAAACAAGACCTGAGAAGGTCACAGAGATTAAGCAGAAATGTCATAAAAGGATCCACAGAAACTGTGAAAATTTCAGAGATAGCTGAGAGTGGTGCTAATGCCTTAAACTTCGATCACATCTCTCATGTTAGGCTAAGAGCCTGATCAAAAGGGGCAAATAGTTTTAAAAAAGAGACAACAGGCCCAAAATGGAGTTACCTGTACTAAACCCCAGGTCCAGGAACCAAGATTTAATACCAAACTAACTGCAAGTCTCAACTCTCTAGGAATGGAACCTTCAACCAGTCAGCCTGGAATTACCTGGCCAGCACCAAATGCCCTTAAAAGGGCAACTTCGCCTGAAAGAATTCATTCTTTACTAATAGCTTCCTTTTTTCCAATCCCATTTCCCGCTTTAAAAACCTTTTCTTCTCTACAGTGCAAGATGGGCTGCTGCCTGATTTATGAATTGTTTAATAAAGCCAATTAGATCTTTAACTTTCCTTGGTTGAAATTTTTTTTAACAGATAGCTTATTTGACCATGTAAAAAATCTCCCAACACATGAACTCCTTGAAATAGTGAGAGAATATAGAAAGTTCATAGAAATCAAGATTAATAAGCAAAAAGTAATTCTTTTTTTATACCAGTAAAGGACAACTGAATTTTAAATTTAAAAAGAGAGAGAGAAAAAAAAAAGATTTATAGTAAGACAAAAAAATGGTACAATATGGGCCTGGGGCATCTGGGAGTCCCAGAAAGTAAGGGGATGGTAAATACAAAATGGAGGTGTTTCAGTAAGACATAGTAGCCGATGGAAAGACCTACAATACTGATACTTTTAACATGCTGAATAAATAAATAAGTGTGGGAAACAGGCAAATATTCTATGCAGAAGATTTTCAAATAACCACAAGTAGACACTCCACTTTTAAGGAGAAGAAACAAAAATTCCTACTCTATGAATAAACACAAGTATTTAGCGGGCAAAGTGTCTTCTTTCCAAAGTGTATGAAACACAAAAGAAAAAAAAAAAAGAAAGAACTTTACCATGGACAAACACAACAAATTCTCAGCAGATCAAACAACAACAGTGATGTCACATCGAAATTAAGATCTATGTACAGTGAGAAATATATCTGGTCTTTCTCCTGGCTCCTGACACAGCACTCCTGAAACACTTAAAATTTTCTAAGCGATAGGACTATTTTTTTTTAATTCATATGGATCCTTTTTTTTTTTTTTTCTTTAATCACACTGGACTTTATGCTAAGGGTGGAGCCAATGGAAATGGTCACCAGAAAGACCAAGTGATTAGGGGATTGAAACTTTGAGTCTTGCCCACTGACCTCTGGGGAGGGATTAAGCTCTCTAAAAAAAACTTGAACAAGGAGATCTGATGAGTTTCCAGGTGGTAAATGAACCCTTGTGCCAGGAGGGTGACATACCCCAACTCTAAGGGAATAGAGGCCTCTCTAATGGACTTCACCTTATGCATCTCTTCACCTGACTCTTCATCTGGAACATTTATAATATACTTTACAATAAACCAGCAAATATCTAAGTGTTTCCCTGAACCCTGTGAGATGTTCCAGCAAATTATCAAACCTGAGGAGGGAGATGTGTAGTGAAATCAGACATAAGAGTGTAGGGAACCTAGGGATCCCTTGAAACTGATGTTCGTAGTTGAGGGTAGTCTTACCATCGAGCCCATAACTTGTGCAGTCTGAGCTAACTTCAAGTCCTTAGTGTCCAACTGAACTATGAATACTTTGTGTCCTTAACGAAGGAAAGACTAGCTCAGTGTGGGAGACCATCACACATTTAGTGTCAGAAGCGTGGGTGTAAGTAGAAACAGCACTTACAAGTATCCTTGAAATAATTAAATGAGACTGGAACTTTACCTCTCTGATCTCCTTATAAAAAATTCAAAACCCCATTCTAATTAGAGAGAAAATATCAAATTCCAATTGAGTGGCATTAAATAAAAAATCTGACCAGTAATCCTCAAAACTGTCAAGGTTACAAAAAGAAAAAAAAATAATCTGAGAAGCTGCCACAGCCAAGAGGAGCCTAAAAAAACATGACAATTAAGTGTAATGTGGTATACTAGATAGGATCCTGGGGCAGAAAAAGTACATTAGCTAGAAACTAAGGAAATCTTCATCCGTAGGGTTGTGAAGTATCGGACACAACTGAACAGGCAGCACTTCAGGAAATATAAGATACGGATGCTAGTTGATCATAATGTATGGATACTGCTTGATTGTCACAGATGTATCATGGTAAGACAAAAGAGTAATAACAGAGAAAAGTGAGCACATGGTGCATGGAAACTCTGCACTATTTTTGTAATTGTTTATATGTCCAAATCTTCCTTTTTTTTTTTACACTGTAATGTTTCATCATAACAGGTGAATATATTTCTTTTCTTCTCTTCAGTTATTTTCACCACCAAATATTTTACTGTGATTTCTTACATACAAGGTGGAAAAGGAAGAGAGAGGGAAGATCACCAGGTATATTGATATTGGGTATTTCAAGCTACATAGAGTTGGTAAAATATATTCATCTAAGAATTATATCAAGTATTTAACTGCTATCTCACAATAGCAATTGATATAAATAATCAGATCATTTGTTTCCTTTTTAAATTTGTTTCTTGGCTTTTTATTTTGTATTGGGGTACAGCCAATTAACAATGTGATAGTTTCAGGTGAACAGTGAGGGGACTCAGCCATACATATACACGTGTCTGTACAACTAATATTTTCTATATGTGTTCATTCATCTATATAACATCAATATTCATCTCTAAATTTGTTACAGATTATATATATATATATATGTGCTGTGCTGTGCTTAGTTGCTCAGTCATGTCCCACTCTTTGTGACTCCATGGACTGTAGCCCACCAGGCTCCTCTGTCCATGGAGATTCTCCAGGAAAGGATACTGGAGTGGGTTGCCATGCCGTCATCCAGGGGATCCTCCCAGCCCAGGGGTCAAACCCAGGTCTCCCACATTGCAGGCAATTCTTTACCAACTGAGCCAACAGGGAAGCCCAAATATATATACATATATAAGTAAGTAAATGATAGTTGCTCAGTTCTGTCCAACTCTTTGCAATCCCAAGGACTATAGGGCCCGAGGCTCCTCTGTCCATGGAATTCTCCAGGCAAGAATACTGGAGTGGATTCACTTCTCTAGAGGGTCTTCAAGACCCAGGGATTGAACGTAGGTCTCCTGCATTGCAGGGAGATTCTTTACCACCTGAAACACCAGGGAAGATAGATGCATAGAGATATGGATATATCGATATATTCTTCCAGAACCCAGAACAGTGTTTCTCATATACATACTTTTGAAGGAACAAATAACATTCTGTTTTTGTACTAATTATTATTACATTTTATTACTTTCATTACATTTAAACGTATACCTATTAACATTTCTAACAAGTCTATTGATAGATGTAAGGTCTTTTATTATCTAGCTTTTATCATCCTCATCATAGTTAATTCACAGTGTTTTGTTCAATTGTCTTATAATGACACAAATAGAGTTCAAAGAGGAAACGATATACTAGAAACATTAACGATTCTTGTAGAAACAAACCTGGAACGGAAATCCTCTCTGTGAGAAGATATGCTCTTTAAATTGCTACAAGAATTTCTATGAGGAGTCCAAGGTGATTTTCTCAAGAGGAGACAAATGCTTTTATTCTTTTAGTGACTGCTTGATATTTTCACAGAGGGTTATAATGATCATAGGTAATGCATCACCAGGCTCTTATATGCTGTAAAATTTATGAGAGAGATGTATTTGTCAAACTCTGTGAAGGCACTCTGTGGTTGCTTATGCAGGATTAGTTTTGCTGGAAGTCCAGCAGACAGAGGCCATTTAATCAACTCTTTGCTGCTAGCCAAAATGATATCCTACTGAGACCATCTGGATGTCGGCTGGAATCGAGTTTAGCTCTACCGGTAGGAGCCAGAGTTGAGTCAGTCAATAGCTTCCTGAACAGTTATGTTTAAACAAAAGTTTAATCAGCATGCTTGTTGACCGATTGTATTACAAACGTGATTTCATAGGATATGGACTTTAGATACAGAGACAAAAGATTTTTAACAATTTTTTTTTTTTTAAACTCTAGCAAAGTAACATAAGTATTTTAAACTTTTCTATTTTACCTAATATACAGTCTTCCTAACAATTACCATTCTTGTCCTGCATAGAGCACAGTCCTATATAATTTCATCAATTTAAATCCACAGGCACAGGGTCATTTGTGCAATCATTCAGTCTTTGTTTCCTAGGAAACAGACCAGTCAAGAGATGAAAGATGGCCACCCACTTTCTTTACCACAATTATTTGACCCTTTGCTGATCCATGTAATTCATAAGTTTCTTTTTCATACTGCTCAAATTCTGCTATGGTTTTAAAGTCATTTTAGAACCTAATTGTTATTTAATATTTTTAAAAATCCTAAAATAGAGTTGTTAGCAACATTCAAAGTGGTAAAATTCTTCACTGGTACAATTCATATGAATTTCTAAATCCTATGCTAACTGAAATGAACAATTCTTTCACATACTTTGTGAAAAATGATCTGAGGTTTATATATATATATATATATATATATCTATATCTGGAGAGACAGCTATAGAATAAATATATAGAATAATGCTTGACTTCAATATACTGCTTTTCATACTGTCTAGAATTTAGTCTTTACAGATACTCTTGAATGTCTTATGTTTTTGGCCATGGTATCTGGGGATCTTAGTCCCCGACCATGAATCCATGCCCCTTATAGTGGAAACCTGGAGTCTTAAGCATTGGACCAAGGGAAGTCCAGATACTCTTTGATAATCTTGGAAAGCCAACTTATGTATAAATGAATTGCATGTTAGTAAACAGTAGCATGAGCTAAGTCACTTCAGTTGTGTCTGACTCTTTGCAACTCCATGGACTGCAGTCCATCAGGCTCCTCTGTCCATGGGATTTCCCAGGCAAGAATACTGGAACATGTTTCCATTTCCTTCTCCAGGGGATCCTTCTGACCAAGGGATTGAACCCCAGTCTCTTCCTTCTCTTGCTCTGGCAGATGGGTTCTTTACCACTAGTGCCACCTACTAAACGGTCAAGTAATAGTAAATATACTTGGAAACCTTCTTCTCAAAACTTGTTTATGACTTAATTATTGCCTTTATACAACACAATTTTTGAGACTGTCCACCAATTTCAAGATACGGCAGAGAAAATAGTTTCTTTCCGAATAATAACGGAAGGCTGCAAATTGGTAATCTGGAAAGCTGTCCTGGCCTCTGGATCTGTCGGTTCATTCAGTCATTCAGTCATGTCTGATTCTTCATGACTCCAGGGACTGCAGCACTCCAGGCTTCCCTGTTCATCATCAGCCCCGGAGCTCACTCAAAACTCATGTCCATCCAACCCTCTCATCCTCTGTTGTCCCCTTCTCCCGCCTTTGATCTTTTCCAAAATCAGGGTCTTTTCCAGTGAGTCAGTTCTTCGCACCAAAGAATTGGAGCCTCAGCTTCAGCATCAGTCCTTCCAATGAATATTCAGGGCTGATTTCCTTTAAGATTGACTGGTTTTATCTCCTTGCAGTCCAAGAGACTCTCAAGAGTCTTCTCCAACACCACAGTTCAAAAGCATTAATTCTTCAGTGCTGTGGTAAATAATCTGTGGTGAACAATATTCTGCACAAGAGGACAAGGTCTGATTTCTAGCTAGACTGTAGATATCAGAGATTGAGGACAAATTGTTTGCTATTCAGATGTTACTTAATTTGCCTCAAAACTGATGAATTCTAAATAATTGCTAAAAATCCCTTAAGCCTTTGATTAAGAAAAGACATTATATTTTTTAAACTATGAGTTAGCTTGCATGAACTTAATACCTTGCATTATTAAGACATAAGATAGTTGACTCTGCAATATATTGTTTGGAACATGCATTTATACACACACACACACACACACACACACACACACACACACTTCCCTGATGACTCAGCAGGTTAAGAATCTGCCTACAATCCAGGAAATGCAGGAGACATGGGTTCACTCCCTGAATCAGGAAGATCCATTGGAGGAGGTCATGGGAACTGACTCCAGTACCCTTGCCAGGAAAATCCCATGGACAAAGGAGCTACATACACACAGACATACACACACACCTGTACACACAAACAGACAGATACATATGTATTTATCAAACTTTTATATTGTATATAGATATATATGTACATATATATTTACATATGACATGTTTCTATTCAAGAGCATGCTAAACTGTTTATGAAAGAAATCTTATTTATATTTAAACTCTGGATTTCCCCTATGTGCACCCAAACATAATAATTGGAGGGATTATCTATGGAGTTACATGGCAAAAATAAATGTACATATCATAATATTTTTGTATAGCTAATCATACTCCTTTCTTTTCATTATTTGCTTGTTATAATTTTGATTGAGAAAAATAATCTGACACATGGTATTTTAGGATAAATCTATCCTTTTGTATCATATAAAATTATAGTATTAAACATCAGAAAAGGACACCCAAAAAAGATGTCTTTTTCATTATAGGGGACTGGAATGCAAAAGTAGGCAGTCAAGAAACACATGGAGTAACAGGCAAATTTGGCCTTGGAATACAGAATGAAGTAGGCCAAAGTCTAATAGAGTTTGATCAAGAGAACACACTGGTCATAGCAAACACTGTCTTCCAACAACACAAGAGAAGACTCTACACATGAACATCACCAGATGGTCAATTCTAAAATCAGATTGATTATATTTTTTGCAGGCAAAGATGGAGAAGCTCTATATAGTCAGCAAAAACAAGACCAGGAGCTGACTGTGGCTCAGATTATGAACTCCATATTGCCAAATTCAGACTTACCTTGAAGAAAGTTGGGAAAATCACTAGACCATTCAGGTATGACCTAAATCAAATCCCTTACAATTATACAGTGGAAGTGAGAAACAGATTCAAGGGATTAGATCTGATAGAGTTCCTGATGAACTATGGATGGAGGTTCGTGACATTGTACAGGAGACAGGGATCAAGAGCACCCCCAAGAAAAAGAAATGCAAAAAAGCAAAACGGTTGTCTGAGGAGGCCTTGCAAACAGCTATGATAAGAAGTGAAAATCAAAGGAGAAAATGAAAGCTGTATCCATTTGAATGCAAAGTTCCAAAGAATACCAAGGAGAAATAAGAAAGCCTTCCTCAGTGATTAGTGCAAAAAATAGAGGAAAACAATAGAATGGGAAAGACTAGAGACCTCTTCAAGAAAATTAGAGATACCAAGGGTATATTTCATGCAAAGATGGGCTAAATAAAGGACAGAAATGGTATGGACCTAACAGAAGCAGAAGATATTAAGAAGAGGTGGCAAGAAATACACAGAACTATACAAAAAAGATCTTCATGATCTAGATAATAACAATGGTATGATCAGATGATCAGACCTAGACCACGACATCCTGGAATGTGAAGTCAAGTGGGTCCTAGGAAGCATCACTATGAACAAAGCTAGTGGAGGTGGTAGATTTCCAGTTGAACTATTTCAAATCCTAAAAGATGATGCTGTGAAAGTGCTGCACTCAGTATGCCAGCAAATTTGGAAAACCCAGCAGTGGCTCCAGGACTGGAAAAGGTCAGTTTTCATTTGAATCCCTAAGATAGGCAAAGCCAAAGAACGATCAAACTACTTGCACAATTGCACTCATCTCACACGATAGTAAAGTAGTGCTCAAAATTCTCCAAGCCAGGCTTCAACAGTATGTGAATCATGAACTTCCAGATGTTCAAGCTGGTTTTAGAAAAGGCAAAGGAACTAGAGATCAAATTGCCAACATCCGCTGGATCATGGAAAAAGCAAGAGAGTTCCAGAGAAACATCAATTTCTGCTTTATTAACTATGCCAAAACCTTTGACTGTGTGGATCAACACAAACTGTGGAAAATTCTGAAAGAGATGGGAATACCAGACCACCTGACCTGCCCCTTGAGAAATATGTATGCATGTGAAAAAGCAACAGTTAGAACTGGACATGGAACAACAGACTGGCTCCAAATCGGGAAAGGAGTACATCAAAGCTTCATATTGTCACTCTGCTTATTTAACTTATGTGCAGAGTACCTCATGTGAAATACTGGGCTAGATGAAGCACAAGTTGGAATCAAGATTGCTGGGAGAAATAGCAATAACCTCAGATATGCAGACAACACCACCCTTATGACAGAAAGTGAAGAAGAACTAAAGAACCTCTTGATGAAAGTGAAAAAGGAGAGTGAAAATGTTGGCTTAAAACTCAACATTCAGAAAACTAAGATCCTGGCATCTGGTCCCATTACTTCATGGCAGATAGATGGGGAAACAGTGAAAACAGTGAGAGACTTTTTTGGGGGGCTTCAAAATCACTGCAGATGGTGACTGCAGCCATGAAATTAAAAGATGATTGCTCCTTGGAAGAAGAGTTATGACCAACCTAGAGAGCATATTAAAAAACAAAGACATTACTTTGCTGACAAAGGTCTGTCTAGTCAAGGCTATAGTTTTTCCGGTAGTCATGTATGGATGTGACAGTTGGATTATAAAGAAAGCTAAGCACCACAGAATTGATGCTTTTGAACTGTGGTATTGTAGAAGACTCTTGAGAGTTCCTTGGACTGCAAGGAGATCCAACTCAAACTTGATCCTACTCATGGCTATGATTTTTCGAGTAGTCATATATGTATGGGAGAGTTGGACTATAAAGAAACCTGAGTGCCAAAGAATGGATGCTTTTGAACTATGGTGTTGGAGAAGACTCTTGACAGTCTTTGAACAGCAAGGAGATCCAACCATTCCATCTTAAAGGAAATCAATCCTGAATATTCATTGGAAGGACTGATACTAAAAATGGAACTCCAATACTTTGGCCACCTGTTTCGAAGAAGTAACTCATTTGAAGAGACCCTGATGAGGAAAAGATTGAAGGCAGGAAGAGAATGGGATGACATAGGATGAGATGGTTATTAGCATCACTGACTCAATGGACCTGAGTTTGAGTAAGCTACAGGAGTTGGTGATGGAATACAGATTCTGTAGAAGGCCACAGAGGTGAAGGGCCTTCATTTTGCATCACATCAAGGGATGCATAGATCAGTGTGACTTACTACAGGTGTTGCTAAATTTGCTCACTCAATTCAGATAGCATCTTCCAGGTTTCCTTTCTAAAAGATTAGTCTTTTCCTTCCTGTACCCTGTTTTTTAGAAACAAATCCCTAAGTGTAGATCACATTTAAAGTGAGGAAAGCCAAGCTTCATCTCCTAGAGGAGTATATTAGAAATGTGTGGTAATGTGTTCAAACCAAGCACAGATTTTATTAAATTATATGAATTAAAATTTGTCTCTATGAAGATACTCTATTTCTTCAAATTTCACTAAGTTTAGCATCCGTCAGTGTATCTTGCTTCCAGCAATTATTACTATAATGCCCTAACATGATCTTCTAATTCTCTCATTCCTTAAGGTATACATTTATCTGTAAGGAGGGTCTTTTCCTTCTGCTAGATATATTTATTTATTCAATCATTTATTCGTGTCTGTTTGGATTCATGGTTATTTTTAAAAACATTAATGTTAATACTCCAATTCTTCTTTTATCTGAGAATGGTTTTAAGAAACTAAATTCTTAGTTCTAGGTCTTCTCAGTGGACTAACTAGGAAATACATGCATCAGTTCAGTTCAGTTCAGTCGCTCAGTCGTGTCCGACTCTTCGTGACCCCATGAATCGCAGCACGCCAGGCCTCCTTGTCCATCACCAACTCCTGGAATTCACTCTGACTCATGTCCATCGAGTCAGTGATGCCATCCAGCCATCTCATCCTCTGTCATCCCCTTCTCCTCCTGCCCCCAATCCCTCCCAACTCAGAGTCTTTTCCAATGAGTCAACTCTTCGCAAGAGGTGGCCAAAGTACTGGAGTTTCAGCTTCAGCATCATTCCCTCCAAAGAAATCCCAGGGCTGATCTCCTTCAGAATGGACAGGTTGGATCTCTTTGCAGTCCAAGGGACTCTCAAGAGTCTTCTCCAACACCACAGTTCAAAGGCATCAGTTCTTTGGCACTCAGCTTTCTTCACAGTCCAACACTCACATCCATACATGACCACAGGAAAAACCATAGCCTTGACTAGATGGACCTTTCTTGGCAAAGTAATGTCTCTGCTTTTGAATATGCTATCTAGGTTGGTCATAACTTTCCTTCCAAGGAGTAAGGGTCTTTTAATTTCATGGCTGCAGTCACCATCTGCAGTGATTTTGGAGCCCAGAAAAATAAAGTCTGACACTGTTTCCACTGTTTCCCCATCTATTTCCCTTGAAGT
>NW_011494897.1:11189587-11202892 GCF_000754665.1 Bison bison bison
GTGATGGGACCGGATGCCATGATCTTTGTTTTCTGAATGTTGAGCTTTAAGCCAACATTTTCACTCTCCACTTTCCCTTTCATCAAGAGGCTTTTTAGTTCCTCTTCACTTTCTGCCATAAGGGTGGTGTCATCTGCATATCGGAAGTTATTGATATTTCTCCCGGCAATCTTGATTCCAGCTTGTGTTTCTTCCAGTCCAGCGTTTCTCATGATGTACTCTGCATATAAGTTAAATAAACAGGGTGACAATATACAGCCTTGACGAACTCCTTTTCCTATTTGGAACCAGTCTGTTGTTCCATGTCCAGTTCTAACTGTTGCTTCCTGACCTGCATACAGATTTCTCAAGAGGCAGGTCAGGTGGTCTGGTATTCCCATCTCTTTCAGAATTTTCCAGTTTATTGTGATCCACACAGTCAAAGGCTTTGGCATAGTCAATAAAGCAGAAATAGATGTTTTTCTGGAACTCTCTTGTTTTTTTCATGATCCAGCGGATGTTGGCAATTTGATCTCTGGTTCCTCTGCCTTTTCTAAAACCAGCTTGAACTCAGGAAGTTCACCGTTCATGTATTGCTGAAGCCTGGTTTGGAGAATTTTGAGCATTACTTTACTAGCATGTGAGATGAGTGCAATTGTGCGGTAGTTTGAGCATTCTTTGGCATTGCCTTTCTTTGGGATTGGAATGAAAACTGACCTTTTCCAATCCTGTGGCCACTGCTGAGTTTTCCAAATTTGCTGGAAATACATGCATATAAATATACAAATCCATGTCCATACATATATCTACATTATTTTGTATCTTTCTACTTATATATACGTTTATATACACACATACATATATACATATTGAATTAAATATGTCCATATGTAATTTTTAATTCTAATCTGAAACCACAAGTTTCATTCCAACATTCTGCTTCTTGATTATTTTTAATTTCTGTCTGACAATGAGAAACCTTATTATCATTATGGTCTATATATATATATATATATACTTATCTGCTCAATCATTATATATATGCAAAGTAACTCCAGAATTTCAAAAATATAAACCTGTAAGAAGCAAATCTACCAACTAAAGTATTCCATCATGGACAGTTATTTTTGTGTTTTGACTTAAAAATCCAGCATTTTAACTTTTAAAAAAGTATCTCTTTAAAAGAAAAAAGTTAAAATCAGGTCTCATTCCCATCAGCTTCCATGAGTTTGTTAAATACTTGTAATAAAATTAGTTTCATTGTTCATAGTGTACATTCATTACTGTTTCCTCAGCAGCCTCATTTTAAAATGTATTTTTGTAAAGTTTCTTCTCTGTAGCGTACATTTCTATGAGTTTGACAAAAGCATAAAATAATGTTACTGCCAATAGTACCATACAGATGAACTCCATTAATAATTACTTATTGTAAAATTCTGCGTGCTAAAATATTACCACTGAATAACTAAGAATAAAGTATTTTATTTTACTTATTAGAAATGTATTTTCACTCATCAATTCTTGAATTATAGAATTATCAAGAATATAGTCATCTGGAGAGAGCCAATCTGAAATTTCAAATACACACTTATTTTCTACACCATCATAAAAGTCTGGAAAGTTGCTATTTATCTTTTGATTTCTCTAACAATTGTGAAATATCTTTCTATTTCAATGCTTCTGCATGGTAAATAATGAATTTTTCTTTTTTCTTTTTTGCCTTCCTATAACCTTGAAAAAGTGAAAGTGTTAGTCACTCAGTCATATTCGACTCTGCGACCCCATGGACTATAGCTCACCATGATCCTCTCTCCATGGGATTCTCCAGGCAGGAATACTGGAGTGGGGTTGCCATGCCCTCTTTCAGAGGATCTTCATGACCCACAGTTCAAAACTGGTCTCCTACAATCCAGATGGATTCTTTACTGTCTGAGTCACCAGGGACCTTACAATGAAATAAACAATAGAAACATAAACATATTAGATAAACAGAGTTTAGGATTTTATTAGATGTCACAATCAAGCTAAAGCACTTTTAGTTTTAGAAATATTTACTTTTTTAATGAAAGTGAAACAAATGTTTAAAATATTTTATCACCTCTAAATTATTTATTAGGTTTGTACCTATATTTGTTACCGGTATTGAATGGTATCCTGATAAATGACTGTAGGTAGAATAAGTGGGGAGGCATAGGTTTAGGAATCCCTTACTTTAACTCAGAACACTTATTAATATTAGGTAGCCACATTTCTTAGTTAAAATGGCAATTATGATCAAAGTAAAATTACATAGGAAGGGACTTCTTTTTGGTTCCTGGATCTAATTTCAACACGTGTGGTACAGGGTTGGGTGAGATTGGGGCTTCCTATCCAACACCAAGCAGTTCTCAGTCACCAGACAGGTGTTCTATAATTCGGCTCAATTTTGATACTCTCTATCCAGAGGTAGCATCAGATCCCAGTGCTTAAGGGTACAACACTACAAGATTTTACCTCCACAAATATTTCAGATGTAAGTTTCAATTCTAGGTTGTAACCTGTGCTTTGGAGTTTGTTGTTGCTGTTCAGTCACTCAGTCATGTCTGACTCTTTACGACCCCATGGACTGCAGCATGCCAGGCTTCCCTGTCCTGTACCATCTCCCGGAGGTTGCTCAAACTCATATCCATTGAGTCAGTGATGCCATCCAACCATCTCATCCTCTGTCATCCCCTTTTCCTGCCTTCAATCTTTCCCAGCATCAGGGTCTTTTCTAATGAGTCGGCTCTTTGCACTAGGTAGCCAAAGTTTTGGAGCGTCAGCATCAGTCCTTTTAATGAATATTCAGGATTGATTTATTTAGGATTGACTGATTTGATCTCTTTGCAGCCCAAGGGACTTTCAAGAGTCTTCTCCAACACCACAGCTCAAAAGCATTAATTTGTCATATTTCTTTATGGTCCAATTCTCACATCCATACATGACTACTGAAAAACCATAGTTTTGACTATATGGACTTTGTCAGCAAAGTAATATATCTGCTTTTTAATATGCTGTCTAGGTTGATCATAGCTTTTCTTCCAAGGAACAGTGTCTTTTAATTTCATGACTGTAGTCACCATTTGCAGTGATTTTGGAGTCCGAGAAAATAAAGTATGTCACTGTTTCCTTTGTTTTTCCTTTGCTATGAAGTGATGGGACCAGATGCCATGATCTTACTTTTCTGAATGTTGAATCTTAATCTGGCTTTTTCCCTCTCCTCTTTCACTTTCTTTTTTTAAATTTAATTTTATTTTTTAACTTTACAATATTGTATTGGTTTTGCCATATATCAACATCTATCCACCACAGGTATACATGTGTTCCCCATCCTGAACCCTCCTTCCTCCTCCCTCCCTGTACCATCCCTCTGGGTCGTCCCAGTGCACCAGCCCCAAGCATCCAGTATTGTGCATCAAACCTGGACTGGTGACTCATTTCATATATGATATTATACACGTTTCAATGTCATTCTCCCAAATCGTCCCACCCTCTCCCTCTCCCACGGAGTCCAAAAGACTGTTCTATACATAAGTGTCTCTTTTGCTGTCTTGTATACAGGGTTATTGTTACCATCTTTCTAAATTTCACTTTCATCAAGAGGCTCTTTAGTTCCTCTTCACTTTCTGCCATTAAGGTGATGTTATCTGCATATCTGAATTTATTGCTATTTCTCTTGGCAATCTTGATTCCAGCTTGAGCTTTATCCAGCATGAAATTTTGCATGATGTGCTCAGGATATATGTTAAGTAAGCAGGGTGAAAATAGACAGCCTTGATGTACTCCTTTCCCAATTTTGAACCAGTCCTTTGTTCCGTGCCTGCTTCTAACTGTTGCTTCTTGACCTGCATACACGTTTTCTCAGGAGGCAGATAAGGTGGTCTGGTATTCCCATTTCTTGAAGAATTTTCCACAGTTCATTGTGATCCACACAGTCAAAGGCTATAGTGTATTCAATGAAGCAGAAGTAGATATTTCTTTTGAATTCTCTTGTTTTTTCTATGATCCAATGGATGTTGGCAATTTGATCTCTGGTTCCTCTACCTTTTCTAAATCCAGCCAGCACATCTGGAAGTTCTCAGTTCACATACTGTTGAAGACTGGCTTGGGGAATTTTGACCACTTCCAATTTACCTTGATTCATGAACCTAACATTCCAGGTTCCTACACAGTATTGTTCTTTACTGCATCAGACTTTACTTTCACCACCAGACGCATACACACCTGGGCACTGTTTCTGCTTTGGCTCAGTCTTTTCATCCCTTCTGGAGTATTTCTCTGCTCTTTTCCAGTAGCATATTGGGCACCTACCAACCTGGGGAGTCCATCTTTCAGTGTCATATCTTTTTGCCTTTTCATACTGTTTGTGGGGTTCTCAAGGCAAGGATGCTGAAGTGGTTTGTCATTCCCTCCTCTGGGGACCGTATATAGTCATAACTCTCCACCATGACCTGTCCATCTTGGATGGCCCTACATGACATGACCTATAGTTTCATTGAGTGAGACAAGGTTGTGATCCATGTGATCAGTTTGGCTAATTTTCTGTGATGGTGATTTTCATTCTGTCTGCCCTCTGAAGGATAAGGATAAGAGGCTTGTGGAAGCTTTCTGGTGGGTGGGACTGGATGTGGGTAAAACTGGGTCTTGATCTGCTCTGGGGGGGTGGTGGGCAGGGCCACGATCAGTAAATCATTAATCCAATTTTCTGCTGATGGAAGAGGCTGTGTTCCTTTCCTGGAGTTTGACCATAGTTTGGCCAAACTATGGTAGGGGTAATGGCAGTAATGGTAATAATACCTCCTTCAAAAGGACTTATGCCAGCATGCTGCGGCTCCTAGGACTGTTGTAGTTATGCTCCTGACCCCATGGCAGGCCACTGTTGACCCACACCTTTGCAGGAGATTCCCAGGCACTCATAGGCAAATCTGGCTCAGTCTCTTGTGGGGTCACTGCTCCTTTCTCCTGGGTCCTGTATGTACAAAGTTTTATTGTACCCTTGATGAGTCTGTTTCCTTGTGGGTTCTCAGTCCTTTTGACTGATCCCCAGGTTGTGAAATCTGTTGTGGGCCCTAGAATTTTGCAACAGTGCAAGAACTTCTTTGGTATAATTGTTCTCCAGTTTGTGGGTCGTCTACTCAGTGGCTCTGTAGTGGAGCTAATGGTGACCTCCTCCAAGAGGACTTATGCTGCGTCTTCCAAGTCTGTTGCAGCCAGAACCCCTGTCCCTGTGGCAGGTCACTGCTGACCTGTGCCTCCACAGGAGACACTCAAACACTCAAAGCGGGGTCTGGCTCAGTCTCTTATGGGGGTCATTGCTCTTTTTCCTCAGTCCCGGTGCACACAAGGTTTTGTTTGTGCCCTCCAAGAGTCTCTGGCCAGTCTGAGGTATGATGCTAAATGCAATGTTTCCCCTCCTACAATCTTGTTGGGGCTTCTCCTTTGCCCTGGATGTTGGGTATCTTTTGCAGCAGGCGGGGGTGGGGGTGGAATCCAACATTTTCCTGTGGATGGCTGTTCAGCAGTTAGTTGTGATCTTGGTGTTCTCACAGGAGATGAGCATAGATCCTTCTACTCTGCCATCTTTGTTCTTGGTTCCGTGCTTCTGACTGATTATAAATCAGAGGTTCCCATGACATCCTACTTGGGTTAAGTTTGCTAGAATGGCACACAACTCAGAAAAAACATTTTACTTATTAGATTACCAGTTCATTACAAAGAGTTATAACTTGGGAATAGCCAGATGGAAGGAATGCAAAGGGCAAATTATGGGGAAAGGACTCAGAACATCCATGTCCTCTCCAAACATGCCTCTCTCCCCAGGACTCCACCTGTTCACTACCATGAAAAACCTTCATACCATGTCCTTTGGGTCTTATGGAGGCTTCATTATGCAGGCATAGTCAATAAATCTTTTGCTAATAGCCAATGACCTAACTCCCACCTTCTCCCCCAGTCTCCTCCCCAGGTGGTGGGGGGGAATGGGACTAAAATTTCCAATCCTCTAATTAAGTTATGAGTTTGGTTCCAGCAGCAACCAGCACCCACTTAAAGTGCTTTCTCAAAGTCACCTTACGAATGTAACAAAAGACAGCTTTATCACTCTCAACTCTGAGGAAATCCCGAGTTTTGGGAGCCCTGAGTCAGAAACCATGAACAAAAACTAAATATATATTTATTATAAATCACAGTATCAAAAGAGTGTTATATACATATATATGTGTATATATATATATATACACACATGCACACATATACTATATATATATATATATCCATTTGAAAAGTAAGGTTTGAACAGAACTTAATTCAGTCATTTCTTTTAAGGAGAAACCAAACCAAATCAAGGGATTCAAATCAAGAAGGTGGAATAGGAGAACCTGGAGCTCACCTCCCCCATGAACGCATCAAAAATACATCTACATATGGAGAGACTCTTGCTGAAAACTAACTACAGACTGGCAGAAAAACTTTTATACAAGTAGGACTGTAAGAAATATTCACACAGAATGTGGTATGAAGAGAAGAGAAACATGGTGTCAGGATCTGTGTCCATGGGAGGGGCTATGGAATAGGAGGAGGATTACACGGGTGGAGATTCTCCCGGGGGAGTGATCAGTTTGAACCATACACTGGACGCTCCAGCCCTAGGGTCCAACACCAGTAAGACGATTCCCTTCGCTGGTTAGAAAACCACTGGGACTAATAGGATGGCTATAAGTAACCTAGACTCTGTTGGCACACACTTGCTAACTCCTGAAACAAGGCAGAGAAAATAGACTGAAACTGAGCAGGACTCAAGGCTGTTTTCCAAAACCTCTCTGATGTGTATTTCTGCTTAGTCAGTCCCCTGCTCCAGCCTCTTATGTTTCTCAAGCAGCGTATCGGAAGTGGTCTTGGACTATGAGGCTGAGCCCACCACTGTCTGCCCAGACCCACCAAGTGCCTGCAACAGCCCTCCTTGCTCTGTGATGCAGCTCCCTACTACTGGCAAGGAATGATACTGTGTAAGACTGAATCAGGCAGAAATAGACAATCTGAACATGCTGATCACTGGTGGAGAAGTTGAGTTAGGAATCAAAAAACTCCAAACAAAGAAAAGTCCAGGACCAGATAGCTTCTTAGAGGATGTCTACCAAACATATAAAAAAGAGCTAAAATCTATACTTCTCAAACTATTTCAAAAAATTGAAGTGTATGGAATCAAGTTGACTATAGGGCCAGCATTACCCTGATAGTTAAGCCAGACAAAGATACAATAACAAAAGAAAATTACAGACCGATACCTCTGATAAAAATAGACACAATAACCCTAAATAAAATATTAGCAAACTTAATTCGTGATCATGTGGAATCTATTCCAGGGATGCAAGTATTGTTCAATATCCATAGATCAATGTGATATACCTCATTCATAAAAAAGAATTAAAATCACAAAATCATTTCAGTAGACAAAGAAAAAGCATTTGACAAAAATCCAACATTGATTCAATAAAATCTCTCATCAAAATTAGTATAGAGGGAACATATCTCAACATGATAAAGGTGGTTTATAGCAAACCTACAGCTAACATCATACTCAACCATGGAAAAAAAATCAGTTTTTCTTCAAAAACCAGGAATAATACCATTACTCCCAGCACTTCTATCTGACTTAGTGTTGCAAATCCTAGTCACAGCATTCAGCCAAGAAAAAGAAGTAAAAGCCATCCAAATCAGAAGGGAAGAATTGAATCTGTCACTATATGTAGATGTCATGATACTATATAAAGATAACTCTAACTTCTCTACCAAGAAAATTCTCAGAATTAATAAATTCACTCAAGTTGCAGGATATACCATTAATATAAAGAAATGTATTGCTTTTTTCTATACACTAATCATGAACTATCAAAAAGAAACCAAGAAAACAATCCAGATGAAAATTGCATGAAATAGAATAGAATTCTTAGAAATAAATTTAACCAAGAAGATAAAAACCTATACTCTGAACATTATAAAACACTGATAAGGGAGTTTAAGATGAAACAAGGAAATAGCACAATATCTTAAGTTCATGAATTGCAAGAATTATTGTTAAAATGTCTATGCTACACAAAGCAATCTATAGATTTAGGGCAGTCCCCTTTTTTGATAGGGATTGAATTGAATGTCATTACCCATGACATTTTACACAGAACTAGAATAAATAATCCTAAAATTTACATGGAACCACAAAAGACTTAGAATTGCTAAATCAACTTTGAGGAAAAAAAAGAACAAAACTGGAGATATCACAGTCCTTGATGTCACAGAATATTACAATGCAAAAGTAATCAAAACAGTCTCATACCATCACAAAAATTGGACATAAATCAGTGAAACAGAACAGAGAGCCTAGGAATAAATCCTTGAATTTATGGTCAATTAACCTGTGAATAAGTAGTCAAGAATATAAAATAGAGAAAAAGCAGTAACCTCAATGAGTGTTTCTGGGTAAATTGAAAAACTACATGTAAAAGAATGAAATTAGAACATTTTATCACAGTATATACAATAAACTCAAATTAGATTAAAGACTTGAATGTAAGATCTAAAATCATAGAAATCCTAGAAAATAACTTTTATATAAATCATAGCAATATATTTTTGCATCTGTTCCCAAAGCAAAAGAAACAAAAGCAAACAAAACCAAAACAAAAGCCAAATGGGACCAATTAAACAAAACTTTTCACACAGCAAAGGGAAATGTTTCCAAAATGAAAAGACAGCTTAGTGAATGGGAGACAATATTTGCAAATGATACAACCAATGAGGGGTTAATACACAAAATATATAATCAGCTAGTACAGCTCAGTATCAGAACAAACAAACCCCAATTTTTAAAAATGGGCAAAGAATCTGAATAAACTTTTTTTTTTAACAAGGTATATAGATGACCAACAGGCACATGAATATATTCTCAAAATTGCTAGTCATCAGAGAAATGAAAATCAAAACCACAATAAGACATAATCTCATGCCTACCATAATGACTACTATCATAAAGTCTGAAAGTATCAAATGTTGAAGAGGATGTGGAGGAAAGGGAACCCTAGCACAGTGTTGGTGGAAATGTAAGTTGGTATAGTACGGTGGTTCCTCATAAAATTAAAAATAGAACTACCATATTATCTAGCAGTTCCACATCTGGGTATATATTGGAAGAAAATGAAAACAGTAGCTTAAACATGGACCCCAATGTTAATAGCAGCATTACTTACAGTAGCCAGTATAAGGAAGCAATCTAAGAATCCACAAATAAATGAATGGTGTGTGATATATATGTACATATATCCATATATATGATGCTATTTTGATTACTGAGCTTTGTAGAATCTTGTGAAGTCAAGGAATGTGATACCTATAGTTTTGTTCTTTTTTTCTCGAGTGCTGTGGCAATTCTGGGTGTTTTGTATATATCTATATATACATGCACATACACAAAACCGAATATTACTCAGCCATAAAAGAAGAATGAAATTTTGCCATTTAAAACAACATCAATGGACTCAGACGGTATTCTGTTTAATAAAACAAATCAGAAAGAGAAAGGCAAATACTGTGTTATCACCTATAGGTAGAATCTAAAAATTAAAACACGCAGATGAATATAACAAAAATAGACATAAATTTTATGTCTATTTAAATTTTATGTCTGTGTCTGTGTCTACATAAATACAGGGAACACACTAGTGGTTACCAGTGGGAAGGGGGGTTGGGCAAGACAGAGGAAGGGGATTAAGAGGTATAAGCTACTTATTTATTATAAAATAAATAAGCTACAAGGATATGTTGTACATCACAAGAATATAGTCATTATTTTGTAATACATTTAAATGAATATTTCATTTATTTATAGATTGTATTAATCAATAATATTGGAGAACTATGTTGTACACTTTAAATATTTTAAATCAACTATACTTCAATACAAATAGTAAACAAAAGAAGAAAAAGATTTTCTGAACCATCTACAAATACATGGTACTAAAAACCTATTGAATATAATCATAATTTGAAGATGTGCAATTTTTTTCTTTGGTCTCTATGTCCTCTATAATACTCTTAATTGTAGCTACTGCCTTCCTAAAAATAATCTTGTTTACTACATAATTACTAAAATACAAACAAAAAGCTAATGAATGAAACTGAAGAGGAAGTAAAAAGATTTTTTTTATAGTATTAGAGACATGACTACATACAGTTTCAGCCCATTTATTTTCAAACTTGTAGGGAAACTTTCTAGTGACATATTCACTTGGATTACCTTGCAAACTGGTCAGTACTTCCTGGATATTAATAAGGAGTTACTCATATTGTCATAAATTAAACCTTAAGTTACTTCTGGAGCTACTCAGCGATGCTTGTATTATCTAAACCATGAGCCATGGGTAGGTGACAAGCTATGTTATAATTAAGGACTCGTTAAAGAAGCATTTCTGCAGAGTGAACTAGAAAGGTGAGGGGCGGGCTTGCAGGGGATAGTGGGGATTGAGAGAATGGTAGTTAAGAGTGAAGACTCTGAGGCCTAAATGCATAATCTCAAATTCCAGTTTTGCTAACATGCAGCTGAGTGACCTTGGGCCAGGCACATGATCCCTGGTCTTCAGTTTACTCATCTCCCAATGGGGGCTATTGTAACTAGGTTCTATCTTGAATGATTATCACTAGAATTACAGGAGTTAATACATGTCAGGTACTTAGCAGAGTGCTTGGTATATATTGTAAATATGTTTGTTTTTATTATATACCTTGTGTGCAATTTTCAGTGAAGATAAACTATTATACATTACAATGTATTAATAAATAGGTTATATTTTATAACAATGAGAAAAAAATTACAGTTAAAAAGAATTTAACATTTTAATTAAACAATTTATTTTTGCCATTAAAATAAAAACCTAAAATTAGCAAATGCATTACAAAAAACACAAACATACATTAAGGACACAAAAAAAACAAATGGCTTATTACTCAAAAGTAATTTACAGGCATTTTTCTTGATTAAATAATTGGAGGAAATATTGACTTTGCAATTCAAACATACTGCTTTCTTAAACTTTGGAATCACATACACTTTATTTAGTGAAAACTTCCAAAGAAAATCTATTTCACAAAGACACTAAAGAAATCAAATATTTGAAATAATCATAAGTATTACTTATTTTGATTGCCATGAACAGATATGAGACATAACGATAGTTCAAAAGAAGAGAAATTTTTATTTCAACATAAGATTAATTCCAAGGATGAAAATCAAGGACTGATTGTTACACTCCTGTGTTTCTCCTTCCTTAGCAAGAGGCATCCATCTATAAACCATTTCATATGGGAGAGAACTGCTGGAGTTTTATCCAGTTAGACATATAGCTGATCCAAGTGGAGACAGGTCAAAAGGCTCATACAATATATGAGTTCTAATGAGGAGCTTTTCCATATTTTCTAAACCAAAACTTCACATTCATTTCATCATCCTCCTTTAGCTGTTGGCCTGGAAAGTCGTCATTTGGAAAGGCCTACTTCCATACGTCAATGCGGAAAGACATCAACAACCTCAGATATGTGGATGATACCACTCTAATGACAGAAAGCAAAGAGGAACTAAAGAGACTCTTGATGAGGGTGAAGGAGGAGAGCGAAAGTGCCGGCTTAAGACTTAATATTAATACAATTATGTAAAGTTTAAAAATAAAATAAAATTTAAAAAAAAAAGAAAAAAAAAAGAAAACCAGAACACTTTTAAGAGTAAAAAAATAAATAAATAAAAAAAAATAAAAAACTAAGATCATGGCAATCCAGCCCCATTACTGCATGCAAATAGAAGGGGAAAAGGTGAAAATAGTGACAGATTTCCTCTTCTTGGGTGTCAAAGTCACTGTGGACGGTGACTGCAGCCATGAAATTAGAAGATGCTTGCTTCTTGGCAGGAAAGCGATGACAAACCTAGACAGTGCGTTGAAAAAACAGACACTATTTTGCTGACAAGAGTCTGTATAGCAAGGCTATGGTTTTCCCAGTGGTCATGTATGGTTGTGATGGCTGGACTGTAAATAAGACAGAATGCCAAAGAATTGATGCCTTCGAACCGTGGTGCTGGAGAAGACTCCTGAAAGTCCCTTGGACAGCAAGGAGATCAAACCAGTCCATCTTAAGGGAGATCAACCCTGAATATTGACTGCAAGGACTGATGCTAAAGGTGAAGCTTCAGTGTTTAGATCATCAGACGTGAATAGACAACTCATTGGAAAAGTCCCCGATGCTGGGAAAGATTGAGGGCAGAAGGTGAAGAGGTGTCAGAGGATGAGATGCCTGGACATCATCACCAATGCAATGAATATGAACTTGGGCAAACTCTAGGAGATGGTGAGGGATAGGGAAGCCTCGTGTGCTGTAGTCCATGGGGTCTCAAGGAGTTGGACATGACTGGGAGACTGAACAACAACAAAAGTTCCATTCATTACAGAAATCAATTATATGGCTTTTTGTCCACATAGCTACCACTGTCTTGAAACAAATGTCCCCCATAACATCTACTCTCCTGAAACTATGCACCACCTATGTGCTGTGTGCTGAGTCACTCAGTTGTGTCTGACTCTTTGCGACCCCATGGACTGCAACCTGCCAGGCTCCTCTGTCCTTAAGGATTCTCCAGGCACAAAAAACTGAGTGGGTTTCCATCCCCTCCTACAGGGGATCTTCCCAACCCAGGGATTAAACCCAGGTCTCCCACATTGCAGGCAGATGCCTCATTGTCTGAGCCACCAGGGAAGCCCATGCACCACCTATGGTGAATATGATTTTAATTTCCTCTAAGCAATTATGACTTATCTCTTTTTGATATCTTTCCTTAATTTTTTAGAGTTTTTTTTTCTTAATTAAAGGAATCACTTGCTCTGACTTCAGACTGTACTATAAAGCTACAGTAATCACAACTGTATGGTACTGGCACAAAAAGAAGAAATCTAGATCAACAGAATAGGATAGAAAGCCCAGAGGTAAACCCATGAACCTATGGTCACCTAATCTATAAAAAGGAGGAAAGAATATACAGTGGAGAAATGACACTGCCTTCAGTAAGTGGTGGTGCTAGGAAAATTGGACAGCTACATATAAAGAATTCAATTAGAACACCATGTGAAATTCACTCAGTCGTATCCAACTCTTTGCAATCCTGTGGCCTATACAGTCTATGGAATTCTCTAAGCTAGAATACTGGAGTGGGTAGCCTTTCCCTTCTCAGGGGATCTTTCCAACCTAGAGATCGAACCCATATCTCCTGCATTGCAGGCA
>NW_011494897.1:11202992-11224405 GCF_000754665.1 Bison bison bison
TAAACAGTGAATTAAAGACCAAAACGTAGGACTAGGTACTATAAAACACTTAGAGGAAAACATAGAAAGAAGCCCTCTCACATAAATTTTAGCAAGATCTTTATTGATTCACCTCCTAGAGTAATGAAAATGAAACAAAAATAAACCAATGGGACCTAATTATACTTAAAAACTTTTGCAGAGCAGAGGAAGTCATAAATAAAATGAAAAGACAACCCACAGAATGGGAGAAAATATTTGCAACAATGCAACCAACTGACAAGGTATTCATCTCCAAAATATATAAATAGCTCATGCAGTTCAGTAACAACAACAACCAAATTCCTTTAAAACATTGGAAGATCTGAATAGACATTTCTCCAAAGAAGATATATAGATGACTAAAGCCACATAAAAAGACTCCCAACTCCACAAATTATTAGAGAAATGCAAATTAAAACTACAATGAGGTATCATTTCACATCAGTCAGAATAGTGATTATCAAAAAATTTTTTTTGCTTTTTGTTTTTTTTTGATTCTCCAGCAAATAAGAAATGCTGGAGAGGAAGTGAAGAAAAGTGAGCCTTCCTACAATGTTGGTAGGGATGCAAATTGGTACAGCCACTATGATATTTTTAATACACAAGTTAGGTCATATCACATGTCACAGTGGTATAGCCACTATGGAGTACATTACTGAGGTTCCTTAAAAAACTAAAAAAATGAGCTCCCATATGCTACTACAATCCCAATCCTGGGAATATAGCCAGAGAAAACCATAATTTGAAAAGATACATGCACCCCAGTGCAGTACTATTTGCAATAGCCAGGACATGGAAGCAACCTAAATGTCCATCAACAGAGGAATGGATAAAAAAAGATGTGATACATATGTACAATGGAGTATTACTAAGTCATGGAAAAGGAGGAAATACTGCCCTTTGTAGGGACATGGATAGACCCAGAGATTGTCATAATGAGTGAAGTGAGATAGAGAAGAATAAATATATGATATCACTTACATGTGAAATCTAAAAAAATTGTACAAATGAGCTTATTTATGAAAAAAACAGTGACAAATGTAGAAAAAAACAAACAAACAAACAAACTTATGATTATAAGGAGGAAGGGCTTCCCTGGTTGCTCAGATGGTAAAGTCTGCCTGCAATGCAGGAGACTCAGGTTCAATCCCTGGGTCAAGAATATCCCCTGGAGAAGGAAATGGTATCCCACCCCAGTATTCTTGCCTGGAAAATCCCATGGATGGAAGAGGCTGGTGGGCCACACTCCATGGGGTTGCAAAGAGTCAGACACAACTTAGTGACTAACACACATAAGGAGGAAGGAGGAGAATGGGTAAATTAGGAGACTGGGATTGAAACATGCACTGCTATACATACAATAGATTACTAATAAGAACCATCTGTACAGAACAAGGAACATGACTTAATATTCTATAAAGGTTTATATAGGAAAAGAAGCTAAAAGAGTGGGTAGGGTATATGTGTAAGTGATTCACCTTGTTGTACAGCAGAAACTAACACACTACTGTAAATCAACTATACTCCAATGGTTGTTCAGTTGCCAAGCTGTGTCCGACTCTTTGGGACCCCATGGGCTGTAGAGATCCAGGTTTCCCTGTCCTTCACTATCTCCCAGAGTTTGCTCAAACTCATGTCCATTGATGCCATGAGTCAGTGATACCATCCAACCATCTCATCCTCTATTACCCGCTTCGCCTCCGGTCCTCAATCTTTCCCAGAATCAGAGTATTCTCCAATCAGTCAATGCTTTGCATCAGGTGGCCAAGTTATTGGAGCTTCATCATCACTGATGATGAAGTTGATTTCCTTTAGGATTTACTGATTTGATCTCTTTGCAGTCCCAAGGACTTTCAAGAGTCTTCTCCAGCACCAGTTCTTTGGCATCAATTCTTAAGTGCTCAGGCTTCTTTATGGTCCAACTTTCACATGCATACATGATGACTGGAAAAACTATAGCTGTGACTATATAGACCTTTGTCAGCAAAATGAAGGCTCTGCTTTTTAATACCCTAAGTTTGCCATAGCTTTCCTTCTAAAAAACAAACATCTTTTAATTTTGTGGCTGCAGTCACTGTCTGTAGTGATTTTGGAGGCTAAGGAAATAAAATCTGTCAATTTATCCTTTTTTCTCTTCTATTTACCATGGAGTTATGAGACTAGATGCCATAATACACCAATAAAATTAATTTTAAAAATATATAAAACAAATAGCCAACAAGGACCTACTGTATAGCACAGGGAACTCTGCTCAATATTCTGTAATAGCCTAAAAGGGGTAAGAATTTGAAAAAGAATAGATATATAATATATGTATAACTAAATCACTTTGCTGTACACCTGAAATTAACACAACATTGTTAATTAACCATACTGATATATAAAATAAAAACGTTTTAAA
Organism: Bison bison bison; assembly: GCF_000754665.1. Classification (NCBI taxonomy): domain Eukaryota; kingdom Metazoa; phylum Chordata; class Mammalia; order Artiodactyla; family Bovidae; genus Bison; species Bison bison. Next base: position 11,205,415 of record NW_011494897.1, read on the forward strand.
AAGAATTAAAAATTAAAAAATAAAGTTCTTGATGTACACTTCTTAGTTTACATACTATTGCATATTATTAGCAAATGCCTTATATGATAGTTTAAATACTGTAGGTAAAATAATAAAATAACTTTTCCACAAAGAAGTAAATATTAAAGAAGTTAGTAAGTGCATAATTATTGGAATTAAATTAATCCATCTATGTTAATGCCTTACATTTACAAAACTTAAGTTGTTTTTTTTTTTTTTTTTTAATTTCTTCTTACATGTCAGGACTATGTATTCATTTCTAAATTTACACGGAGTATGTGGGACATTTTTTCTACCTAAACAAATTTCCAAGCATATATTAACCAATTAACCAATTTTGTCCAATTCCCTTTTTTTGGTGATTGAATTGTATTTGAGTTCATGTTTTGAGCTCCTTTTAAATATGGATTAAGTAAAGAGTCTGAAGCTAAATAGAGAGCATTCTTCAAAACAAGGACCCATTTAGAATGTCCTTTACGGTGATGAATATCTTTAAAAAAACATTTGTCATAAGTGGAATAAATTATTATATTCCATCTTAGAGAAATGTCATGCTGAGGTGATGTTTTAGAAATGAAGTCATTCCTTAGCTATCTTTGCCGAACTCATTTTCAATGACTAAAAGTTAAAAAGTATTCATTCCAGGAATGAGCAAAATTCCTTCAAATAAAATTACTGAACTCGCTCTAGCTGGGAACATGCATTTATTTCAAAATCGATCATAAATGTGTGAGGCCGTTTTCTACCTGACAGGAGATAAAAATAGAATAGTGAGCAGAGAACAAATCACACAGGGCATTGCAAGCAGTATTCAAGACTTTTTACTTTTAGCCAGAAGAGAATGGGAAGCTTCTAAAGAACTTGGTAAGGAGAAAGGACATAATCATATATTTAAAAAATGTAAGTCAAGGTGCCGTTTGAAGAACACATTATAAATAGAAAGAGTAGACTGGAGATTAACCAGGAGGAACCAATTTGCAATCATCCAGAAAATAGATGATTGTGTTATGGACCAGCAGAGTAGCAGTGGAATGGAAAGTGGTTTACAGAAAGGGGTAAAGCAAATATGACTTAATGATAATTAGCAGTAGGAGGCAACAAAACAACCCTCAGATTTCTGGCTTGAGAAAATGAGTATTGGTTGTTACTGTTTTACGAGATACCTAGAACTAAAAGAGAAGAAGCTTGGAAGGTATGATGATGGCTCTATTTTAGATATTCTAAATTTGATTTGTTTGCACATAGCAAGTGAAAATGTCCACTATGTTTTGGCTAATCATTTCTATAATTCAAGAAGAGAGACTGGGAAAACACAGATCAAATGTCTGTACAGCTTTGACATGGGGAACAGTCTTGCATAACTCAGTGAAGCCACGATCCATGCTGTGTAGGGCTACCCAAGATGGACAGGTCATAGGGGCGAGTTCTGACAAAACATGGTCCATTGGAGAAAAGAATGGTAAACCACTCCAGTATTCCTGCCATGAGTACCTGCACAAACAACATGAAAAGGCAAAAATATATGACACTGGAAGATAAGCCCCCCAGGTCAGAAGGTGTCCAACATGTGCTGGGGCAGAGAAGAGGGCAATTAGTAATAGCTCTAGAAAGAATGAAGTGGCTGGGCCAAACAGAAACAAAACTCACTTGTGGATGTGCCTGATGGTGAAAGTAAAGTCCAATGCTGTAAAGAACACTATTGCAAATTGTCAACATTCCCTGGATCATGGAGACAGCAGAAGCAAAGGTTTACTGATTCATCAGTTAGTCTAAAATGTCCCTGAGGGGGAAAAATGACAAGATTAGGGAAGTAGGGGAAATAATACAATGAACCTAAGCCCTGAATTTGAAGTTAGGAAGATTTAGAAGAATGAGGAACCCAACTTGGAGGTTTCAGTGAAAACTTTATTTTGTAGAAGAGACAGACTCTCCTATGTAACTTTATAAGATCTATTTATAAGGCCTTTCACAACTATTTTGTTCCTAAGGACCAACACATCTTGCTACCTTATACAGTCTCTTCTGCCTGTAAGAGACTCTGTAATGTGAATATAAAACATTTGACTTCAGGAGAATGAGAGTGCTTAAAGCCCAGAGGAGGAGAAGGAAATGGCAACCCACTCCAGTATTCTTGCCTGGAGAACCCCAGGGACAGAGGAGCCTGGTGGGCTGCCATCTATGGGGTCACACAGAGGCGGACACAACTCATGCCACTTAGCAGCAGCAGCAGCAAAGCCCAGAGGAAGCCTCTGGATGGAAAAAAAAAAGGAAAAACAAACAAAAAAACCCAAACAAAAACCCCAGAATCTAATAACAAAACAATCCATGAGTTTTTTTTTCTTTTATAATTTTTTTTCCACCTGGAATGCTTTCACAATGACTCTCTTAACCATTCTTACATGGTTTAACTATTATCATACATGGAATTAAAAGATGCTTAAACCTAGACAGTGTATTAACAAGCAGAGACATCACTGTGCCAACAAAGGCCCATATAGTCAAAGCTATGGTTTTTCCAGTAGTTGTGTACGGATATGAGAGCTAGACCATAAAGAAAGGTGAGCATCAAAGAATTGATGCTTTTGAACTGTGGTGGCGGAGAAGACGTTTGAGAGTCTTTTTGGCAGCAAATAGATCAAACCAGTCAATCCTAAAGGAAATCAACCCTGAATATTCATTGGAAGGACTGATGCTGAAGCTCCAATACTTTCGCCCCTTGATGCAAAGGTCCCACTCATTCGAAAAGACCTTGATGCTGGGAAAGACTAAGGGCAGGAGAAGGGGGCAACAGAAGATGAGATGTCTGGATGGGATCGTAACTCAGTGGACATGAATTTGGGCAAACTCCAGGAGATAGTGAAGGACAGAAAAGCCTGATGAACTGCAGTCAATTGGGCTTTAAAGAGTCACTGAGTGACTGAACACTGACAGTACATGTGAAATTTTTCTAAACCACTTATTTTTCAGTTGAAAAATCACTATATCTTTAAAATCTATCTCTGGATTTATTGATCTACCCCTCAATCATCGGACACTTAGCACACACTCCTTAGTGCTCTCTTTTGTATTTTTGTCTGTGTCTATAGTTATTCCAGACACCCCAGACACATTATTCCACTGTGTAAATACAGAGAATATGTTTTATTTTTTTTTAATCTTCTTTTTAAATCTTCCAACACTGGAAGCACTGAAATTGTTTACTTAGATTAATGTATGCACTACCATCATTTTATTCTCAGTGGTTTGGTAATACAGTTGTTGGGCTGTACCCCCACAGGCCTACAAGGCTGCACTTACCCAGATTTAGCAACAGAGACATTAGTCATTTAATGCAGGGTCCCCAAGCTCTGGGTTGGGAACCTTGTACCTCCTGTCAGATCAGCAGTAGCTTTATGTTAGAAACAAAGGGCACAATATATAAAATGTGCTTGAATCATCCTGAAACCTTCCCTCACCCCCACCCATGAAGAAATTGTCTTCCATGAAACAGGTCCCTGGTGCCAAAAAGTTTGGGGACTGCTGCTTTAGTGGATGGGGGGAGCTTACACATCTGAGTGGGGTCCTAGAGCGATGCCCCACTGTATGCTATGGGCAGTGGGTGGGACAGGATGCCCATCTTCACTCCCTGCAGGCAGGGGAGATTACCCAGTTACAGGGAATTGATGTCAGGTGGGCTCACTAGTTACCAGAGGAACCAGCAGAAGGTCATGCTTCTCACTGCCCGTTTGATAAAAACAATCACCAGCTGGGGTCTTCCCAGGCGGTGCTAGTGGTAAAGAATCCACCTGCCCATGCCGGAGACTCAGGTTCGATCCCTGGGTTTAGAGGATTCCCCTGGAGGAGGAAATGGAAACCCACTCCAGTATTCTAGACTGGAGAATTCCATGGACAGAAGAGCCTGGTGGGCTGCATGGGGCCACAAAAAGTCAGACACGACTGAACTACTGAGCCCACACATATCACCGGCTGGGGCCTGGGGCAAATATGTAGGAAGACCAGTCATGCACTTGGGGTTTAGGTGAAGCAGGTGCTGGTCAGGCAGGAAACATACAGAGAAGCTGAGGACAGCCATGTTGAGTGGCCTGATCATACACCCCACCCCTACATACCCTGCACAACCCTGACAACTTCAGTCCGCCCCTCCTCCATACCTCTGGGGTCAGGTGAAAGGGGGCACTGCAACCAGATACCACAGACACAGAGAACAGCAGCCAAAGGGTATCAAGGGTAAGACACGTAGTTTGCTCAGAATAGTTATTTGCCAGGATGTGGGCAAATTTTAGAGCCAAGCACTTGCTGGGTCAGTGGGAAGGGAATCAATAGCAGCAGTGCCCTGTCTCTTTTAAGGAAGGTAAGGCCACTCCAGGTTTTCACAAACCCAGTGCTACTCCCGCTGGGTGAGGGAGGCTTGGCTTTAAAAGAAGCACTCCGGTGGCCTAGCCAGGAGTCAGCAGTCACAGTACAGGTCTGCTGCCCCACGTTATGTTGGGTGCCTTTAGGGTTGGACCCATTAGGTCTTTCCAAGCAAACAGACAAAAAAAGTTAATTCCATGAGCTGGACTTGTGTATTGGGAAGCCAGCCTATTCCACTCCACACAGCAGAGCCCAGGGGGCTCAGTGGCAGTCAGTTATGTTTACTGACAGATATGGTAAAGGGCGATACACTATAGGCCACACATTTTATCACTTATACCCAATTGTCACCCAAGCATTGTACATGCGCTTTTAGTCGCAACTTAAAGCAAGCAATGTCACATACCATGAGTAGTTACACTCTGTGATAACTTCACTAGATAATTTTCTTTTCCTGGACAAAAGTATCACTAACAAAAGAACTTTTATACATATAGACCTCAATTAATGAACTAGAATTTAACACCCATCGAAACATAATATTATTCTCTTGAATCCACCAAACACAGCCAATCAAAACTAATTTGCTTGCAAAACAGGTCCAGTGGATTGACCATGTATGTGCCTCCAAACTGGCTGAGGGGTAAGTCCTCAGGGGTCTCAGACTGAATACCCAAAAGGCCTCAAGGCTAGGAAAGCCAGGCCAAAGGCATTCCATAAGGCTCTGCCTTGGTGGTTTTTCTCTTCTGCTACTGCTACTGCTACTGCTAAGTCGCTTCAGTTGTGTCCGACTCTGTGCAACCTCATAGACGGCGGCCCACCAGGCTCCCCCGTCCCTGGGATTCTCCAGGCAAGAACACTGGAGTGGGTTGCCATTTCCTTCTCCAAAGCATGAAAGGGAAAAGTGAAAGTGAAATCGCTCAGTCGTGTCCAACTCGTCGCGACCCCATGGTCTGCAGCCTACCAGGCTCCTCCATCCATGGGATTTTCCAGGCAAGAGTACTGGAGTGGGGTGCCATTGCCTTCTCCATTTTCTCTTCTAGAAGTCCCCAAAATATTGAGATGCTGGCATATACCAGGAGACAGTATTTTCCAATCCCCTGACAAAGTTGCTCAGAACCCAAGAGTCTCCAATTTCTAAAGGGACCAGAGAGAAAGCAAAAGAAAATGCTTCAATTCTATTCACAGGTAGAGTTTACCAAACTGCTATAAATCGAAACCAACTTAAGAGGATGGGCTTCTCTATACCTGGAGAACCCAGATCAAAACCAGTCGCATTTCAGAAAAAAACCCATAAAGATGACAACCATAGTCACTGGTTCACTCAGTAACTAATCCTTGTGTTAACTTTGTTATTGTCAAAATGTCCTTCCTAAGAATCTTCTTATAGATGAAGCTCTTTCGTAAAAGCCTCTGAGTTCAATGCTGTGCTCTGCTTAGTTGCTTAGTCATGCCAGATTCTTTGTGACCCTATGGACTGTAGTTCACCAGGCTCCTCGGTCCATGGGGATTGTCCAGGCAAGAATACTGGAGTGGGTTGCCATGCCCTCCTCCAGGGGATCTTCCCAACCCAGAAATTGAACAGGGGTCTCCTGCATTGCTGGCGGATTCTTTACTGGCTGAGCTACCAGGGAAGCCCCTGAGTACAATAGCTTTCTTTCAATGACAGAAAGACTTAAAAAGGCATGGTTAAACATCGGATCACAACATAATTGATTAAAAACAACAATAACAATTGGTTACAAGAACTATGATGTATTAAAATCCTACCTCTTGAAAACCTTAATCCTAGGCAAAAACCAAGGAGCAAGTAGTTGTGCATTTCCTGATTGAAAAACATAATGCTTCAGGCTTGTTCTGTCCTAAGCAGGCATAGGCAGGTAAAGTGAGACCCCACTCAGCAATTAATATTTCAACATGTGTGTGAGCTTAGTTCTCAGTCATGTCTGACTCTTTTCAGCCCCATGGACTGTAGCCCTTCAGGCTCCTATGTCCATGGCATTCTTCAAGCAAGAAGTGCATTGCCATTTCCTTCTCCAGGGGAACTTCCCAATCCTTTGTCTTCTGCATTACAGGTGGATGCTTTACCACTGAGCCATCGAGGAAGCCTCAATATTTCAGTACTGTATCCTATTTGAAATGATCCAGATAGTCATGAATTCTCTTCATTTAACTTCAAGTTACCAAAATCTGGACAGACTCTTTTAGACAGACATAATTGTTTCTATAAAGTTTATTTAAAAGCTCCTTTTTTTTCCCCCTCCTTTACTCTTAGAAATCACAGATTAAAGTTCCAGAGAAGCCAGCTCATTCACATCTCAAAGGCACAAAAGAAATACCAATTCCTTCTAGAAAGCTAGCTTAACCACTTAACAGAAGGCTCTCTTTGACACAATAGCAGAGCCATTAGAAGCCATTGTTCTCCAGATCTCCTGGCAGCCTCCGTTAACCAAGGCCAGCCACCACAGGGCACCCCAGACTTCCCACACTTGTAGATAGCCATCCCAGGATTTCCCCCACAACTTTCGGGATCACCCCTAAAACTTTGGGGCCCCACTCACTAGCGGACAGAACCTGCAATTTTCCATTCCCAGCCTGTATTTCCCCACCTCTCTATACTCGTGGGGCTTCCCTTGGCGTTCTGACTGCTACGCCAATTGTTAGGCTGCACCCTGCAGACCTATAAGGCCTGTACTGGCCCCGATTTGAGACTGAAAAAGAGCCTCAGAGTCAGCAACACAGACATCAATGGTTTAAAGAATGGGGGAACTTACACATCTTAAGTTTCCCTGATAGCTCAGTTGGTAAAGAATCCGCCTGCAATGAGGGAGAACTTGGTTGGATTCCTGGGTCAGGAAGATCCGCTGGAGAAGGGATAGGCTACCCACTCCCGTATTCTTGGGCTTCCCTGGTGGCTCAGCTGGTAAAAAATCTTCCTGTAATGCGGGAGACCTGAGTTCGATCCCTGGGTTGGGAAGAACCCCTGGCGAAGGGAAAGGCTACCCACTCCAGTATTCTGGCCTGGAGTGGACTGTATAGTCCATGGGTTGCAGAGAGTCGGACAAGACTGAACGACTTTCACTTTCACACGTCTGAAACAGAGTCCTAGAGCGACACCCGACTGTGCGCTGTGGACTGCAGGCAGGATGCAGTAGTCACCTTCACTCCCTGGGTCAGTGGGTAGGGGGAGGTTACCAGTTAGAGGGGAATTAATGTCACGTGAGCTCTTTAGTTACCAGGGAAACCAGCAGAGGCTGGGGCAGCTCACTGCCCCTTTGATTAGAATAAGCACCAGCTTGGGTCTGGGGCAATTATGCAGAAAAGTCCGTCTTGTGCTTAGCATTTAGCTGAAGTAGGCACTGGTCGGGCAGCGGATGGAGCAAGAGAGCTGGTGAACAGCCATCTTGATTGGTCTGACTACACAGAAAGGATGAAGTCAAAACACATGGTGTCCTGTGTGATGACGTTATGTAAACAACTGTGTGAGCACACCACCACTGAGAATAGTAGCCATGAGGTTTCCTTATCATCTAAATTCCAAGAGGTGGGTAGAGCATGTGAAGCATAACAAAATTATTTTTTAACTGAAATCAATATATGAAAAATACATACTAATCTATCACCAGATACTGGTGTTCAGGGAAATGTAGGTTAAAAATGTTTGATGAGGAATCTGGAAAAGAAAATTCTAAATAAAAGCCAGGATTGTTAAGGGTTTAAAGATTATCCAATCCAGTATTTCCCATCGCAGTGCTCTCAGTTCTGTTCAGTTCAGTTCAGTTGCTCAGTCGTGTCTGACTCTTTGCGACCCCATGAATCACAGCACGCCAGGCTTCCCTGTCCATCACCAACTCCCGGAGTTCACTCAAACTCACATCCATCAAGTCTGTAATGCCATCCATCTAGCCATCTCATCCTCTGTCATCCCCCTTTTCTCTTTCCCCCAATCCCTCCCAGCATCAGAGTCTTTTCCAATGAGTTAGCTCTTCGCATGAGGTGGCCAAAGTACTGGAGTTACAGCTTTAGTATCATTCCTTCCAAAGAACACCCAAGGCTGATCTCCTTTAGAATGGACTGGTTGGATCTCCTTGCCATCCAAGGGACTCTCAAGAGTCTTCTCCAACACCACAATTCAAAAGCATCAATTCTTCGGCACTCAGCTTTCATTATAGTCCAACTCTCACATCCACACATGACCACTGGAAAAACCATAGCCTTGACTAGACGAACCTTTGTTGGCAAAGTAATGTCTCTGCTTTTCAGTATGCTATCTAGGTTGGTCATAACTTTCCCCCAAGGAGTGAGCGTCTTTTAGTTTCATGGCTGCAGTCACCATCTGCAGTGATTTTGGAGCCCCAGAAAATAAAGTCTGACACTGTTTCCCCTGTTTCCCCATCTATTTCCCATGAAGTGATGGGACCAGATGCCATGATCTTCGTTTTCTGAATGTTGAGCTTTAAGTCAACTTTTTCACTCTCCTCTTTCACTTTCATGAAGAGGCACTAATACAAATATCTTCCATTTAGTATTAATATGTTTCATTGCCCACAGGGATTCACCAGTATTTATTTGAATAAGAATCACTGATCTTTCTAAACCTCATTTTATAGAGGCTGGAAAGTTAAATGACTTGCCCAAGGTCACATACTTTTGTGACAGAGCTTAGAATAAAACATGGGTATCCTGAGTTATAATTCATAGTTCTTAATATTTCATGTGCTTTCTTTCTGTCATTTATTACCACTACTTTATGGTTTGAGTCCCTTAACCTTATCTGATAACTTACTTGTTCCTTACCAATGTAATTCCTATGACTGCTTCTGATGGGGACTTGGGAGTGGGTAAATAAACAGGTAAATGTTAACACTTTCTATGTAGACTTAGATAATTTATGATAGGAAGAAAATAGTCTCTCTCTAAGAACATGCAAATCCATGGATATAGGTTTAAATTACAGATGCAGCAACTCTTCTTAGAGAAAAACTGAGATCTATTCAGAGTAGTATATCCAAAATGGAAAAGAGATTTTAAAATAGTAGTTGAAAGATCTAAGGATATCCAAACTGAAGAAGAAATAATTTGGAAGGACTGTAATAAAATGGCTTAAAATTATCAGGACTTTCACAGGATCCTTGGAATTTCCAAATTTTGATGAGTTTTGATACCGAGAGTGTGGGTTTGAAATTAGCCTTTATTTACTTAGAGGACAGAATTAAGATCATAAAGTGGAAGCTACAAGGAAAAAAAAAAAAAATGGCAGATGCCCTTGGATCATATCTTTATAGAACTGCCTCCAAAATACAATGGTTTAACTTTAGAAAGAGAGTTCTCCATCACTGAAATATAAAACTAATTCAAAGTAAGAGATGAATTACTTTGGGATCCTAATGATTCATAGCCAAGAACATCACCTCAAATTTCTGGGAATATACTATCCTATCCTTAATGAGAGATGATTTGGCATATCAATCTATTTAAGCAAGATCTCCTTAAATTGATTTCTAAGCTGAATGGTTTGATTTCCAAGCTGCCCACTTTGAAGTCTATCTTTTAATATTTTCACACAATAATTTCCCAGTATGCTTCTTCCAATATCACGAAACCTCATTTTACTGGGAATTATTCTATTTTGGAAAGCTTTAGTGAATGAAATTCTTACCAAGCAATAACACAAAGTATCTTTATTTTGTAGCTATAATTAACATTAAACATTTTCTCTGCTACTTTCTGCTCATCAAGTTACCTAATTCTACTCTGAAAATGTATAGTATAAAATTATTATTCACTTTTGGTTATTTCCTTCTTAAATATTTTCCAACAATAATAGAATGTGAGGGAAACTCATACATTACCTCTTAATATAAATTCCTGTGGTTGAGCCACACCTTAAACCAATATGACTATAAATCTCCTATATCTGTACTAAAATTGACAAATCCAAATCAGCTGATTGAAATATATTGAAAAATTCACTGACTTTAGACTCAGGGAACATTTTTTGATAATTACTATTTTATGGCATGCTGATCATTCTAACTCTCTAAATTTAGACTCGATATACACAAAATAAATGTGATATGTGTTATTTAAATATTCAAAAAATTATTTTCTGTAATAGCTAATAAATACTAATTCTTCCCTAGAGACTTCTGGAAACAAGAAATTGGTAGAAGCAAATGCTAGATTTAATGTCATGTATTTACAGTGTGCTTTGCTTTTAAAAGTTTCTTTTTAATTTCAGAAATTTCCTTATCTACAAATAAAGAGGGAAAACAATTTTGAATTGTGTCCGACTCTTTGCAACCCCATGGAGTATAGCCCACCAGGCTCCTCTGTCCATGGGGATTCTCCAGGCAACAATACTAGAGTGGGTTGCCATTTCTTTCTCCAGGGGTGTGCAGATCATAACTCATATAGATATTAAAATAAAATGTGGCAAATTAGTGAAATGTTCCCACAAAATGAAAAAGGTGTAAGAGAATGTAACTGGCTACCTTGATAATGGTATGCAGTGGCCATCTTAAAAACTATAATATGATGCTATGTCTTCATGATAGAAAGAGATCAGAACAAACATGCAATTGCAAACATCAGTTAGACTTTCTGAGAAGGGAATATTATTGCTGTTGGGATCTTTGTGTCTCAGAAGAATTGTGTTATACTGGTATTGTTAACGAAGTAAAAAAAAAAGATTCTTGCAAATTGTGTTTATTTTTAATTCATTATTGTTCCAGCTGCGGGGAGTGAGCTCCGCCCCTGGCAAAGGTCATGAGGAAGGAGGCTTGGCATACGCAAAGGCGGGATCAAGCCTCAGGAGTCTCCCTGGAAATTCTCGAGCAATCTACCCCCAAAACCAGAGTCTGCCTACTTTCTGCTTTGTGCTTTCACCTACACCTCTGACTTTACGGGGGGCTGTCCCCCACTACCTCTCTGAAAAAAGAGTTAGCTTACAGCTCCAGTTAATAATTCCTGGGTGTGACCGTGTTTAACCTACAAACTCCTTTGGAAATCCTCTAGCCTGCCTGAATAGGTTTTTCTGGCCACATGTGATTGTTCAGAGCCTCCCAACTGTGAGAGGCAGGAGATGTTCTAAACTGTGTAAACACAGATTCTTTTGAGTAGTTAAAAGATTGATTAGAAATTGTATTGGTGAAGGGATTTTCACTTGTTGGGCCAATGTTTGCTGCTAAGTCTCCATATCCCTTACCTGCTGTGTCCCTGGCAGTGTATTGATTAATATAATTGGTGTAAGTAGTAGCTTTAATGTTTGTAACCTGGGACCCTTGAGTTAATTCTTTTTCTTGTTATAGCCCACCACACCTTTGCGCTGTAGGAATGCAACTTTATCTAATGCTTTTGGAGGGTGGCTCCTGACCAATCACCTTTAGAGAAAAATAAGTTTTCTGAAGAAAGGGTCTTAAATTGTTAACAGGCCTCTGGGCCAGAAGATGATGCAAATCACCTAACTTTTGCATATGCTAAGTTTGCAGGAAGAAAGCCTGGTTTGCTGCCTGACTCTACCCCTTCCCCCATTATCCTCTATGCATAACTTAAGGTATAAAAACTACTTTGGAAAATAAAGTACGGGCCTTGTTCACCGAAACTTGGTCTCACCATGTCGTTCTTTCTCTTACCTTCTGGCTGAATTATTCAGCCTCTTTTCTCCACTGAATTTCCTCACTGAGCTATCCTTATTTCAGCCTCTTTTCTCCACTGAATTTCTTCACTGAGCTATCCTCATTCTATTACTCTTTATATCCTTAATTAACGTTTAATTAAGCAGTTGTTTCCTGATCCTCGCCGACGCCGTCCCCGCTTCGAATACCCTGGATCAGCCGGGGCTGGTCCCCGGCACCAGCTATATAAGAACAGAGAATAAATGGAAAACAAATAAGCCACTGCAAAGGAGTAAATGTGCCTGATAGCTTTGGAGGAAACTTTTTGTAGGGAGCAAAAGAAAAAGAGAGAGAAAGAGATAAGGGAGGAGAATAGTATGAATCAATGCTTTGGTTACTGTTCATTGCATCTGTTCACCATATCATTGTTTATACTCCAATTCAAACCCCTTATGTTCTTCCTTCTACTGTAATCAGCTCTTTATAGGAAACCACCTTCAGCAGGGAAATCCCTTTTCTTGTCAATTTCACAAAGCTAAACAGTAACAAACTTTTAAATCAACTGTCTCCATTCTCTACTCATCTCTAGCCCAAGAACACCTTTCAAATCTTTTGTTTTATTAATTGGAGAATAATTGCTTTACAATGTTGTTAGTTTCTGCTGTACAACTAAGTGAATCAGCTCTATGTATACATATATCCCTTCCCTCTTGAGCTTCCCTCACATTCCCCCATCCCACCCCTCTAGGTCAACACCAAACACCAAGCTGAGAAACCTGAGATATAACAATTTCCCACTAGCTATCAATTAACACTTTACACTTGGTAGAGTATATATGTGAGTGTAATATTTTGCCTAACCTGTTTGTTCTTACCATAGATCAGATCAGATCAGTCGCTCAGTCGTGTCCGACTCTTTGCGACCCCATGAATCGCAGCACGCCAGGCCTCCCTGTCAATCACCAAATCCGGAGTTCACTGAGACTCACGTCCATCGAGTCAGTGTTGCCATCCAGCCATCACATTCTTTGTCGTCTCCTTCTCCTCTTGCCCCCAATCCCTCCCAGCATCAGAGTCTTTTCCAATGAGTCAACTCTTCGCATCAGGTGGCCAAAGTATTGGAGTTTCAGCTTTAGCATCATTCCTTCCAAAGAAATCCCAGGGCTGATCTCCTTCAGAATGGACTGGTTGGATCTCCTTGCAGTCCAAGGGACTCTCAAGAGTCTTCTCCAACACCACAGTTCAAAAGCATCCATTCTTCAGTGCTCAGCCGTCTTCACAGTCCAACTCTCACATCCATACATGACCACAGGAAAAACCATAGCCTTGACTAGACGAACCTTTGTTGTCAAAGTAATGTCTCTGCTTTTGAATATGCTGTCTAGGTTGGTCATAACTTTCCTTCCAAGGAGTAAGCGTCTTTTAATTTCATGGCTGCAGTCACCATCTGCAGTGATTTTGGAGCCCAGAAAAATAAAGTCTGACACTGAGGCATAAATGAAGAATAAGTAATTATGAGAGGACCAGATCTCTTCCCTAGTTTCCCCTTCAGCAATCTCACAAACTATGTGAACAACATAGCATCTAAAGAAAGATCACAGGAAGTGGATAAGCCTCCACAGAGTGGGGAACGGCTACGACTCTGATCCCCTATCTCAATGATTAACTAGGATTTTTTCTCTTTTTCCTTTAAAAACTTTCACAGCCAAGCAGAATCTTTGGAGTTTGTTTGGGGGTGGGGGACCTGGGGACACGTCATTCACTTTCTCCCCACTTTGACCACTTTCTGATTAAAAGTGTTGTTTTCCTTTCTACCAACATTCAGTCATGTCTGTCTCTTTGTGACCCTATGGATGTAGCCTGCCATTCTCCTTTGTCCATGGGTTTCTCCAAGCAAGAATACTGTAGTGGGTTGCCATGCCCTCCCCTAGGGATGTTCCTCAGCCAGGATCAAACCCTTAATCATCAAACCCATGTCTCTTATGTCTCCTGCATTAGCAGGCAGGTTATTTACCACGAGCGTCACTTAGGAAGCCCTTTCCACCAACACGTGCTGCCAAACTCAGGTCTGGCTGCTCTCTGTTCAGAAGTCAATAGTCAACTATTGACTTCTGAACAGAGAGCAGCACTTGCTCCCAACTATTGACTTCTGAGCAGAGAGCAGCCAGACCTGAGTTCGGTTAACACACCCAACACAAAATTTTATGTCACCAACTGCCCTTTCACACCTCTCACAGAACCTAATGAAGACTTTTCTCATATTCCAAAAACACTAGAAAAGATATTTCCAGAACCCAAGTTTCATAATATACCAATTTTTTAAAAAATCACCCAATAGGCATATCCATCTGCACAGTACATCGAAAAAGGTTTTAACAAATATCAAACTCTTCTACACTAGTCACTTCAGAGTAATCACTCTGAAATCTCACCACCCACCCATTCCTTTCTCCTTACAAGCCCATCATTGTGACCTATTATAGATCAAAAATGTGCCACCATACATTCAAGATGCCTGTTGTAAAACATATTCCTCTGCCTTCAACATTGTCAGTCAATATAACTTTTCTACAACCCTCCACTACACACATGGCTTAGATGTGTAACACTCAGTGCTTTATACATTTTGCAGCTCTATTCTCTAGTAGACTGAATTGTCTAAGGGGGTACCATAGCTCGTTAACTATGCCCTCCTAACACCTGTCACAACATCTCTTACATAGTAGATACTTCAGTTCAGTTTGGTTGCTCAGTAATGTCCGACTTTTGGAGACCCCATGAATCACAGCACGCCAGGCCTCCCTGTCCATCACCAACTTCGGAGTTCACTCAGATTTAACATCCATCAAGTCGGTGATGCCATCCAGCCATCTCATCCTCTGTCGTCCCCTTTTCCTCTTGCCTCCAGTCCCTCCCAGCATCAGAGTCTTTTCCAATGAGTCAACTCTTCGCATGAGGTGGCCAAAGTACTGGAGTTTCAGCTTGAGCATCATTCCTTCCAAAGAAATCCCAGGGCCGATGTCCTTTAGCATGGACTGGTTGGATCTCCTTGCAGTCCAAGGGACTCTCAACACCACAGTTCAAAAGCATCAATTCTTTGGCGCTCAGCCTTCTTCACAGTCCAACTCTCACATCCATACATGACTACAGGAAAAACCATAGCCTTGACTAGACGAACCTTTGCTGGCAAAGTAATGTCTCTGCTTTTGAATATGCTATCTAGGTTGGTCATAACTTTCCTTCCAAGGAGTAAGCGTCTTTTAATTTCATGGCTGCAATCACCATCTGCAGTGTTTTTGGAGTCCAAAAAATAAAGTCTGACACTGTTTCCACTGTTTCCCCATCTATTTGCCATGAAGTGATGGGACCAGATGCCATGATCTTAGTTTTCTGAATGACTTAATCAAGTGTTAGATAAAGAAATGATGAATGAATACATTTGATACTCAAAAGGGAAAAACTTAAAATTCTCACTTTAACCAAATAAGTCGAGATGCACCCCACCCCTTTCCCATTACCATTCATTGATGAGAACCTCTGAAGAAGATTTGCTTAGAGAAGATGTTTTTAACTTTGTTTCAGTAATTTGCTCAAATACTTCAAAAAATGCACTGAGAGATTGGTAAACAAGGGTATATAAATAGGTAGGATAACTTAATATTTGAATGGCAAATAATATTTTTATCAGGACTATAAGAAAATTGGAGTCTACATGTCTTCACTAACAAGACATGCACACTTCCTTGATAGCTCAGTTGGTAAAGAATCTGCGTGCAATGCAAGAGACCCCAGTTTGACTCCTGGGTCAGGAAGATCTGCTGGAGAAGGGATAGGCTACCCACTCCAGTATTCTTGGGCTTGTGTCTCAGCTGATAAAGTATATGCCTGCAATGAGGGAGACCTGGGTTTGATCCATGGGTTGGGAAGATCCCCTGGAGAAGAGAAAGGTTACCCACTTCTGGCCTAGAGAATTCCATGGACTGTATAGTCCATGGGGTCGCAAAGAGTCCAACGCAACTGAGTGACTTTCACTTTCAACAAGGCATGCAGAGCCATCCATGAGATATTAGAAAGTGATTTTATGGCAATTTATCAATTTATTTTAGATTACAAAAATTTCATTAGAATTGCCAGAAATGCCAGTACTAGTGCCAAATTTCAGCCAGTGAGAACCTGAATTCCAGTGCTAATTTACTGTATAGCCATTTTTCCATTTGTAGATTCCTGAACCACTTACAAAAGTAGTTCTTTAAACAGGCTCACAGCAAATTTAATAATGCTAAATGATGTCTCATAAGACTATATAGCAAAAGAATTATGCTTAACCCATCTAATCCTGGGTCAGAATAATTTACCTTTAATATTCAGTTTTTATATGCTTTAGCCTGAAACAAGGAGAGGAAAATTTCATATACACAAGTACGTATGATTATTTTTTTTTCTGCTATTTTGCTTTTTCGGGTTTTCTATAAAGAACATTCAAAACTTTGTGTTTACAAAAGAAAAAACATGTTGATAACTAATGCCCAAATACAAAAAGGCCAAATTATTTTTCAACTTTTTTGTAACTAATCAGTTGATAGTGTGTTTCTCAAAATCAACCATGTTGATGTTTGTTCAGAAGTGTGCCAGTTGGCACACTTGGCATAAGATTTAGGGTGTTCAGAAAAGACTTTTCCAGTTTCTTCCAGGAGGTAAAAATATTCTATTGAATTAATCTGATCCTTTGCATAGACATTTCTAGTTTTTCTGGTATGAAAATTAAGGCTTACCTTTCTCTAACTGAGAATTGCCAAAATTTTCAAGCATTTTATAAACACATTTTGTAGTCAGTGTATTGTTTGCATATGTATGTGTAGGAATGTTTTCTTGGCCAAACATGAAGAATATTGAACAGTTCACAGGTTAATAGACTATGAAGCAGTATATAATATATTTGATTGAAAATGTATTACTGAATATAGTCCAAAGAAAAATTAGCCAAGTATTAATTTATATCAAGCTCTTCCTCTTACTGATTAGTTTATTATCACAATACACAACATCCTGCTGGACATCTGACATAAAATTAATATTTTACATTATGTCCTTCTTCCTTTGTAATCCATCTATCAGAAATTAAATGTGAATAATAATACATGTATCTTAAGCAACCTATATTATGTCTGTTCTATTCAACTATGACTATGAAAATTAAAATTAAATTAAGTAAAAATTCACTTTTTCAGTTGCACAAGTAACATTTCACATGCACATGTATGGCTAGCATATATTATAGAAATGTCAATTATTAGAGAAGGTTTTATTAGACAACATCACTCTAAGACATAATTCTTTAGAAAATGGATTTCAAAATTCCTTAGAAAAATGTATTACCACAATATTTAAAAAAAATTATCCTATTTCCTAACAAGCTTAGAAAATGGGCTAAATATTTTACATTATATAGTTTATTTATTTCACAAATTTGGAAGAATTTTAAAACAGCAGTCAATATTTTAAATTAAAAAAAATCCCTCATACCTACCTGCTTGAGGAAATAGCCCTTTTATATTAAAAATGCACATATGCACATTTGCAAAGATGTATTACATTAAATTAGCTACTTTTGAAAGAAAAGGAAAGGAAGTAGATGGAAGAAATGAAGTCTTAGAGCTGAATAAGGGCAAAACTGAGTGTACCAATAGCAGCCCATCAGAAACCTAGGAATTTAATTAACTCAATCACTCTATTAAAAGTTAAAATAACAAACATGATTTCTCAGAAATTAGAGTTCTAAGACAATATTTCTTATGCTATCCAATATATCAGAATTCTTATATTCTTACTAAAACTACTATCAAAAATTATTTGTTACTCAGGTAAAGGTACTTGGTTATTTTCTTTAAATAACTACTTTACTATATTGTGTTCTGTATAAAGGACAAACACCCAAAGGAAAACTAGAGTAAATAAAAATATCTCAATTTTACCTCTCCAAACTTAATTTATGAAGCACTTATTTTCATCCAAACACCAAATATTTTCAGACTAAGAAACATGTCTGTGACCGTATTTTCTCCTTACTTAAATGTATGCATAAAATATAGATAGTAATATATTCATTTAAACATTAATAACAGATTAAATATATAATTCCTAAAAATATCACAAATTCTGGACCAAATGATTTATTCTTTGCCTGCTTAAGACTCTGAATTCTTTCTAGTTATTTTCTGACTTCAAACCTGTAAACCTGCAGAAACTTGAAATGATTAATTATACTGAGTCAACTGAATTTGAAAACTACTAAAACTCACACATATCTGTGGTTCATTTTTTCACCATATCATTAAAAGATTGCAATTGGTTTTGGATTGATAGCAACTTGTGTAATCAATCAATGAGTGTAAAAATATTTATATATTAAAACTTTCCCCCCAAAGTCACTAATTTGTATTTTGGGTGCAATTTTAAAGACTTAAAACACATGTATACCTGTGGCTGATTCATTTTGATATTTGGCAAAACTAATACAATTATGTAAAGTTTAAAAATAAAATAAAATTAAAAAAAAAAGACTTAAAACCCAACATTCAAAAAATGAAGATCATAGCATCTGGTCCCACCACTTCATGGCAAATAGACGGGGAAACAATGGAAACTGACAGACTTTATTTTCTTGGGGCCCCAAATCACTGCTGATGGTGACAGTAGCCATGAAATTAAAAGATGCTTGCTCCTTTGAAGAAAGCTATGATCAATCTATACAGCATATTAAAAAGCAAAGACATTACTTTACCGACAAAGATTCCTAAAGTCAAAGCTATGGTTTTTCCAGTAGTCACATATGATGTGAGAGCTGGACCATAAAGAAAGTTGAGCACCAAAGAATTGATGTTTTTGAGCTGTGGTGTTGGAGAAAACTCTTGAGAATCCCTCCAACATCAAGGAGATCAAACAAGGCAATCATAAAGGAAATCAGTCCTAAATATTAATTGGAAGGACTGATGCTGAAGCTG
>NW_011494897.1:11224505-11225106 GCF_000754665.1 Bison bison bison
CTTCTGAAGGCTGTCTTTTCACCTTGCTTATAGTTTCCTTTGTTATGCAGAAGCTTTTAAGTTTAATTAGGTCCCATTTGTTTATTTTTGCTCTTATTTCCAATATTCTGGGAGGTGGGTCATAGAGGATCCTGCTGTGATGTATGTCAGAGAGTGTTTTGCCTGTTCTCCTCTAGGAGTTTTATAGTTTCTGGTCTTACATTAAAAGACAGCCTTCAGAATGGGAGAAAATAATTGCAAATGAAGCAACAGACAAACAACTAATCTCAAAAATATACAAGCAACTCCTACAGCTCAATTCCAGAAAAATAGATGACCCAATCAAAAAATGGGCCAAAGAACTAAACAGACATTTCTCCAAAGAAGACATACAGATGGCTAACAAACACATGAAAAGATGCTCAACATCACTCATTATCAGAGAAATGCAAATCAAAACCACTATGAGGTACCATTTCAGGCCAGTCAGAATGGCTGCGATCTAAAAGTCTACAAGCAATAAATGCTGGAGAGGGTGTGGAGAAAAGGGAACCCTCTTACACTGTTGGTGCGAATGCAAACTAGTACAGCCACTATGGAGAACATTGTGGAGATTCCTTAA
>NW_011494897.1:11225600-11226905 GCF_000754665.1 Bison bison bison
TATGGAATGAGTTGCCAGTCCAGGTTTGATGCACGATACTGGATACTTGGGGCTGGTGTGCTGGGACGACCCAGAGGGGTGGTATGGGGAGGGAGGACGGAGGAGGGTTCAGGATGGGGAACACATGTATACCTGTGGCAGATTCATTTTGATATATGGCAAAACCAATACAATATTGTAAAGTTAAATAAAATAAAATTAAAAAAAAATGAGCCACTTATATTCTCTGTATACCATAAACATTGATTTCTTGTTAGTTTACTTCATTTAGAATATTTACTCTTTTTTTTTCTTTAGGGAAACCAAGGAGGCATACAGTAAAAACATAAAGAAAAATTCCATGGTATATGTAAATGAATAAAAGAAAAATATAGATGAAACTGTTATTGAATTTAATCTTCAAATTTAATTTTGATCTATTATCCAAAGTGAAGATTTATTTCTGATAAAACAATCTATATTTGGGGGAATTTTCTATTTTGAAAACAAATACTTATTATTAATAAAGGAGTCTGTTAATATATAATGCAAAAAATGCATTAAATGTTTTAACAGTTGGTAGCGCTCAATATATACTTATACTAGTAGGACGAGCAGAAGAGCTGACATAGGCTATTATGAAAAATGCCTGGCATCTTGATTAATTTTCAGTTAATAATACATAACTAGTAATTAGAAAATCTTCAAATGTTTACTAATAAAACAATTTAAATAATCTCCACATATTTGTTTAGCATCCTTGGATTTTATGAACATGAAAAAATTAAACATACCACAGTATTTAGTTCATATTCCATAATATTGAAAGATAGCTATTGTATGTTAAATTCTTCCACTGGACAGAGAATACAAGTGCATGGACAAAAAATGATTTTTACTGAAACAAAGCAATAGGGTGGTTACTGAGCAAAATAAGTGAAACTTTTTGTAATAAAAACAGCATAGTATAGGAAAGCTTAAAAAAGCTCTAAGGTGTAAGAAATTATATTTAATCACAGCTAAAACATAAACATCATTACTATTATGCCCTTTTGTTTAATTTCTCTGTTTCTTAGGTTTCTTTTTTGTAAAATGAGAAGTAGTTTGGAATTCAGTAGAGAAAATGTTTTTTAAATAAAAAGTAAAATCAAAATACTTTTAAAACATCAAAAATGGAGCCAAACAGAAAAATATAGTTTGATGAAATTAATGATGATATTCATATATGATGAAGTTTCTTTCTGTATTCCATGCCAGTCATTGAATGGGCCAGTTCTTATTATGAAGCATGGTTATTACAGATTTGAAAATAAGTTTTTGTAATAT
>NW_011494897.1:11227005-11231023 GCF_000754665.1 Bison bison bison
ATCAAAAATGGAGCCAAACAGAAAAATATAGTTTGATGAAGTTTATGATGATATTCATATATGATGAAATTCATATATACATATATATATATGCTTTCTGTATTCCATGCCAGTCATAAAGGGCCAGTTCTTATTATGAAGCATGGTTATTACAGATTTGAAAATAAGTTTTTGTAATATTGTCAGTATAATTTTTAAACTATTAAGCTGAAGCTACTTTCCAATGTTCTAACTTGATTTAGGAAGGGAATGAAATCAGGTCGCAGTTCCACAGCTGATTATCTTCATATGAGGCCTATATGTAATTTTGTTTCCAAGTTGTTTGTTCAGTTCAGTTAAGTTCAGTTGCTCAGTCATGTCCAACTCTTTGCAACCCTATGGACTGGAGCATGCCAGGCCTCCCTGTCCATCACCAACTTCCAGAGTTTACTCAAACTCATGTCCATGGAGTCTGTGACGCCATCCAATCATCTCATCCTCTGTTGTCCCTTCTCCTTGTGCCCTCAATCTTTCCCAGCATCACAGTCTTTTCAAATGAGTCAGCTCTTCACATCAGGTGGCCAAAGTATTGGAGTTTCAGCTTCAACATCAGTCCTTACAATGAACACCCAGGACTGATCTCCTTTAGGATGGACTGGTTGGATCTCCTTGCAGTCCAAAGGACTCTCAAGAGTCTCCTCCAACACCACGGTTCAAAAGCATAAATTTTTTAGCACTCAGCTTTTTTTCCCCCTGCTGCTGCTGCTGCTGCTAAGTCGCTTCAGTCGTGTCCGACTCTGTGTGACCCCAGAGATGGCAGCCCACCAGGCTAAGTGATACCAAATTATCCTGTATTAAAGTTACAAAATAGTTATTTTTCTTCACATAGGCTTCTAATAAAGATACTTTTTGTCATTAAGCTTCATCTTTTATTATTGCTAAAATATGATGACTTTCATAATTTCCTTGAGGATGTATTATAGGGACCATGATACAAAAGTACATTAAAACCACTTTCTAGTGTCTCTATGAGGCATGTAATGTTTACATAAAGCATGTGATACACCTAAATCACACCATGTCTTAAATTTCATAGAGTGACATGTCAAGTAACATATGTGATACTAGTAAAATTATTAAATTTTGTATAAATGTAAAACATTTTAGCTAACTTTATAATTAACATGATTTTAATATCCCAAAATACTCTAATCCTTTGCATAAAAGTATTTTTATGTGGCCCACTTAGTTTTTAATCAGCTTAATATAGAAATAAATTTCTGCATGTAAAAATACTATAATATTTTTACTCATTTCATTAAAAAATAATGATTTGGGTGGTGAAATTCAACTTAACCTTGACTCTAGGGGATATAAAAACAAATTTTCTTCATGTTAATTAATGTTTAAATTTAAAAAGTATAAAAACTCTGGAATTAATTTTTTTTTTTAATTTTGGTTTTGTAAAGGGGTTTTTAAAGCCATGATTAACCCATTTTATTTAGACTTTCTGTTTGGTTAAATGAAGTACTATGATAAAAGTTTTAATTGTATTTTCAACTTTAAGCCATGCTGGCTTTCACTTTTGTTTGCCTTTAACTTATAAATATTAAAGATTCATATAATTTATGTAGTTTATTTTTAATTTTCTAGTTCCTACAAACTATGTAGTTCAAGTTTTACAGAGCTGTTATATAGATAACACTATATACACACACACATATATATATCACATATATATACACACAGAGTAATATGTATCTATGTATCTCTCTACTTATCTCTATTTATATTGATTTAGACCTAGATATATGATGTTCTTGAGAAAGACAATTACTCTAGATATATCCCATTGACTTGCTTTGGATGTCAGTGTATTAAAAGAAATTTTATCTCGAACAGTGTGACAGTGTTAAGTGTTATAGTACTTTTATTATCTATACAGTCCATAGGGTCACAAAGAATTGGACACGACTGGATGACTCACTTTCACTTTCAATTAAATAGTGCTATCAATACAGCACTTTGGAAAGGAAATGAAAAATTTGGGGCCAATCTATTTAAAAGCAACTGTAAAGGCACTTTGCAACACAACAGGATATTTACCAGATGGAAAGGGAAGAGGTGAGGAAGAACAATCATTATCTGCAAATCAAAAAATAAGAGAGTGTAGATATATTAAAGGAAAGGAGAGATACACAAATACTGTTTAAAAATAGAGGAGAGAGAGATGTTAAGAATGTAAGAGAATGAGATGACCCTGAGGAAAGGGATGGGGAGGGAGGTTAGAGGGGGGTTCAGGATGGGGAACACCTGTACACCCATGGCTGATTCATGTCAATGTATGGCAAAAAAACCACTACAATATTGTAAAGTAATTAGCATCCAATTAAAATAAATTAATTAATTAAAAAAATGATATAAGAGTGAGAGCTGTCAGAAGAATACTGAGGGCTGTATAAAGGGACAAGTCATGAAATGACTAGTAAACCATCATCAACTTGAAGAATATCTATATATATATGAATTTTAGAGTCATATTGTTATGAGTATGTGTTGCCAAATTTGTTACTTATTAATTGAGTGTCCTTGAGCCAGTTGCTAACTTCTTTTCAAATTTATATTTTCTCAAGTGTAAAGTGAAGTAAGAGTATCTCAACTTTCTAAAGTTCATGTGACAGTAGTGTGATATAGCATAGAAGTACATCAACACAATGCCAGGGACACTTTAAAACCTATGGGAGACAGATTGAAAACATTTCCTCTATCCAAAACTCTGCTCTTCAATTTAGAAGAGAGGAGGCATTGTTTCTACCCAGGGATCTTCCTTTATCTCATGGGCAGAAAAACATTACATTGCTATTTACCTGAGAAAGAGATGGTATCTTAACATTCAATGACACAGCTTCTTCAATAAAGACAAGCAAGGTAGTTGGAACATATTTTGCATGATTCCATCCACAGCACATGCAACAATCCTATACCTATAAAGAGTCACAATTCAAAGATTTTAATCAGAGTCATTTACATAATGATTTTTCAATTTAGGACAACATCTCCAGCAGTAGGTTAGTGGAAGGATGTTTTAGGTACACAAGACATCTGTTTTCTCTGTGAAACAGGAAGAAACATCACTGATGAGGAAAAGGTAGAGAGAGAAGTGAAACAAGTTTTTAAGGAGATATCCTGACAGTTTCCATGGAGAGGGTAAGAAGTGGCTAGGGAAACAGAACTATTTCTAGAAGCTATTGATACTTGTGATCATGACAGCATTCCTTCCAAATACTTTACATAATAACTTTTAGAAAAACTTGATATGCTACTTAAATTTTAATTTTAAATTAAAAAAAAAAAGATTTAACATATTATCTTAAATATGGGCTTCCTAGGTGGCTCAGTGGTAAAGAATCTGCCTGCAAATGCAAAAGATGCAATTAATACCTGGGTCAGAAAGATCCCGTGGAGAAGGAAATGACAACCTACTCCAGTATTCTTGCCTGGGAAATCCCATGGACAGAAGGCACAGCAGGCTACAATCCATGGGGTCACAAAGAGTCAAACACGACTTAGTGACTAAACAGCAACAATATTAAATATATGAATATATATAAATATAAATATATATTCTATGGTTTTTCCTGTGGTCATGTATGGATGTGAGAGTTGGACTGTGAAGAAGGCTGAGTGCCAAAGAATTGATGCGTTTCAACTGTGGTGTTGGAGAAGACTCTTGAGAGTCCCTTGGACTGCAAGGAGATCCAACCAGTCCATTCTGAAGGAGATCAGCCCTGGGATTTCTTTGGAAGGAATGATGCTAAAGCTGAAACTCCAGTACTTTGGCCACGTCATGCGAAGAGTTGACTCATTGGAAAAGACTCTGATGCTGGGAGGGATTGGGGGCAGGAGGAGAAGGGGACGACAGAGGATGAGATGGCTGGATGGCATCACTGACTCGATGGATGTGAATTTGAGTGAACTCTGGGAATTGGTGATGGACAGGGAGGCCTGGCGTGCTGCGATTCAGGGGGTCGCAAAGAGT
>NW_011494897.1:11231167-11242360 GCF_000754665.1 Bison bison bison
TGATGTACCTAAAAATGCATAAGATTACTTTATATATATCTTTTATTTATTCCATGAATTTAAAATCTTACTTCAGATAAAAAAGACTTAAAATTATTTAAACTAATTTTACATAACATATTAAAGGGAATGAGCAGGATATGTTGGAAGAATATAGAAAAATATTTCTATATTTCATATAGAAATCGACCTGACATAAGCAAATTATTTTTATTCCATAACAGTAGGATATTTTCATTGAAACCAAAATTTTTAAGACTGACTGACCAATCTAGCCTTTATCCTAAAGTCAATTTACAAAAATAAAGATTATCACCACTCCCAAAGAAGGAATAGATCAATCAGGAAAAGCAAGTATTTCATCCAAAGTTTGTCACCTTGAAAATATCATATCTAGAGAACATTTTAATTCATAAGCATCCCCAAAAGGCTTTAAAAAAAAAAAAACACAGTAAGTCAACATATATACAAAAGGCAACTTATCTTTTAAGTTATTTGAGATGATTCTGATATTTATCAAATCAAGTAGCTACAACAATTTAATTTAGATCAGATTTACTACAGAAAATATTGATTTTGCATCCATTGATGCTACACATTGGGGTATACATTGCAGCTGCACTCAAATGTAAATAATTTCAAATGGAAGTAATGGAAATTGGCCAAATAGCATAGGTTCTAAGTTAATAGGCCTCTGAATTATAGTAAACAATCAACATAAATGTTACTTAATTTAAAAAATGTCTGGTCCTATATTTGAATTCTGTTTGGGGCCTGCTGAAAAAAAATTAAATTAAAAAACCATTAATAATGGCCATTCTGACTGGTGAAATGGTACCTCATTATAGTTTTGACTTACATTTCTCTAATAATCAGTGGTACTGGGCATCTTTTAGCCATCTGTATGTCTTCTTTCTCTAAGAGACATTGTCTTCTGCCCATTTTTTAATTGAGTTGTTTGTTTCTTTGTTTTTTGCTATTGAGCTGCATGAGCCATTAGTATATTTTGGACATTAATTGCTTGTCGGTTTCTTCATTTGCAAATATGGAAGAAACCTAAATGTCCATCAATGGAGAAATGGATAAAGATGTAGTACATACATACAATGGAATATTACTCAGCTGTAAAAAAAAAAGAGCAAAATAATGTCATTTGCAGCAATATGGATGGATGTAGTGATATCACACTGAGAAGTAAACCAGACAAAGAAAGATAACTATCACACGAATCTCTTACATGTGGAATCTAAAAAAAAAAGATACAAATGAACCTATCTACAAGAGAGAAATAGTTGTAAATGTAGAAAGCAAACTTATGACTACAAGAGGATGTTGGGAAAGGATAAATTGAAAGATTGGGAATGACATATACATGGACTCAGTTGCTCAGCTGTGTCCAGCTCTTTGTAACCCCATGGACCATAGCCTACCAGGCTCCTCTTTGCATTGAATTTTCCAGGCAAGAATACTAAAGTGGGTTGTCATTTCCTACTCCAGGGACATATACATACTACCATACAGAAAATATTTAACTAATAAAGACTTACTGGAAAGCACAGGGAACTCTGCTCAATACTCTATAATGGTCTATATGGGGAAATAATCTAAAAAAGAGTGGATATGGCTGCTGCTGCTGCTGCTGCTAAGTCACTTCAGACATGTCTGACTCTGTGCGACCCCATAGACGGCAGCCCACCAGGCTCCCCCGTCCCCGGGATTCTCCAGGCAAGAACACTGGAGTGGGTTGCCATTTCCTTCTCCAATGCATGAAAGTGAAAAGTGAAAGTGAAATCGTTCAGTTTTGTCTGACTCTTCGCAACCCCATGGACTGCAGCCTACCAGGCTTCTTCGCCCATGGGATTTTCCAGGCAAGAGTACTGGAGTGGGTTGCCATTGCCTTCTCCGGATATGGATGCATGTATGTGCTAACTCACTTCAGTTGTGTCCAACCATGTGGAATGTAGCACCAGGCTCTCTGTCCATGGGATTGTCCAGGCAAGAATACTGGAGTGGGTTCTCATGCCCTTCTCCAGTCTATCTTCCCTTTCACAGGGATTGAATCCACCTCTTATTCTGCATTGGCAGGCAGGTTCTTTACCATTAAAGCCTGGATATATGTATATATATTACTGGATATAAGTATATGTATTACTAATTCACCTTGCTGTACATCTGTTATGCTGTACATCTAACATAACATTGTAAATAACTATACTCTAGTAAAAAATTTTAAAATACAGTTAAAGAGAACATATGCCAAATCTAAATACTGGTATAGGTATCAAACCTGTCCAATACCATGTGTCTCACTGAAAAGGAAAACAATATAAACTGAGAAATACTCCATATTCATTGATAGGAATATTCTATAATATCGAAGCATCACTTCTTCCTAATTAGATCTATAGATTCAATACAATCTCAGTGAAAATCTCAAAGATATTTTTTTGGATGTCAACAAACTGATTCTAAGATTTACAGGGAGAAGCATAAGACAAAGAACAGTCAACATAATACTGAAGGAGAACAAATTTGAGGAACTGACACTATTTGATCTTAACACATGTATACCTGTGGCGGATTCATTTTGATATTTGGCAAAACCAATACAATTATGTAAAGTTTAAAAATAAAATAAAATAAAAGACTTCTTATTAAGCCACAGTAATCATGACAGTATGACTTTGGGGGAAAAGGAGTCAAATAGACCAATGGAATAGAACAAAGATCCCAGAAGTAGATCCACTGAAGAGAAAATAACAGTTCTCCTGAGTCTCTTCTACTGTCAACTACTAAATTTCTGACACTTCTGGACACCAAATGTGTTGGTAGGTAGTTTTCCACACCAAGAAATTATGCAACTCCAGCTAGCATCCTACAATTCAATTCAGTTCTGAAATCATCTACCTAGAGTTAGTATCAGATCTCAAGTGAAAGGCTCATTCCCTAAGATTGTACCCTCTCCACTTCAAATGCCAGTTACAAGTCCAGGAGTTATTTGTGCTTCTAACCAATTGGTTATAAATCAGATTTTACTAAGACTCCCTTCCTTGTATTAAATTGCTAACATGGCTCAGATAACTCAAGTAACCATTTGCTTACTAGATTGCTGGTTTATTATCAAAAGGATATGACCCAGGAACAGTCAGAGGGAAAAGATGTAAAAGGGAAGGTAAGGGAGAAAGGACAGGCACTCCCATGATTTTGGGGGCATATGATACTCTCCCTGCATCTCCATGTGTGCACCAACTTGGAAGATCTCTGAACATTATCTTTTTAGGTTTTTACGGAGGCTTCATTATGTTGACTCATGAAGAAAGCAAGGTGAAGACTCTTCAGAGTCCCTTGGACTGCAAGGAGATGAAACCAGTCAAACCATCCAATCCTAAAGGAAATAAACCCTGAATATTCATTGGAAGGACTGATGCTGAAGCTGAAGCTCCAATATTGTGGGCACCTGATGCAAAGAACTGACTCTTTGGAAAAGATTCTGATGCTGGGAAAGACTGAGGGTAGGAGGAGAATGGGGCAACAGAGGATGAGATGGTTAGATAGCACCACCGACACAATGGACATGAATTTGAGCAAACTCCAGGGGATAGTGGAGGACAGAGGCTGGTGTGCTACAGTCCATGGGGTTGCAGAGTCAGACATGATTTACAGACAGAACAACAGCAACAATATTATGCAGGCATGATTGATTAAATCATTGGCCACTGGATGATTGCTTCAACTCCCAGCCGCTGTCCTTTCCCTGAGGTCTGAGATGAGATTGAAAGTTCCAACCCTCTCATTACATGGTTGGCTCCCTGGCAACCAACTACCATGCTAAGATTCTTTTTAAAAGTCACCTCATGACATAAGCTCAGGTGTGGTTTAAAGGACTATGACTCTGGAGATATTCTAGGAACAGTGAATAAAACTAAATATAACAAAAGCTGTCCTTATGACTTATATAGAAAACTACAAGAATTTTAAGAATTAAGGACCAGGAGAGTGAACAAGCAACAAATTTGTATTTCTTGTCATAAATCACAATATCACCCCAACATAACAACACAAATATAATCAACAGATCTTTGGTCTTTAACAAAAGACCAAAGACCACACAATGAAGCAAAGGTAGCCTTTTCAATAAATGGTGCTGAAACAATTGAGCATTCACATGTAAACATGAATCTGGAGTAGGAGGGTGAGGGAGGGAAAGGGAATTGTATATTTATAGCTGATAAGGAAGGGAATATATGTATAGTTATAAACTGGCATGCTGCAGCCCATGGGGTCGAGAAGAGTTGGACACGACTGAACAACATAGCTGATTCATATAGCAGTACAGCAGAAACTAATACAATATTGTAAGCAATTACATTTCAATTAAAAGATAAAATTAAACTAAAAATCTAATCTGAACACAGACCTTACACCCTTCATAAAAATGAACTCAAAACAGATCACAGTGTAAAATGCAAAACTATAAAACTCCTAGAAGATAACAAAGATGACAAAGTAGAAAACCTAGATGACCTTGGATATGTGATAACTTTTTAGATACAACATCAAAAAGTCATGATTCATGGAAGAAATAATTGATAAGCTGGATTTCATTAAAATTTAAAACTTCTGTCAAGATAATGTCAATGGAATAAAAGAATACACCAAAGAGCAGGAGAACACCTTTTCAAAACATATATCTGGTAAAATACTGCTATCAAAATATATACCTCTTAAAACTCAGCAATAAGAAATCAAACAACTCTATTGAAAAATGGACCAAAGACCTTAACATACACCTCACTAAAGAAGATATACAGATATATGCCCAATAAGCATATGTCCAATTATAGTTACTAGAAAAATACAAATTAAAGAGATGCCACTGTTAGAATGGCCAAAAATCCAGAACACTGATAACACCAAATGCTGGCAAGGATGTGGTACCACAGTAACTCTCACTGCTGATGGAAATGTAAAATTACAGCCATTTTGGAAGACAATTCAGAGATTTCTTGAAAAATTAACATACTTTTCCATGTAATCCCAAAATCATACACTTTGCTATTTACATAAGTTATTTGAAAACTTATATCACAAAAACACCTGCACATGAATGCTTATAGCAACTGTATTAATAACTGAGAAGAACTTGGAAATAATCAAGATATCCTTCAATAGGTGACTGGATAAATTAACTGTGGTACATCTAAATAATAGAATATTATCCAGCAGAAGAAAGAAATTAGTGATTAAAACATGAAAAAATATAGAGGAATTTGAAGGGGATATTACTAAGTGAAAGAAGTCTAAATGAAAATTCTATATACCTGCAGTTCTGCGAGCGGTTGGGGGAAGCCAGGGCGTCTAGGTGGCGCGGGGCCACACCCACCAAAAGCCTAAGAAGTAAAAGGCCTCGAAAGAAATTTACAAAAAAAAAAAAAAAAAATTCTATATACCATATGATTCCAACCACGAAATATTCTTGAAAAAACAAAACCAAGGAGACAGTAAAGAGACTAGTTGTTGCATAGTTTCAGGGTGTGTGGGGAGGATGAGTAAGTAGAGTACAGAACATATCTGGGGCAGTGAAAATGTTCTGTGTAATGCTAAGGTAGATACATACCCAGACCTATAGAATAGATAACACTAGAAGTAGACCTATGGTAAGCTATGGACTTTGGGTAATTACATATGCTAACACCACTTCATGGGAAATAGATGGGGAAACAGTGGAAACAGTGTCAGACTTTATTTTTGGGGGCTCCAAAATCACTGCAGATGGTGTCTGCAGCCATGAAATTAAAAGACACTTACTCCTTGGAAGGGAAGTCATGACCAACCTGGATAGCATATTGAAAAGCAGAGACATTACTTTGCCAACAAAGGTTCATCTAGTCAAGGCTATGATTTTTCCAGTGGTCATGTATGGATGTGAGAGTTGGACTGTGAAGAAAGCTGAGCACTGAAGAATTGATGCTTTTGAACTGTGGTGTTGGAGAAGACTCTTGAGAGTCCCTTGGACTGCAAGGAGATCCAACCAGTCCATTCTGAAGGAGATCATCCCTGAGATTTCTTTGGAAGGAATGATGCTAAAGCTGAAACTCCAGTACTTTGGCCACCTCATGCGAAGAGTTGACTCACTGGAAAAGACTCTGATGCTGGGAGGGATTGGGGGCAGGAGGAGAAGGGGATGACAGAGGATGAGATGGCTGGATGGCATCACTGACTCGATGGACGTGAGTCTGAGTGAACTCCAGAGTTGGTGATGGACAGGGAGGCCTGGCGTGCTGCAATTCATGAGGTTGCAAATGTCGGACACGACCAAGTGACTAAACTGAACTAACTGAACTGAATGTTGTGAATAATGGATAATGTATCAGTTGTAACAAAGGTACCCCCCTGCTGGGGGATATAAGTAATGAAAGAGGCTATCCATAAGCTATTTGCATTGTAAGCTGAAAAGAATGAGAATCATAGAGTAGATTTGCAGCAGTCTGTTCTGAGGATAGCAAGAAAAATAAACATTTCAACTGTGCCTTTTGATTCGCAATCGGGCTGATGGAAACAAATAGCCCCAGGTCATTCACCTTAAAACCTAAATAAAGAAACAAACGATTGGCCAACCAGAGGTACAGAATTGGTATAGAATTTAAAGACTCAAGAGACAGTTTTCTCTAACAGGTTAACCTGGGGTATCCTCTAATGCACATTAATGAAATCTCCTTTATGTACAGTTGGGAAGGTCCCCTGGAGAAGGAAATGGCAACCCACTCCAGTATTTTTGCCTAGAGAATCCCATGGACAGAGGAGCCTACAAGGCTATTAGACTGAGCGACTAATACTATGCATGTGAGGGGGAAATGCTATATGGGAAATCACTGTAACTTCTTCCCAGTCATTCTATCAACCTAAAACTCCTTTCAAAAAATAATCTCAATACACTTTTTAATGGTCAAGTTTATTTAGCTATAATCTAATAACACTTATAAGTTCATACAGTCTCTTAAAAATAATAGGTAAAATATTTTACTTTGTGTAGCTATTTGCAATGCCCAAATTGATTTTACCCATGGTATATCATTAGTCAACATATCTGCATTCAAACTCAGCTAATCTTTATAGTACTGTGAAGATGATGAACTCAAAGAACAGAGGCATTATATTTCTTACTTAAAGTCATAGAATTGATAAGCAGTTTAAATCATTTCTTCTTACCCTAAGTCAATTGTCTATTATTACAACACACTTGCATTTTTAATATACATATATCATATATATATCATATATATATGATATATATATGATATATATATCCAATTATCTATTGTTATGGATATTTATACTCATAGTTAGCTTCAATTGTCATGGTTTTATTGAAAAGGTTAATTTTTAGAAAATAAGTGAAAAATTGCTGATGGCAGATACTTTGAATGTTATTTGTAACTGTTATTTCATTGTGACGTCATAGAAAATCTGTCTTTCAAACACATCATATTTTATCAAAACAAAATGGTAATTAAGTATCAGAGACATCAACAAAACCTTGTTTTGGGTGTTTCAATAACAGGTAAATGATACTTCTCTTTCCTCTATTTTTCTGAAACTTTCATTCTTAGTGATATAAAACTTTAGCAATTTTATTTTACATTCATCATGCCTAACTCTTCCCAAGTTATGTTTAAAAATAATTTGTTAAAGGACATGGGATACCATTTTAAATTAGAGTTATAATGCTCTAATAAGTTAGCTAGTTTCCTACCACTTTGAGCCCATCGTATGAAAGCCCTTGATTTCTGTTAAGTATCATTAATTAGCATTTTAGTGTCATTAAACTATTGTAAAATACTTTACATAATTTAGAGGAATATAAATCATATAAAAAATTTGTCCTTTAGAGAGCATTTGAAAAATTTAAATGTATGCAAGGATTTGTAAGTGCCTTTACAGCACATTGTAGCACATTTTTTGCATTAATTAATTAGGAAGATAATAGCTTCTACTAATTATTCCCAATGTAGTAACTGGTGAATGCTACAAAAATAATGCTTATGCACAGAATAAAGGACAATTTATCTTGCATGCTTCTAGGAAAACAAAACAAAGAACAAAGAACAATATAATGGTCCCACAGGATTTTTGTCAGTATCTCCTGATTCATATATTTATGAAGATGAGTTTGTTTAATTTACTTGATAACCTACAGTTCCCTTAATAAATCCCCATTAGAAAACCAAATCCTTAGGGTTTCTTTGCAGGTTATGTGGTCATCAGAAATGCTCCTAGCCACAAGTGACCAGGCTCTGGGATGTCCTCAGTGGGCTTTTGAAGTCTGTTTGAATTGTAATGTGGAGGCCTCCATGAGATGAATAGTTCTATGAAGACCTACAAGACCTTCTAGAACTAACACCAAAGAAAGATGACGTTTTCATCATAGGGGATTAGAATGCAAATGTAGGAAGTCAAGAGATACTTGGAGTAACAGGCAAGTTTGATCTTGGAGTACAAAATGAAGCAGGGCCAAGTCTCACAGAGTTTTGCCACGAGAACGTACTGGTCATACAAGACACCCACTTGCAACAGCACAAGAGGTGACTTTTCACATAGACATCACCAGATGGTCAATAACAAATTCAGACTGACTACACTCTTTTCAGCCAAAGATGGAGAGCTCTATCCAGTTAGCAAAAACAAGAGTGGGAATTGACTGTGGCTCAGACTGTAAACTCCTTGTTGCAAAATTCAAACTTAAATCGCAGAAAGTAGGGAAAACCTCTAAGCCATTTAGGTATGACCTAAATCAAATTTCTTATGATTTTGCAGTGGAAATAATAAATGGATTCAAAGGATTAGATCTGATAGGTGAAATGCATGAAGAACTATGGGTAGAGGTTCAGAACATTGTAGAGGTGGTGGTGAACAAAACCATTCACAAGAAAAAGAAAGGTAAAATGATTGTCTGAGGAGGCCTTATAAGTTAAGCTGAGAAAAGAAGAGAAGCAAAAGGCAAAAGAGAAAAGGAAAGATATACCATCTAAATGCAGAGTTCTAAAGAATAGCAAGGAGAGATAAGAAAGCTTTCTTAAATGAAAATGCAAAAAAAAAAAAAACAAAAAATAGAGGAAAAGAATAGAATGAGAAAGACTAGAGATCTCTTCAAGAAATTTAGAGATACCAAGGGAACATTTCATGCAAAGTTGTGCACAATAAATAACAGAAATAGTATGGACATAACAGAAGCAGAAGATATTAAGAAGAGGTGGCAAGAATACACAGAAGGATTATATAAGAAAGATATTAATGAACCAGATAACCACGATGGTGTGATCACTCACCTAAAGGCAGACATCCTGGAGTGTGAAGTCAAGTGCGCTTAGGAAGCATCACTATAAACAAAGTTAGTGGAGGTGATGGAATTCCAGCTGAGCTATGTCAAATGCTAAAAGATGATGCTGTTAAAGTGCTGTACTCAATATTTTAGTGAATCTGGAAAATGCAGCAGTCGTCTCAGGACTGGCAAGGGTCAGTTTTCATTCTAATCGCAAGGAAGGGCAATGAAAAAAATGTTCAAACTACCACGTAGTTGCATTAATTTCACATGCTAGAAAGGAAATGCTCAAAACGCTTCAAGCTAGGCTTCAAAAGTATGTGATGCAAGAACTTCCAGATGTGCAAATTGGATTTTAAAAAGGTACAGGAATCAGAGATCCAATTGTGATCCACTGGATCACAGAAAAAGCTAAGCAACTTCAGAAAAACATCTACTGCTTCATAGACTATATTAAGCTTTTGACTGCATGGATCACAACAAAATAGAAAATTCTCAAAGAGATGGGACTACTGTACCACCTTACCTGCCTCCTGAGGAACCTGTATGGAGGTCAATAAGTGACGATTAGAACTGGACATGGGACAACGGACTGGTTCCAAATAAGGAAAGGAGTACATCAAGGCTGTATATTGTCACCCTGCTTAGATTTGACTTCTATGCAAAGTACATCCCATGAAATGCTGGGCAGATTGAAGTTCAGCTGGAATCAAGATTGCCAGGAAAAATATAAATAATCTCAAATATTCAGTTGAAAACAACCCATATGGCAGAAACTGGAAAGGAACTAAAGAGCCTCTTGATGAAGGTGCAAGAGGAGAGTGAACAAGTTGGCTTAACACTCAACATTCAGAAAACTAAGATCATGGCATCCTGTCCCATCAGTTCAGTTCAGTTCAGCAGCTCAGTTGTGTCCAACTCTTTGCGCCCCATGAACTGCAGCATTCCAGGCCTCCTTATCTATCACCAACTCCCAGAGACCACCCAAACCCATGTCCATTGAATTGCTGATGCCATCCAACCATCTCATCCTCTGTCGTCCCCGTATCCTCCTGCCCTCAATCTTTCCCAGCATCAGGGTCTTTTCAAATGAGTCAGCTCTTCTCATCAGGTAGCTGAAGTATTGGAGTTTCAGCTTCAACATCAGTCCTTCCAACAAATACCCAGGACTGATTTTCTTTAGGATGAACTGGTTGGATCTCCTTGCAGTCCAAGGGACTCTCAAGAGTCTTTTCCAACACCACAGTTCAAAAGCATCAATTCTTCAGTGCTCAGCTTTCTTCACAGTCCAACTCTCACATCCATACATGACTACTGGAAAAACCATAGCCTTGACTAGACGGATCTTTGCTGGCAAAGTAACGTCTCTGCTTTTTAATATGCTGTCTAGGTTGGTCATAACTTTCCTTCCAAGGAGCAAGCGTCTTTTAATTTCATGGCTGAAATCACCATCTGCAGTGATTTTGGAGCTCAATAAAATAAAGTCTGACACTGTTTTAACTCTTTCCCCATCTATTTGCCATGAGGTGAAGGGACCGGATTCCATTATCTTAGTTTTCTGAATGTTGAGGTTTAAGCCAACTTTTCCACTCTCCTTTCACTTTCATCAAGAGGCTTTCTAGTTCTTCCTCATTTTCTGCCATAAGGGTGGTGTCATCTGCATATCTGAGGTTATTGATATTTCTCCCAGAAATCTTGATTCCAGCTTGTGCTTCCTCCATCCCAGTGTTTCTCATGATGTACTCTGCATATAAGTTAAATAAGCAGGGTGACAATACACAGCCTTGACGTACTCCTTTGCCTATTTGGAACCAGTCTGTTGTTCCATGTCCAGTTCTAACTGTTGCTTCCTGACCTGCATATAGGTTTCTCAA
>NW_011494897.1:11242460-11245359 GCF_000754665.1 Bison bison bison
AGGCAGGTCAGGTGGTCTGGTATTCCCATCTCTTTCAGAATTTTCCACAGTTTGTGGTGATTCACACAGTCAAAGGCTTTGGCATATTCAATAAATCAGAAATAGATGTTTTTCTGGAACTCTTTTGCTTTTTTGATGATGCTGTCCCATCATCTCATGGCAAATAGATGGAAAAAAAAAAAAGAAACTGTGACAGACTTTATTTTCTTGGGATCCACAATCACTGTGGATGGTGACTACAGCCATGAAATTAAAGACCCTTGCTATTTGGAAGAAAAGGTATGATCAACTTAGACAGCATATTAAAAAGCAGATATACTACTTTGCCAACAAGGTCTGTCTACTCAAAGCTGAGGTTTTCTCAGTTGTCACATATGAATGTTAGAGTTGGACCATAAAGAAGGGTGAGTTTCAAAGAATTGATGCTTTTCAACTGTGGTGCTGGCGAAGCTACTTTAGATTACCTTGGATAGCAAGGAGATCAAACCAGTCAATCCTGTAGAAATTGACCCTGAATATTCATTGGAAAGACTAACGTTCACATTTAAGCTTCAATACTGTGGCCATCTCATGGGAACAGCCAACTCACTGAAAAAGTCTCTGATGCTGGGAAGATTGAGGGCAGGAGGAGAAAGGGGCAACAAAGGATGAGATGGTTGGATGGCATCATTGACTCAGTGGACATGGTTATGAGGAAACTCTGGGAAATAGTGAAGGATAAGGAAGCCGGCGTGCTCCAGTCCATGGGGTTGCAAAAAGTCAGACATGACTGAGTGGCTGAACAACAACAACAACATGAGATGTACCAGTTATTAATAAATTTAAAAGAAGAGAAATATAGATATGATTTTTGTATAGGATTATGCGCAGACTATGCTTTTGCTTTTTCTCATGTGCATATTTGGTGTTAATCACAATGTTGAACTATTTTATTTCATTATTCTTTACATCTTAAAACCAAAATTTAATTAGCATAAAATAATTAGAATGGTCATCTGAGTTAAATTCACCCATTCCAGTCCATTTTAGTTCACTGATTCCTAAAATGTCGATGTTCACTCTTGCCATGACCTGTTTGATCACTTCCAATTTGCCTTGATTTATGGACCTAACATTCCAGGTTCCTATGCAATATTGTTCTTTACAGCATCAGACCTTCCTTCTATCACCAGTCACATCCACAACTGGGTGTTGCTTTTGCTTTGGCTCCATCTCTTCATTCTTTCGGGAGTCATTTCTCCACTGATCTCTAGTAGCATATTGGACACCTACTGCCCTGGGGAGTTCATTTTTCAGTGTCCTATCTTTTTTCCTTTTCATACTGTTCATGGGGTTCTCAAGGCAGGAATTCTGAAGTGGTTTGTCATTCCCTTCTCAAGTGGACCACATTTTATCAGAACTCTCCACCATGACCCATCCATCTTGGGTGGCCCTACATGGCATGGCTCATAGTTTCATTGAGTTAGACAAGGCTGTGGTCCATGTAATTAGATTGGTTATTTTTCTGTGATAGTCAACAAAAGAGTCTGAAATGCAGTACTTCGATGCAATCTCAAAATCGACAGAATGATCTCTGTTCGTTTCCAGGGCAAACCATTCAATATCACGGTAATCCAAGTCTATGCCCTGACCAGTAATGCTGAAGAAACTGAAGTTGAATGGTTCTATGAAACCTACAAGACCTTCTAGAATTAACTCGCCCAAAAGATGTCCTTTTCATTATAGGGCACTGGAATGCAAAAGGAGGAAGCCAAGAAACACCTGGAGTAACAGGCAAATTTGGGCTTGGAGCACAAAATGAAGCAGGGCAAAGGCTAACAGAGTTCTGCCAAGAGAATGCACTAGTCTTAGCAAACACTCTCTTACAAGAACACAAGAGAAGACTCTACACAAGGACATCACCAGATGGTCAACACTGTAATCAGATTGATTATACTATTTGCAGCCAAAGATGGAGAAGTTCTATACAGTCAGGAAAAAAAAAAAAAATCCCAGGAGCTGATTATGGCTCAGATCATGAACTCCTAATTGCCAAATTCAGACTTAAATTGAAGAAAGTAGGGAAAACCACTAGACCATTCAGGTATGACCTAAAACAAATCCCTTATGATTATACAGAACAAGTGAGAAATATATTTAAGGGACTAGATCTGATAGACAGAGTGCCTGATGAGTTATGGATGGAGGTTCATGACGTTGTATAAGACACAGGGAGCAAGATCATTCCCAAGGAAAAGAAATGCCAAAAAGCAAAATGGCTGTCTGCGGAGGCCTTACAAATAGCTGTGAAAAGAAGAGAAGCCAAAAGCAAAGGAGAAAAGAAAAGAGATACCTATTTGAATGCAGAGTTCCAAAGAACAGCAAAGAGAGATAAGAAAGCCTTCCTCGGTGATCAGTGCAAAGAAATAGAGGAAAAACAATAGAATGGGAAAGACTAGAGATATCTTCAAGAAAATTAGAGATACCAAGGGAACATTTCCTGCAAAGATGGACTCAAAAAAGGGCAGAAATGGTATGGACCTAACAGAAGCAGAAGATATTAAGAAAAGGTGGCAAGAAAACACAGAAAAACTGTACAGAAAAGATCTTCATGACCCAAATAATCACGATGGTGTGATCACTCACCTTGAGCTAGACATCCTGGAATGTGAAGTCAAGTGGGCCTTAGGAAGCATCACTATGAACAAAGATAGTGGAGGTGATGGAATTCCAGTTGAGCTATTTCAAGTCCTAAAAGATGATGCTGTGAAAGTGCTGCACTCAATATGCCAACAAATTTGGAAAACTCAGCAGTGGACACAGGCCTGGAAAAGGTCAGTTTTCATTCTAATCCAAAAGAAAGGCAATTCCAAAGAATGCTCAAACTACCACACAATTGCACCTATCTCACACACTAGCA
>NW_011494897.1:11245515-11246797 GCF_000754665.1 Bison bison bison
CAGGTCAGGAAGCAACAGTTAGATCTGGACATGAAACAACAGACTGGTTCCAAATAGGAAAAGGAGTACATCAAGGCTGTACATTGCCACCCTGCTTATTTAACTTATATGCAGAGTACATCATGAGAAACACTGGGCTGGTAGAAGCACAAGCTGGAATGAAGATTGCTGGGAAACATATCAATAACCTCAGATATGCAGATGACACGACCCTTATGGCAGAAAGTGAAGTAGAACTAAAGAGCCTCTTGATGAAAGTGGAGAGTTAAAAAGTTGGCTTAAAGCTCAACATTCAGAAAACTAAGATCATGGTATACGGTCCCATCACTTCATGGCAAATAGATGGAGAAACAGTGGAAACAGTGAGGGATGTTATTTTGGGGGACTCCAGAATCATTGCAGATGGTGACTGCAGCCATGAAAAAAAATGAAAAATGAAAAAAAATGCTTACCCCTTGGAAGGAAAGTTTTGACCAACCTAGACAGCATATTCAAAAGCAGAGACATTATTTTCCCAACAAAGGTCCATCTAGTCAAGGCTATGGTTTTTCCAGTACTCAAGTATGGATGTGAGAGTTGAACTATAAAGAAAGCTGAGTGTTTAGGAATTGATGCTTTTCAACTATAGTTTGGAGAAGACTCTTGAGAGTGCCTTGGACTGCAAGGAGATCCAACCAGTCCATCCTAAAGGAAATTAGTTCATTGAAAGGACTGATGTTGAAGCTGAAACCCCAATACCTTGGCCACCTAATGGGAAGAGCTGACTCATTTGAAAAGACCCTGATGCAGGAAAAGATTGAAGGCAGGAGAATAAGGGGATGGCAGAGGATGAGATGGTTGGATGACTTCACCAAGTCAATGGATATGAGTTTGGGTAAACTCCAGGAGTTGGTGATGGACAGAGAGGTCTGGCATACTGCAGTCCATGGACTGCCAACAGTTGGACATGACTGTGTGATTGAACTGAATTATAAATAAATGGAAGTATTCCATATTGTGTATTCTAAATGAAAGATTAACAATGTGAAAAATGAATAATTAAACTCTCATAAAATAATCATGATACCATCTATCTTGAAGACTGAAAAATCTGGATATATAATGCATATTTGGGGGCTGACATAGATATTTGTTTTGGAGTAACAGGCAAATTTGGCCTTGGAATATAGAATGAAGCAAGGCAAAGGCTAATCAAGTTTTGCCAAGAAAATGCACTGGTCATAGCAAACACCCTCTTCCAACAGCATAAGAGAAGACTCTACACATGGACATCACCAGATGG
>NW_011494897.1:11246897-11247162 GCF_000754665.1 Bison bison bison
TCATGAACATCTTATTACCAAATTCAGACTTAAATTGAAGAAAGTAGGGAAAACCACTAGACCATTCAGGTATGACCTAAATCAAATCCCTTATGATTATACAGAACAAGTGAGAAATATATTTAAGGGCCTAGATCTGATAGATAGAGTGCCTGATGAACTATGGACAGAGGTTCATGACATTGTACAGGAGACAGGGATCAAGACCATCCCCATGGAAAAGAAATGCAAAAAAGCAAAATGGCTGTCTGGGGAGGCCTTACAA
>NW_011494897.1:11247262-11248760 GCF_000754665.1 Bison bison bison
CAAAGAATAGCAAGAAGAGATAAGAAAGACTTCCTCAGTGATCAATGCAAAGAAATAGAGGAAAACAACAGAATGGGAAAGACTAGAGATCTCTTCAACAAAATTAGACATACCAAGGGAACATTTCATGCAAAGATGGGCTCAATAAAGGACAGAAAAGGTATGGACCTAACAGAAGCAGAAGATATCAAGAAGAGGTGGCAAGAATACACAGAACTGTACAAAAACGATCTTCATGTCTCAGATAAACACGATGGTGTGATCACTGACCTAGAGCCAGACATCCTGGAATGTGAAGTCAAGTGGGCCTTAGAAAGCATCACTACGAACAAAGCTAGTGAAGATGATGGAATTCCAGTTGAGATATTTCAAATCCTGAAAGACAATGCTGAGAAAGTGCTGCAGTCAATATGCCAGCAAATTTGGAAAACTCAGCAGTGGCCACAGGACTGGAAAAGGTCAGTTTTCATTTCAATCCTAAAGAAAGGCAATGCCAAAGAATGCTCAAACTACTGCACAATTGCACTCATCTCACACGCTAGTAAAGTAATGCTCAAAATTCTCCAAGCCAGGCTTCAACAATATGTGAACCATGAACTTCCAGTTGTCCAAGCTGGTTTTAGAAAAGGCAGAGGAACTAGAGATCAAATTGCCAACATCCGCTTGATCATGGGGTAAGCAAGAGAGTTCCAGAAAAACATCTATTTCTGGTTTATTGACTATGCCAAAGCCTTTGACTGTGTGGATCACAATAAACTGTGGAAAATTCTGAAAGAGGTGGGAATACCAGACCACCTGATCTGCCTCCTGAGAAATTTGTATGCAGGTCAGGAAGCAACAGTTAGAACTGGACATGGAACAACAGACTTGTTCCAAATAGGAAAAGGAGTACATCAAGGCTGTATATTGTCACCCTGTTTATTTAACTTATATGCAGAGTACATTATGAGAAATGCTGGACTGGAAGAAACACAAGCTGGAATCAAATTTGCCGGGAGACATATCAATAACCTCAGATATGCAGATGACACCACCCTTATGGCAGAAAGTGAAGAGGAACTAAAAAGCCTCTTGATGAAAGTGAAAGAGGAGAGTGAAAAATTTGGCTTAAAGCTCAACATTCAGAAAACGAAGATCATGGCATCTGGTCCCATCACTTCATGGGAAATAGATGGGGAAACAGTGGAAACAGTCTCAGACTTTATTTTTCTGGGCTCCAAAATCACTACAGGTGGTGACTGCAGCCATGAAATTAAAAGATGCTTCCTCCTTGGAAGGAAAGTTATGTCCAACCTGATAGCATATTCAAAAGCAGAGACATTATTTTGCCAACAAAGGTCCATCTAGTCAGGGCTATAGTTTATTCTGTGGTCAGGTATGGATGTGATAGTTGGACTGTGAAGAAGGCTGAACGCCAAAGAATTGATGCTTTTGAACTGTGGTGTTGGGGAAGACTCTTGAGAGTCCTTTGGACTGCAAGGAGATCCAACCAGTCCAT
>NW_011494897.1:11248860-11252480 GCF_000754665.1 Bison bison bison
TGATTCATTGGAAAAAACTCTGATGCTGGGAGGGATTTGGGGCAGGAGGAGAAGGGGAAGACAGAAGATGAGATGGCTGGATGGCATCACTGACTCGATGGACATGAGTTTGGGTGAACTCCAGGAGTTGGTGATGGACAAGGAGGCCTGGTGTGCTGCGATTCATGGGGTCGCAAAGAGTCAGATACGACTGAGCGACTGAACTGAACTAACTGAATAGATATTTGTTTTTTTGTTCAGTGGCTAAGTAATGTGTGACTCTTTTGCTGTTCCTTGGACCATAGCCCTCCAGGCTCCTCTCTCCATGGGACTTCCTAGGCAAGAATACTGAGTGGGTACCCATTTCCTTCTCCAGGAGATCTTCCCAACCCAGTGATCAAACCCATATCTCCTGAACTGGCTGTGGATTCTTTACCACTAATCTACCAGAGAAACCCAAAAGATTGTTTCAATTCAGTTCAGTTCAGTCCCTCTGCCATATCCGACTCTTTGAGACCCCATGAATTGCAGCACACCAGGCCTCCCTGTCCATCACCAACTCCTGGAGTTCACCCAAACTCATGTGCATCGAGTTGGTGATTCCATCCAGCCATCTCATCCTCTGTCATCCCCTTCTCCTCCTGCCCCCAATCCCTCCCAGCATCAGTCTTTTCCAATGAGTCAACTCT
Organism: Bison bison bison; assembly: GCF_000754665.1. Classification (NCBI taxonomy): domain Eukaryota; kingdom Metazoa; phylum Chordata; class Mammalia; order Artiodactyla; family Bovidae; genus Bison; species Bison bison. The sequence goes on from NW_011494897.1 coordinate 11,249,529, forward strand.
TCACATCAGGTGGCCAAAGTATTGGAGTTTCAGCTTTAGCATCATTACTTCCAAAGAACACCCAGGGATGATCTCCTTTAGAATGAACTGGTTGGATCTCCTTGCAGTCCAAGGGACTCTCAAGAATCTTTTCCAACACCACAGCTCAAAAGCATCAATTCTTTGGTACTCAGCTTTCTTCACAGTCCTGTTTACTGGCCCCTAAATCTAAGAAATTTCACATCACTTATATTCTGGGAAAAATCAACAAAAATAACAAAAACACTGATTAATTTTAAAGACACAATCGTAAACCCAAAGGGAAAAGATACAACAAATGATAAAATTATCTAGATATATGAAAACAAAGCATAGAAAAAAGGGATATTCTAAATTCATTCATCCATAGTGAAAATATAGGATTAGACATACAATCATGCACACACATAACTGAATTAAGTCTCATGAAGGGAGGAAATAAAGAGCAAGTACGTGACCAATATTATGGTATATATCTGCATACACATACACAAGAAAAATGAAAACACTAATGTTGATAGTAGCATATTTACAATCAGCACAATATGGAAGAAACTTAAACTGCTAAACCCAAGCAACAAAGAAATGGGTAAAGAGATAAGGTATGTGCCTGTGTGTGTACGCATGTCTGCTTCTAAGTGTTTCAGTCCTGTCCACTCTTTGCAACCCTATGGGCTGTGATCCACCAGACTCCTCTGTCCATGGGATTCTCCAGGCAAGCATACTGGAGCGGGTGGCCATTTCCTTCTCTAGGGGATCTTCCTGATCTAGGAATTGAACCCACGTCTCTTGTGGCTTCTGAATTGCAAGGAAATTCTTTACCACTGAGCCACCAGGGAAGCCCATGTGTGTGTATATGTGTGCGTATGTGTATAAACATATACACGTCATACATATGTATGTACATATGCATACATATATACACACATATATAATATGTACATATATATATATATACACACACATGCATACTGGATTACTCCTCATTCATAAAAAAAGAAGGAAATATTGCCAGCTGCAGCCACATAGATAAACGTGTAGGGTATTATGCTAAGTGAAGTGAGGCACAGAAAGACAAATACTGAATGACAGCACTTACATGTGGAATCTACACTATACAACTAACTAGTGAATATAACAAGATAAAGAAGCAGACTCAGATACAAAGAAGAAGCTAGTGGTTACCAGTGAGGAGAAGGAGCAGGGGAGGGGCAATATTGAGTTTTGGAGTGTGAAAGGTACAAACTATTGGGTGTAAGACAGCCTGCAAGGATGTATTGTACAACACGGGGACAAAGCCAATATTTTATAAAAACTGTAAATGGGCTGTAAACTTCAAAAATTTTACTTTATATATACATATTAAAAACACACACACACAAGAAGAAGAAAGCAAAAGAGATCAATATGCTGTCAAGGAACCTGACATTTGAACCAAGATATAGAGATTTTTCGGAGAAGGCAATGGCACCCCACTCCAGTACTCTTGCCTGGAAAATCCCATGGATGGAGGAGCCTGGTAGGCTGCAGTCCACGAGGTCGCTGAGAGTTGGACACGACTGAGCGACTTCACTTGCACTTTTCACTTTCATGCATTGGAGAAGGAAAAGGCAACCCACTCCAGTGTTCTTGCCTGGAGAGTCACAGGGACGGGGGAGCCTGGTGGGCTGCCGTCTCTGGGGTCGCACAGAGTCGGACACGACTGAAGTGACTTAGCAGCAGCAGCACAGAGACTTTTACCTGTAGGCAAGATGGTTTCAAAAGGCTCCAAGTTAAAAAGAATTAGTATATAATATTTATTGAGAACCTCTAAAAAGCTTCATATATGAACTACTGCTTCACACATATAATAACACTTTTTAAAACTGGATTAGAAGAGAGAAAATGCAGCATAAATTAAGCAAACCTTTCAGCAAAATGAAAAGCATTGATGATACTGATGTTAAAAAACAAACCTGTAAAGGCCTGAAACCAAAGGAAGCTAGAGTCTGGAAATATGTTTCTCCAGGAAAATAATCTTCACAACCATCAGTTCGCTAAAAAAGACACACACGCCACACACACAAATCTTGTATGTTGCATGTTAGGCTTCCAGTGTGCAGACAGACCTGTATCTGCTGCAAACCCCTGCAAAGCAAAAAAAGAATGAGGTGGGCATTACAAAAGAACAAAATAAAAAGAAGAATGGAAAAGGGAGTGTTTTTGGAAGATGTGACCAGATCCTCACCCAAATAAGAAAGATTAAGAGCAGTAGCAATAATGGTATGCCATTTTGACCACCAAGTTAGGAAAATTCTGAAAATTGCAAACCTCACTTTTCGGTTAAATCACTGTAACCTTTACCTATATTAAAGGAAATTGTGCCCTTTAACTGTTGGAAATTTTGTATTAACAATCAAAGTACATACGTCAATCATGGAATGCCAATTAGAATGATCATAACATACAGAATTTCTATTTTTTAATTTTACTCTCTATGTCTAAAGAGTTGTTTTAATACCTTTAACAGTCCTACATATAAATACATTCAGGAAAGCAGGAGGAGGTGTTAATTAGTAAAACGAGTCAGAAGGAAGGAAATAAAGAGAAGAAGGTACGATAGTGAACTAGAGAATGTATGCTGCTGCTGCTGCTGCTGCTGAGTCGTTTTATTCGTGTCTGACTCTGTGCGACCCCATAGACAGCAGCCCACCAGGCTCCGCCATCCCTGGGATTCTCCAGGCCAGAGTACTGGAGTGGGTTGCCATTGCCTTCTCCAAGAGAATGTATGCTCTATATCAAAGTATTCAAATGAATTCTGCTGCTGCTGCTAAGTTGCTTCAGTCATGTCCAACTCTGTGCGACCCCATAGATGGCAGCCCACCAGGCTCCCCTGTCCCTGGGATTCTCCAGGCAAGAACACTGGAGTGGGTTGCCATTTCCTTCTCCAGTGCA
>NW_011494897.1:11252669-11267709 GCF_000754665.1 Bison bison bison
TAAGAAACCTCCATACTATTCTCCATAGTGGCTGTATCAATTTACACTCCCATCAACAGTGTAAATTGTTTCCCTTTTCTCCACACCCTTTCCAGCACTTACTGTTTATAGATTTTTTTTTGTAATATCCTTTTTTTTTTTAATTTTATTTTATTTTATTTTTAAACTTTACACTATTGTATTGGTTTTGCCAAATATTGAATCCGCTACAGGTATACATGTGTTCCCCATCCTGAACCCACGTCCCTCTTCCCTCCCCATACCATCCCTCTGGGTGGTCCCAGTGCACCAGCCCCAAGCATCCAGTATCGTGCATTGAACCTGGACTAGCGACTCATTCCATATATGATATTATATGTATTTCAATGCCATTCTCCCAAATCATCCCACCCTCTCCCTCTCCCACAGAGTCCAAAAGACTGTTCTATACATCAGTGTCTCTTTTGCTGTCTCGTATACAGGGTTATTGTTACCATCTTTCTAAATTTCATATATATGCGTTAGTATACTGTATTGGTGTTTTTCTTTCTGGCTTACTTCACTCTGTATAATAGGCTCCAGTTTCTTTTCTGACTAGAGTAAGATGATACCTTATTGTAATTTTGATTTATATTTCTCTAATAATTAGTGATGTTGAGCATCTTTTCATGTATTTGTCTGCCGTCTATATGTCTTTGGAAAAATGTCTATTTAGGTCTTCCACCCATTTTTTATTGGATTCTTTTTATACTGTGCTTCATGATCTGTTTGTATATTTTGGACATTAGTCCCTTGTTAGTTACTTCATTTGCATTATTTTCTCCCATTCTTAGGGCTGTCTTTTTGTCTTGTTTATGATTTCCTTTGCTGTGCAAAAACTTTTAAGTTTAATTAGGTCCTATTTGCTTATTTTTGTTTTTATTTCATTACTCTAAAAAGATCTTACTGCCGTTGATGTCAAAGAGTATTCTGCCTAAGTTTTCCTCTAAAAGTTTAAGAGTGTCTGGACTTTCCCAACAATCCCATTCCTGGGCATATACACAGAGGAAACTATAATTTAAAGAGATACATGCACCTCAATGTTCATTGCAGAACTATGTGCAATAGCCAGGGCAAGCAAGCCATCTAAATGGCATCAACAGAGAAATGGATAAAGAGGAGTGGTACATATATACAATGGAATATTACTCAGCCATAAAAAGGAATGGGGTTGTGTAATTTGTGGAGATGTGGATGGACCTGGAGACTGTCATACAAAGTGAAGTCAGAAAGAGAAAAACAAGTCATATATCAACAAAAAAGAGGGGATATGTGTATATGTTTAGCTGATTCACTTTGCTGTTCAACAGAAATTGACACAGCAGTCTAAAAGAACTAAATTCCAATAAAAAAAGGTTCAAGTTTAGACCTGTGCAGATGCTTTAAATTAAAAAAAAAGGCTTTGAGTCCCACACTGTAAATCCTAAACACTTTTTACATTCTATTGTAAATATGTATGACGACTTTGCTCTTACATGTTAAAAAAAGCTGTGAGAGCCGTGAGGGTGGTAGGATGGAAACGCTTATGGGTATATCCACATCAAGAACATCATTCAGGATAATCTAGGAGAGACGCCAAGCTGAATACAGGATTAGTGAATGTTTAAAGCTCTTGAATGTTACAAAAGAGAGATCAAACTGTATCCTGAAGACATACCATGTCACTCATCAATTTTAAGCTTTCAAGAATGACAGAAATGCATTAATATACCTGAAAGACTGCCGTGGTAACAATATGTTGAGTGAATTGCAAATCAAATCCATGTACTGCTATCTCTGACTCAAAAGTACAGGATCTGATGAAAGACTCACCCAAGGGCAGGAAGCTGAAACAGTTTGGATAGAATCGGGATTCAAACACCAGTTCCTTGACTCCACATACTGTCATGTCTAATAAAACACAACTTTTCCTTTATAATAGTTCATTTAAACATCTGCAAATTGAAAATACAGGTATTATATTCATGGAAAAAATCTGGACACGTGTTGTTCAAAAATCAACTGTATTTGAGTGAACACAAGTTTATTTTGACTCAACTGAAGGTGATGAAAAAAAGTGAATGATGTGTTTATGTTTATTTAGAATGATCAAATTGTTTGTACTTATTTGTCAAATACTCCATTCAATCAATCTTTATTTACAGCCTGTTATCTTTTAATTTCTGTTCAAGATACTGGTAATAATAAAATAAATAAAACAAATTAATATCATTTCTTCATTAAAATTATATATTAATAGAAAAGCAGATACTAAAAATAAATGGTATTTCATGCATTTACATGTGGTAGCAAGGTCAAAGCACAGAGATCAAATAATAGGAGTGGGGCCTTTGAGAAGCTAAAATTTGAGAAGAAACTTAAATGAGGTGTGATGTGTGTGTTAGTCTCTTAGTCATGTCCAACTCTTTGCAACCCCATGGATTGTAGCCTGCCAGGCTCTTTTGTCCATGGAATTCTCCAGGCAAGAATATTAGAGTATGTTGCCATTTGAAGTAAGACAGTGTTTATTCAAAAACCTGGAGCAAAATATCCCAAGCAGAAGTTGCTATAAATGAAAATATTTTGAGGCAGGAAATAGCTTGTCATACTTGAGAAACAAGAAGAAAGCAGAAGTGGCTGGAGTAGAGTATGCAGTAGTTTACTTGCTAAGTCATGTCCAACTCTGTGCAACCCTGTATACTGTATGTAACCCACCAGGCTCCAATGTCCATGGGATTTTCCAGGCAAGAATACTGGAATGAGTTGCCATCCCCATCTCCAGGGGATCTTTCCAACCCAGGGATCAAACTATTATCTCTTTCAGCAGGTGAGTTCTTTACCATTGAGCTATCAGGGAAGCCCTGGAGTACATAGTAGAGAGACTGAAAACAACAACAACAAAAAAGATGTTGAAATAATGGGTTAGGATGAAACAAGAGGTGTCTTGGAGGTCATGGGGAACATGTGTGTTTTACACTGTGTGACAGGAAGTCAGTGGACTAAAGGAGTAACCTGATCTGTCTTTGATGTGGAGAATAGAATTTAGGATCAGGAATAAAACTGCAAGAAAGGAGACTTTGATAGCATGATGGTCTAGGTGGTAGCAGTACCGATGGTAAGTAGTAGTCAAATTTGGAACATAAGTTGAAATTTAAGCTGCCAGGACTACCATAAGGTAGGGAAGAGGAAAGTGAAAAAGGGGAAACACATTATTCCTAGATTCCTATTGTCATTTTTTAAAATTATTTTTTTAGAAACTTTACTCACTGCATGACTAATAGCTTTATTATGTTATTTTGTAAGACAAGACAAGGATAGTACTGTGGTGAAAAACACTTTCAGTCTTAGATGAATTGACAGGGGATATACATTTGAGAATTATCTATATGTAGGTGGTTTTAAAGCCATAGGTAACCTAGGAGCATTGCCTTGAGTAAAATGCTACAAACTAAACTCTAGACACTCTCAAATTTTGAAATAATGAAGAAGATTCAGAAAGAAACAATTTAAAGCACTGACCAGTAAAATAGGGGGATGATCACATGAGTGGTGTCCTGAAACCAAGTGAAGTAAATTTTCAAAAGTGATAAAGTAATTTGATAACTCAAATCTAAAAAAAAAAAATGTTAATTAACTCCAAGATTTAAAATCAACTAATGTATATACAAAGTGCAAATAGTTGTTGATTATCAATAAGTGGAAATCATAAACCAGGGAAGAAGTAGACCCTGAAAGAATGGAAAAAAGGAAATGGAAACATTACACACAGAAACAGTTTTGAGTCTTTGATATACTGCGGAGAAGATAAGTGGTCCAGGAGCTAAAGGGACATATGAAGTTTAGAGATTGGATCATTAAAAAAATTAGTTTTCTTACTTTATATGTGCTATCCATTGATTTACCAGAAGAGACGGGTTGTGAAAAACAAAAACTGCTCAATGATGGACTTTGTATCAATCACTTAGTGAAAATATTTGTAAATTACAAGCAGAGTGATAATGAAGGCAACATCTAAGAGAGTATGTGTAGTTTTTGAGAATACTTTTTTTCAGAAATTTTTGGACCTTTATCTTTGTGTTTTACAAGTAAAGAGCTTCCATTATTACTGAGACATTGAATGTTACTTCAAATATTATTTTTTAAAAACGTAATATGTGAATTAAGAAAATATTTTGGTGAGATGGATTTTAAAATTTGATTGCATGTTTTATTCAAAATTAACTTATATTTTACTGCATGTTAGAGTTTTCCTAAAGTGAATTTGTCACTGTCCTTAAATTTATAAGGAAGGCAGTCATTTTATGAAATGGTGAATATATCAAATCCATTTTAACTAATGCATCAATTAGTCTAAAATTTAATACTGAAAGTTTTTTATATTTAGAAAACAGTCCCTTTAAAAGATAATAAATATACTCCCAAATATGTTAGGAAACTGCACATATTTCAAATCTCCTTACATAATCAAGAGGAGAATTTAAATTAATTATCTATTAGACAGCAAAATGCTATTCTCTGACTTATACCTGAGAGTATGTTTATAACCCAGTAAAATAAACTACAGTGAACGTGGGCTTCCCTGGTAGCTCAGTTGGTAAAGAATCTGCTTGCAATGCAGGAGATCCCGGTTCGATTCCTGGGTCGGGAAGATCTGCTGGAGAAGGGATAGGCTACCCACTCCAGTATTCTTGGGCTTCCCTGGTCGCTCAGCTGGTAAAGAATCCTCCTGCAGGGTGGGAGACCTGGGCTTTATTCCTGAGTTGGGAAGATCCCTTGGAAAGAGAAAGTATTCTGGCCTGGAGAATTCCATGGACTGTATAGTCCCTAGGGTCGCAAAGAGTCAGATGCAGCTCAGCTGGTAAAGAATCCTCCTGCAGGGTGGGAGACCTGGGCTTTATTCCTGAGTTGGGAAGATCCCTTGGAAAGAGAAAGTATTCTGGCCTGGAGAATTCCATGGACTGTATAGTCCCTAGGGTCGCAAAGAGTCAGATGCAGCTCAGCTGGTAAAGAATCCTCCTGCAGGGTGGGAGACCTGGGCTTTATTCCTGAGTTGGGAAGATCCCTTGGAAAGAGAAAGTATTCTGGCCTGGAGAATTCCATGGACTGTATAGTCCCTAGGGTCGCAAAGAGTCAGATGCAACTGAGTGACTTTCACTTTCACTTTCCCTTTCAGGGATCTAGATTCCACATCCTGCAACTAAGAGGTTTGAATGCAGCTGAGAGTACCCATGCTGCAACAAAAGATTCTGCATCTTCAATGGAGATTGAAGATCCTGTGTGCCACAGCTAAGAACCAGCACAGCCAAATAAATAAATACATACTTGAAAAAATAAACTAGACATGTTTCAAATATAAGAAAAAAACATTCAACTTCCTAATTATTACAGAGAAATGCAAATCACAACTACAATGAGGTACCACCTCACACGTGTCAAAATAGCCATCGTTAAAAAAATCTGCCAATAACACATGCTAGAAGAGGTATGGAGAAAAGGGAACCCTCCTACAGTATTGGTGGGAATGTAAATTGGTGCAGCCACTAAGGAGAACAAGAAAAATGTTCCCAAAAAACACTAAAAATAGATACGCCATATAATACAGCAATTCCATTCTTGGTTATATATGCAGAGACTATAATTCCAAACTATAATTCAAAAAGATACATGTACCTCAATATTCACTACAGCACTATTCACAGTAGGCAAGACGTGGAAACAACCTAATGTCCATCGATAGATGAATGGATAAAGAATATGCAATTCACATACACAGACAAAGAGAATAGAACAGACTTGTTACCAAGGGGCCAAAGGGGTGGGAGAGGAATAGAGTGGGAGATTAGAATTAGCAGATGTAAGATATTACATATATAATGGATGATACTGCATAGAACAGGAAGCTATTTTCAATATACTGTGATACACCATAATGGAAAACATTTTTAAAAAGAACATATATATATATATGAATGAATCACTTTGCTGTATAGCAGAAACTCATACAGCATTGTAAAGAAACTATCCTTATATTAAAAAATAGAAAGAAGAAGGAAGTCAGGGGACTATAGTCAAGAGAATGCTAAAGAGTCTTGGTCAATATTTTTTCATTAATATTTTCTTTGATCTTTCTATGTTGTTCTGTAATGAATTCTGTATAATTCCTTGAGCAGTCTCTTACACTGTGCACATTTCTTTTTAGTTGTGTGCAGCCTCCTGGTTTATGTATTCACATAACATGTGGTATCAAACGCTACATTATTTTTCTCATTTTTATTCAGTAGATGATCCTTGTATATCTACTTTAAATAAGTTAAGACTAGTTTAGTTACTCTATAATCTGAACATTTTAATATCTGCAGTCTTTGGGAGTTAACCATGTTAATGCCTCAAATGATTCTTTTTTATGGTGGTTCCTAACACCCATATTGCAATCTTTGACTGAAGCTCAGTATTTGATCTTCATCATATGGTTTTTCCAGTGATCATGTATGGATGTGAGAGTTGGACTGTGAAGAAAGCTGAGTGCCGAAGAACTGATGCTTTTGAACTGTGGTCCTGGAGAAGACTCTTGAGAGTCCCTTGGACTGCAAGGAGATCCAACCAGCCCGTTCTAAAGGACAGCAGTCCTGGGTGTTCTTTGGAAGGACTGATGCTAAAGCTGCAACTCCAGTACTTTGGCCACCTCATGCGAAGAGTTGACTCATTGGAAAAGACTGATGCTTCGAGGGATTGGGGGCAGGAGGAGAAGGGGATGACAGAGGATGAGATGGCTGGATGGCATCACTGACTCGATGCACATGAGGTTGAGTGAACTCTGGGAGTTGGTGATGGACAGGGAGGCCTGGCGTGCTGCAATTCATGGGGTCGCAAAGAGTCAGACAGGACTGAGCAACTGAACTGAACTGAACTGAACTGAACATCATATATTGAGAAAGAGTTGGTATTCCCAAGACAACCTCTTCCGTTTCTTCTGGTAATGGTAGATTGACTCACTGTTCTGAAGTCTGGATCAAATAGGTCAACTTTTTTAGATTTGCTTGTTTTTGGAGGAAGGGCAGGGTTTTTATTATTTTCTTCTACTCAGGCTACTCTATTCAGTATTCCCGATCTCTGTTGCAGGAAGGTCTCCCAATGTACTTAGCTTATTAAAATGACAGAAAGATAAATCCTGTCATTTTTCTGCAACCCTTTTTAAATAGATGATTGATCATAAAGCTTTATTGAACGCATTCTTGTTAAATTCATCATTTACATCTTTTTTATATCCAAAGCCAATATGTAGTTGGCTTAGTTGAGCCACTAATAATATTTGATAAAGTATATCATTCCCCTTTTCTTGAAAAATCATGTGTGTGTGTGTATGTCCATGTATAAATGCAGAGAGAGAAAGAGAGAGAGAATGCGGGGGGTGGGGGTGGGGGGGAAGGGAGTGACTTTTGGGACACTACATACTCTCTCTAACTCATTTTTTCCTAATTAATGGGCTTTCCCCTTATCTTTCTTGCTTATGTTTTACTTTTCCTTATCTCTTTGTACTTCAAATGTCACAATCACCCAAGGCACAATTCTCAGAATTCTCTGCTTTAAATAAACTCCCCTTCCTGTATGATTTATTTATTTTTCTTCAGATGCAGGGATTAAGGATATCATCAGTAGACTGACAATTTTCAACTTTTATTTTTAGTCCGAAATCTAAAATTCCCTGAATGGCAGCCTGGATCTGCAATACCCTATTTAACATACCCACTTAGATACACAGCAGGCATCTCAAAATTAGCTTGTCTACATAAATGTCCTTACAGAGGAACCAACAATCTACTTACCTAACTCCTTTTTTATCTGATTAATATGTAGTCACATCTGTACTCTATTCTTAGTGCAGCCACAAGGATGTCTGAACTACCTGTCTGGTTTCATTACTCCTTTATTCAATACAGTCCTTTCAGTTGCTATAAAGGCCAACTTGATGTGTTACCCACTTCCTGCTGACCTCATCTTTTACTATCCTGCTATTGGTTTATTCCATATCTGCAATGCTGAACTTCTTGATACTCTCAAAACCCATCAACTGTGCTTCAGCCTCAGACACTGTCACTAACCACTCTGTAATCTGGAGTTACTCCTCCAGATGGACACACACAAGCTGCTTCCCACATTCCTTCAGGTTTATGCTAAGAAGTCATTTGACACTGAAGCCTGGAGGGGTTTCCCAGGTGGTGCTGGTGGTAATGAATCCACCTGCCAAGGCAGGAGACATAGGAAATGGAGGTATAGTCCCTGGGTTGGGGAAGATCCCCTGGTAGAGAGCATTGGAGCCCACTTCAGTATTCTTGCCTAGAGAATTCCAGGGATAGAGGAGCTTGTCAAACTACAGTCCGTGGAGCTGCCAAGAGTTGGACATGACTGACTTGGACACACACACAACTTACCCTGTATTTAAAAGAGAATGCTCATATGAGTGCCGGTACACACATACAAAACACGCAGACACAGAGAACCCAATAATGCATACGCTACCCCTTCCAATGTGTGTTTCTAGTTGACTAAGATTTTTATAAAAAGGAGCAGGAGGTTTTTTTTTTTTTTGTATTTTTCTTTCATCTCAAATTTTTCTTCATGAAGTATAAAGTCTGTTATTTAATAGGTGCTCAATGAATAAATTTTTGAAATTGTTTGCAAATTACATGCCAAAAACAGAAGTAAACTATATAGTTATTGGACAAAACTGAATGTATGGAAATGAATAGAAATATTAGGAAACATAACACAAAACTCAGAACGAGGGATACCTGTGGAGAAGCACTTACATTGTCACAGAAGATCATTTCTGCCAACTTTTTACATGTTTGTTTAGTTGGAATGTCTTAGTAGGTGAAAACTAAAAATAAAACAAAAAATATGTAAATTATTTACGCCTATTTGAAGAAACTTGCAAAATGAAATGAAATAAAGGAAAATTTGAAACAATAATCACCTGTAATAATATTACTCACAAATACCTATTAGTCTCTTTTCTGTCCATCTTTTCAGTTTAACTAATTTTCCTCATTCCTATATATATACACATGTTTCCATATCTATCATCATAGATAATAGGGTTTTTAATGGCTTTATATTATTACCTGATATAAGTGTACTCTCACACATTTAATCTTAGATACAATTCTGGATATTTTCATCCTTGTAAAATTATTACTTATCTAAAAAATAAAATTTAACCTGTTTTACATAAATATACTCACATGCTTTTTACTTTTCTTTAGTGTATATTTCCTAAAGTGATATTTTAACTACCATAGAAAATATGTTATTGATAATGCTTGTAATCATGTATGAATTGTTCCCACTGGCAGTCCCATTTCACTGCATATTTTTTAGTACCCCATCATTTTGTAATTTTTGATATTACAAAATTTTGCTTGCTATTGTGATTTACTTTGTCTGCAATTTCATATTGGTTTTATATCCCATTATGTATTTATTCACTGTTTAGATTTGTTCTTTGGTGATACCATTTCTTTCTCGATACTGCTAGAATACAACAAAGAGGCCTTCATGTAGATTCACCCTTTTTATTATTTATTTGTGTTTGTAAGCTAATGGATATCCCATTTACATTTTTTGTTAATTATGAAGAAGTTTTAGGTTCTGAAGTCAGATAGGCCTATTTTTTTAATTATTTAAAATTTAATATCATTTTAAATGAAAACAAACCCATCTTTTAACAAATTATTCATAGTTTGTTCCCTACGTTTTTTATTAGGTGTTTGCTTTTACATTTTAACCTATCTATATTTGTCTCCCAAGTGTTAGCCCATCTTCCCAACATTATTTCCAGAAAATAAAAACATTTATTTCTCACTGATTTTTAGATGCGTCATTTGTTATGTTGTTGTTGTTCAGTCACCCAGTTGGGTCTGACTCCTTGGGACCCCGTGGTCTGCAACACACCAGGCCTCCCTGTCCCTCACCATCTCCCCGAGTTTGCTCAAGTACATGCTCATTGCATCAACCAGGCTATCCATCCATCTCATCCTCTGATGACCTCTTCTCCTTCTGCCCTCAATCTTTCCCAGCATCAGGGACTTTCCCAATGACTCATCTATTCACAACAGATAACCAAAATACTGGAGCCTCACCTTCAGCAGCAGTTCTTCCAGTGAATATTCAGGGTTGATCTCTCTTAAGATTGATCGTTTAGATCTCTTTGCTGTCCAAGGGACTTTCAAGAGTCTTCTCCAGCACCTCAGTTTGAAGGCATCGATTCTTTGGTATTCTGCCTTTTTTATTGTCTAGCTCTTACAACCATACGTGGCCACTGGGAAAACCATAGCCTTGACTATACAGATCTTTGTTGGTAGAGTAATGTCTCTGCTTTTCAACACATTGTCTAGGTTTGTTGTCGCTTTCCTGCCAAGAAGCAATTGTCTTCTGATCTCATGGCTGCAGTCACCATCTGTAGTGATGTTGGAGCCCAAGAAGAGGAAATTTGTCGCTACTTTCACCTTTTCCCCTTTGATTTGCATACAGTAATGGGGCTGGATGCCATGATCTTAGTGTTTTTTTTCTTTTTTAAATATTTACCCTTAAGCTGGCTTTTTCACTCTCCTCCTTCACCCTCATCAAGAGGCTCTTTAGTTTCTCTTTGCTTTCTGCAATTAGAGTGGTATCATCCACATATCTGAGACTGTTTATGTTGCTCCTGCCTATCTTGATTCCAGCTTGTAACTCATCCAGCCCAGCATTTCTCATGATGTGTTCAGCATATAGGTTAAACAAACAGGGTGACAGCAGGCAGCCCTGTCGTACTCCTTTCTTGATCTTTAACCAATCAGTTCTTCCATACAGGGTTCTAACTGTTGTTCTTGACCTGCATACAGATTTCTCGGGAGACAGGCAAGACGGTCTGGTATTCCATTTGTTATATATTATATTAAATAAAATATATGAGCCTGTTTATGGAACCTCCCCTTATTGCTTTTCTTAAACACTAACTTCCAAATCAAAACTCTAAGGTAATCACATTTCTTTCAGAATAATCTTTAAAACGCCTCCTTGCCAATGGATTAGCATAAATGAAATAGTATTCACAAAATCTTTTCACATTTTTCCCTTACACAGTTTATATAAAAAAACAAGTTAATGTCATTTAATTTTCCTTAGTAATTTCATACCTCATTTATATGTTGATTATAAATAAGACTACACTATTATAAGTGAGTTACACTTTCCACATTACTAAAACTTAAAAATTCATTTCACAAAGTCTAAGGTGTAAAATGATACTGTTTTTCTCTTTCCACTGAAGAAAATGCAGGATTGCTGTTTATATTTAGGCATGTTGAGTAAATACCAGGTGTGACTACTGTACAAAAGTACCCAGGGCCAGGCAGAGAACATTTTCTGTTGTGATTAACGGTTCTTTAAATGCATTTCCTGTAATATCATTTCCTCAAAGCTACACCTATAACTTCAACCAGATGCTAATTCTTTGAACTATAATTAACAGTGTGACACTTATGAAGTAATTTTTAAAATGATTACAGTCACTGTACTTTCATTCTCCAGAAGTGCTGTAATCATCACCTGTTCTCAGCGAGCCTCAGGCTATTAACAACGATGGCTCCATTTAAACAAAGCTTGGTTTCTAATGAATTATCAGTGAGTGAATTTTTATGTCCAAAAAATGAGCGGATTGCCCTTCTTCTTTTTTTTGACACAAAAATTACTGTTATATGAAAATTAACTTTTAAAAGACAAGATTTTCTCAGTGTTATTCTTCAAAATAATTATAGATTTTAAAATCACATACAAAAAATCTTAAAAAAACAGCTTAAATCTGCTGAAAAAATTTATTCTGGTATATTTTTTAAACTTTCAATTATTTTAAATTAGCATAATATAATTTCTTTTTCATTTTGTTTCTTCATGAAGTTTGACCTGTTTATGCATTTATGTAATCCTTTCAATATACTCTGCCTTTGAATGGAGCAAAATTAATACTAGGCAAGGTAGATTCCTCCCTATTGCAAAAGATAAAAATAGAGTCTAAAAGCGCCAGTCTAAATATATGTCTTATTATTAACAGAACTAAACAAAGAACTCTCATAATCTAAGTATAAACCTATTCACAGCTTTCAAATAGGCTATGAAATCCTTCTGTGGAAGAATTTTCTTTGTTGGTTAACATGATTATCCGATGACCAGAGTTTTGTGCTGACTCCGTATTATTTTTCTCAAAACATAGGATCAGAGAAGCAGCAGTGTAGACAGTCTAGCCCAGCAACTTCAAGCTCCTGTTGTGGAGACAAGAACTTGGGTTTAACTGCACTGCCACAGGTTAGATATGAAAGTGGCCCCAGAGAAGAAACCTTTTTCCTGATGATTCAGTTCTGTATGCCTGACACCAAAATCCATATCCAGTAAATAGTAGATACTCAGTAAATGTTTACAGAAAGGCAGAGTGAACCTCCAGTTCAGTTCAGTTCAGTAGCTCAGTTGTGTCCAACTCTTTGTGACCCCATGGACTGCAGCACACCAGGACTCCCTGTCCATCACCAACTCCCAGAGATTACCCAAACTCATGTCCATTGAGTCAGTGATGCCATCCAGTCATCTCATCCTCTGTCATCCCCATCTCCTCCCACCTTCAATCTTTCCCAGCATCAGGGTCTTTCAAATCAGTCAGCTCTTCACATCAGGTGCCCAAAGTATTAGAGTTTCAGCTTCAACATCAGGAATGAACCTTGGTGGTGGTTTAGTCATTAAGTTCTGCCTGACACTTGTGACCCCATGGACTATAGTGCCAGGCTTCTCTGTCCATGGGGTGTTTCAGGCAAGAATACTGGATTGGGTTGCCATTTCCTTCTCCAGGGGATCTTCCCAACCCAGGGATCAAACCACATTTCTTGCACTGGCAGACAGATTCTTTACCATTAGTCATCAAGGGGCCCTTTAGTTTTTTACCACCATCAAAAAGTAGAAAATGAAATGTAGAAAGTTTCATTCATAGGGCTTCTCAGGTGGCTCAGTTGGTAAAGAATTTGCCTGCAAAGTAGGAGACCTGGATTCAATCCTCGGGTTGGGAAAATCCCCTGGAAAAGGAAATGACAACCCAATCCAGTATTCTTGCCTGAAAAACCCCATGGACAGAGGGCCCTGGTGGTCTACAGTCCATGAGATTGCAAAATAGTGAGACACAACTTAGAGACTAAACAACAAGAATACTAAAACTCTTATAAGATTGTGATGAATGGAACCTGAAGTGTTGTTTCAGAGTGTTTAGCACATTATATTCAGTATGATTGTAATAATCAGATCAGATCAGATTAGATCAGTCACTCAGTCATGTCCGACTCTTTGCAACCCCACGAATCTCAGCACGCCAGGCCTCCCTGTCCATCACCAACTCCCAGAGATCACTCAGACTCACGTCCATCGAGTCAGTGATGCCATCCAGCAATCTCATCCTCTGTCGTCCCCTTCTCCTCTTGCCCCCGATCCCTCCCAGCATCAGAGTCTTTTCCAATGAGTCAACTCTTCTCATGAGGTGGCCACAGTACTGGAGTTTCAGCTTGAGCATCATTCCTTCCAAAGAAATCCCAGGGCTGATCTCCTTCAGAATGGACTGGTTGGATCTCCTTGCAGTCTAAGGGACTCTCAAGAGTCTTCTCCAACACCACAGTTCAAAAGCATCAATTCTTCAGCGCTCAGCCTTCTTCACAGTCCAACTCTCACATCCATACATGACCACAGGAAAAACCATAGCCTTGACTAGATGGACCTTTCTTGGAAAAGTAATGTCTCTGCTTTTGAATATGCTATCTAGTTTGGTCATAACTTTCCTTCCAAGGAGTAAGTGTCTTTTAATTTCATGGCTGCAGTCACCATCTGCAGTGATTTTGGAGCCCAGAAAAATAAAGTCTGACACTGTTCCCACTGTTTCCCCATCTACTTCCCATGAAGTGATGGGACAGGATGCCATGATCTTTGTTTTCTGAATATTGGGCTTTAAGCCAACTTTTTCACTCTCCACTTTCACTTTCATCAAGAGGCTTTTGAGTTCCTCTTCACTTTCTGCCATAAGGGTGGTGTCATCTGCATATCTGAGGTTATTGATATTTCTCCTGGCAATCTTGATTCCAGCTTGTGCTTCTTCCAGTCCAGCATTTCTCATAAGTTAAATAAACAGGGTGACAATATACAGCCTTGACATACTCCTTTTCCTATTTGGAACCAGTCTGTTGTTCCATGTCTAGTTCTAACTGTTGCTTCCTGACCTGCATACAAATTTCTCAAGAGGCAGATCAGGTGGTCTGGTATTCCCATCTCTTTCAGAATTTCCCACAATTTTTTGTGATCCACACAGTCAAAGGCTTTGGCATAGTCAAAAAGCAGAAATAGATGTTTTTCTGGAACTCTCTTAGTGAGTGTTAAAGATTCTTTCATTCAGAAGATGCTCATTATTATCATAATTCATTAGGTCATTAGAGAAATAAGAGCCCAAATGTTTCATTGAATTTAAAGGCGTTTATAATGGAGAAATTATAATTTCAGAAAACTAAGATCATGGAATCTGGTCACATCACTTCATGGGAAATATACGGGGAAACAGTGGAAACAGTGTCAGACTTTATTTTTGGGGGCTCCAAAATCACTGCAGATGGTGATTGCAGCCATGAAATTAAAAGACGCTTACTCCATGGAAGGAAAGTTATGACCAACCTAGATAGCATATTCAAAAGCAGAGACATTACTTTGCCAACAAATGTTCATCTAGTCAAGAATATGGTTTTTCCTCTGGTAATGTACGGACGTGAGAGTTGGACTGTGAAGAACACTGAGTGCTGAAGAATTGTTGCTTTTGAACTGTGGTGTTGGAGGACTTTTGAGAGTCCCTTGGACTGCAAGGAGATCCAACCAGTCCATTGTAAAGGAGATCAGCCCTGGGTGTTCATTGGAAGGATTGATGCTAAAGCTGAAACTCCAATACTTTGGCCACCTCATGCGAAGAGTTGACTCATTGGAAAAGACTCTGATGCTG
>NW_011494897.1:11267809-11271401 GCF_000754665.1 Bison bison bison
CTAGTCAAGGCTATGGTTTTTCCTCTGGTAATGTACGGACATGAGAGTTGGACTGTGAAGAACACTGAGTGCTGAAGAATTGTTGCTTTTGAACTGTGGTGTTGGAGGACTTTTGAGAGTCCCTTGGACTGCAAGGAGATCCAAACAGTCCATTGTAAAGGAGATCAGCCCTAGGTATTCATTGGAAGGACTGATGCTAAAGCTGAAACTCCAATACTTTGGCCACCTCATGCGAAGAGTTGACTCACTGGAAAAGACTCTGATGCTGGAAAGGATTGGGGGCAGGAAGAGAAGGGGACAACGAGGATGAAATGACGGGATGGCATCCCCAACTCTATGGACATGAATTTGAGTGAACGCCAGGAGTTGATGATGGGAGGCCTGGTGTGCTGTGATTCATAGGGTAGCAAAGAGTCAGATGTAACTGAGCGACTGAACTGAACTATAATGGAGAAAGCATTTTCTCTTTTAAATACACATTTATTAGTACAAAATTAATGTGTGTTGTGGGGCAGCCACTCTCAGTGCTTTAATTAACATTCAAAAAAAGGAAGTACACTTAGAGCTGCAGAGCCCTGGGCCACAGGTGTCCTGGGAGATTTTGAGAGTCAACTTAGGGAACAGACAGATACAATCCAATGTTGTAGCCCCAGCATCCCCAGCAGCAGTACTATGCCAAGTCCAAGGAGCCAAGCAAAATAGAAGGATAGATATATCACATGTACTGAAAAACAAAGACTTAGTTTTGGTTTTCCTTTTTTGTTTCCCAATGTGTTATTCAAAGTGTTTGAATTACAGGTAGGGAATATTTGAGCCCAGGGACAGAGGATGCAGGTCTGAGTGGAGGGAGAACAGCTCAGTACCTGCTCTGAGAAACCAGAAAAGGAATTGGCTGATTGCATTTAAAGTTGATCACCCAGGTCACCAGAGTGAGTGTCTAGGACCAGCTTCCTGAGATAACTATGTTCCCTTATGCTTGGGTTTCTGTAACTTGGGCAGGACTTGAAATGCTTGGAAATGATAATTCCAAAAAGCAAGGCATTGGTGAGGAAAAACAGCCCCCAGGACACTTTCAGTCCTGGAGAGGTTGAAGTAGGTAAGAGAAGAAAGGAATTGTAATTAAAAGAATCAGAAGAATTATTGGGATTTAGAAATACAGTTTATTTTTTTATATCGACCCCAAATGTGTGTGTGCGCGTGTGTGTGTGCATGCGTGCATGTGTGTGTGTGCATGTGTGTGTGTGCGCACGCGCCTGCTCGCACTAAATTGCTAAGTCAGTCATGTCTGACTCTGCTACCCCATGGACTATAGCTCACCAGGTTCCTCTGTCCATGGAATTTTCCAGGCAAGAATACTGGAGTAGGTTGCCATACCCTCCTCCAGGGGATCTTCTAGACCTGGATATCAAACCCGGGTGGGTCTCTTATGTCTATTGCATTGGCAGATGGGTTCTTAACCACTAGCACCACCTGAGCCTTTGATCACAAATAATGATCTTAATAAATACACATATTCATTCTGTTGCTCAGTAGATAGCTTTTCATATTCTAGGCATTCACATATTTTCTAATGACAGATACATGCTCTCCTTTTTATTACTTAGATTTTAAATTATTTTTATTTTCTTACTACACTGGCTAGAACCTCCAGCGTAATGCTGAAGCAGAGTTGTGGTAGTATATCACTTTGAATTATTTCTTTGATTAGAAAGGCTCCTGAGTTAAACATACTACTGAAGCGGGTAAAAAAGTTCAGTGCTTATTTTTATTAATCATCATTGGCATTTCATATGGGAGAAGGCAATGGCACCCCACTCCAGTACTCTTGCCTGGAAAATCCCATGGACGGAGGAGCCTGGTAGGCTGCAGTCCATGGGGTCGCTAAGAGTTGGACACGATTGAGCGACTTCACTTTCACTTTTCACTTTCATGCATTGGAGGAGGAAATGGCAACCCACTCCAGTGTTCTTGCCTGGAGAATCCCAGGGACGGCGGGGCCTGATGGGCTGCCGTCTATGGGGTCGCACAGAGTTGAACACGAGTGAAGCGACTTAGCAGTAGTAGCAGCAGCCATTTCATAAAGAAAGTATTTTTGTTAAACCTGCTCAGTATTATTTTCAGAATTAGGCAATCGGTATTATGGTATCGTTCTTATAATACAATAAGAGCTGCACATTGTTTCTATTGTTTAAACTGCATGATGTTTTCTATTCTATTTTGATGTCTAAAGAAAAAATAATCATTACAAGGACTAAAAAGTCATCAAGGACTGTTCTAACCATCTACATACAGAGTACCATAAAGTTTATGTAACTTGTCTAATTTTTCAGTCATCAAGATAGTCCTATAAAATCTGTATAAGTATTATTAATTAGTTACAGTTTTAACCCGTATTATTTAATAATTTAAAGGAATACCAATGTACATTTTTATTTAAGTAAAGGCAGATATTCTTAAAAATGCAGATTAATTTGAATTTCAGCAATTATACTTTATATAATTTAATTATTAAGCTGATTATAGTTTATTTTTTTTACTAAAGCCTAGTCATAGAAAAAATACAGTATATTCCTCAAAGTGTGACCTTAGAAAAAGGTATGAACCCAGAAGTCACCCTAATTTATCAGTATAAATTCTACCTATGAAAACATCTGCCAGTTCAAATACTTTTATTGAAATTTTATATTATAAAAATGTGCATAAAACACTCTAGCTAAATATAATGAGTTTAGGAAAGTTACTGGATTCAAGATTGCCTTGTATGTAGCAGAGCCTATATGATTTCTATAATTCTGATCTGATATATACAACATATACTTGCCCCTAATCCTTTCATGACCTTACATTATGTATTGTTTATGTGAGCATCTCTCCACAAGAGTCGCTATGTTCCTTTTAAGACAGAGGCTATGGTTTACTTGTCAAGGCCATGGGATCATCTTGGAAACATGAGTAAATTATTGTGTATTATGATGTTCTTAACTAAGAAGGAATCATTGCACTTTTCTACAACTGTTCAAATACTCTTAGTTGCCTTAAGATGTTTTTAAGCTCATACTCCTGTACCTCTCATATGTTTTATTTTAACTTCTAAGACATCTATACCCTAATCTGAAATAATCAATAAGAATGTAATTGATGAATTATTGCATATTTTGTATTTTTAAGTAAAATTAGTATAGTTACTCATTTAAATGCATCCGATAGAATCTAAATACCAAAACAAATGTGACACCCATAATCATCTGTCTGAAAATTTGTGAATAGGCACCTCCTGACAGTGAGTCATTCTACATTGTTTCTTTTATCGTTTGATAGTTTCTCCAGAGACTTTTTACCCTGTTGAAAACAAATGTGGACTTAAAAATATTTTGATTAGCAAAATATCTTGCTTTTCTGAAAAATTAATCTGTTGATATGAAAAATAATTTTAATATCCTGCTCCCCTGCTTCTCTCATTGCTAATATCTTTTTGTTTCCCTTCAGGACTGAATACCCATTATTACCTGTATGTAATTGGAAAAATAAATATATTATGAATTTCAGTTAGTATTTATCATACAAATCAGAAAATATGACCATTAATGAAATG
>NW_011494897.1:11271501-11282495 GCF_000754665.1 Bison bison bison
TGTTTGTTAGTCATTTATCTGTTCATGATTATCACTTATTGTTAGAATATTAAAAGAAGAATAACTCATTTTTAAAGTTTTATATAGGTCTAGAGAAAAGTTATTTTTTTGAATAAGTTAATGGTAACAGGATTTCGCTAATTCACTCAGTTCCTTGAACTTCTTTGGAATAGTAAGCCAAAGTCATATAATCTATCATGAAAAATTTTAATAAGGTGCCAGTTAAATATGTCTTTATATCATTCTTAAATTTGCTGAAAGCTACGAATTATAGAAAACCTGAGTTGTTAAATGATTCCCTCTCTATTCATTAATGTCATTCACTTTCTCACTACTAATACATAAATTATCTCATAATTTGGAATTCTAGTGGTTTCCTCATTCCCTGGAAAATGAAATATAGTAAGATTAGTGAAAAGTTAGACATGTGGGGTGGGCTGGGCAGTAACAGAAGGGTTGATGGTAAAATGGAAGACAGAGAAACAGAATCTTCATGATGGTTCACCATAGGTTTTTCAGTTTTGCAACAAATACATTTTGAAAAGAGTGTATAACAATTTAAGAACATTAATTCTCCTACAGACATCTAAATTTTCCAAATATTCAGGTGTATTTGTAAGTTTGATGATTAATGACATGAAAAAACTTCAATTGATATAAAATAATTCATGGTAATGCCATTAATCACATATTAGATCTCATCAATTAAACCTTATGTTTCTCTTTATTAACTTATTTTTGCAATAAACCCATTTGATTTTCTATATCTTTTCAGAAGTAGAATTAAATATATTTGGCTATATAAACTGACCTTGTAGTCTTGATCCCCCAGCATCATGTAGATAAATAGACAATAGTGCACAGATGACAGGTGTGTGTGTGTGTGTATAGAGAAAGATGTATTTATCTATATATTGGGCTTCCCTGGTGGCTCAGTTATTAAAAAAAAAAAATCTGCATGCCAATACAGAAGATGTGGTTTTGATTCCTGGACTGGGAAGATCCCCTGGAGAAGGAAATGGCAACCCAGTCCATTATTCTTGCCTGAGAAATCCCATGGACAGAGAAGCCTGGTGGGCTACAGTTCATGGAATTGCAAAGAGTCAGACACCACTTAGTGACTAAACAGTAACAAATCTAATAAAGAGAGTCATGCAATGCCCAGTATGTTCTTTAAGCAATTTTGTTTTGGGCTCAGTCTGACAATCAGATTCACAACAGAAGAAATTCCTAAAAATGAAAGTCCCAGACCAGATGGCTTTACAGGTGAATTCTACCAAACATTTGGAGAATAGTTAATACCTATCCTTTTCAAATCACTTTAAAAAATTGCAGAGGGAGTAATATTTATGAACTCATTCTATAAGGACAGCATCATCCAGATACTAAAACCATACAAACAAAGCACACAAAAAAGAGAAAATTACAGGCCAACATCACAGAGGAGCATAGATGCAAAAAAACCTCAATAAATTATAAGCAAACTGAATCCAAGAATATGTATAGGTTGATATAACCTATAAAAAGGATGGTATAACATGATACAGTGGGATTTATCGCAAGGATGCAAGGGTTTTTTCAGTATCTGCAAATCAGTCAATTTGATACTCCACATTAACAAAGAATAAAAAAAAATGATCATTTCAATAGATTTAGAAGAAAGTTTTTGACAAAATCTAACATCCACTTATGATTAAAAACTTGCCAGAAAGTTGGCATAAGTGGAACAAATTCAACCTAATAAAGGCCATATATGACAAACCCACAGCAAACGTCATACTCAATGGTGAAAAGCTGAAAGCATTTCCTCTAAGAACAGGAATGAGACAAGGATGCCCATTCTCACCACTTTTATCCAAAGTAGTTTTGAAAGTCCTAGCTACAGCAATCAGAAGAAAAAAAAGAGAGAGAGAGAGAGAGAGAGAGAGAAGGTATCCAAATTGGAAAGGAAGATGTAAAACTGTCACTGTTAGCAAATGACAAGATACAACAGGTTTTAATCAAAATCAAGTTTTACTTAGCTTTCAGAAATAATACAAACAATAAACACTCCTAAGTTATGGCATTATCACCACAGAAGGCCCTGATTTTAAAGCCCAGCTCCAGTTATTCTACACTTGGGCCAAGCATGATAAAAAGCTAAGTGTGTTTAGATACCTTGACCCAGGAAAGTGACAACATTTGGGCTCCATCATGTTTTTCTGGGCTTCCCTTCCAGCTCAGCTGGTAAAGAATCTACCTGCAATGTGGGAGACCTGTGTTTAATCCTTGGGTTGGGAAGATCCCCTGGAAAACAGAAAGGCTACCCACTGTAGTATTTTGGCCTAGAGAATTCCATGGAATGTATAGTCCATGGGATTGCAAAGAGTCGGACACAACTAAGTGACTTTCACTCACTCACACATGTTTTACTATGTGACTTACTCAAATGCATGAGGATGGACCTGCTTCTCCAGATCAGCTGCTTCTCACTGTCCGACTCTTTGCGACCCCATGGACTGTAGCCCTGCAGGCTCCTCGGTCCATGGGATTTTCCAGGCATGAATACTGGAGTGGGTTGCTGTTTCCTTCTCTACGGGATCTTCCCTACCCAGGGATCCAACACGGGTCTCCGGCATTGTAGGTAGACACTTTACTGTCTGAGCTACCAGGGAAACTCTCACTGGTACCAGCTGTTAATTGCTCTAGCAAAACCTTGGAAATTAATTACAGGTACACAGCTCAGTCCATAGTGCTGGCTACCATATGGGTAATCTCTTAACAATTCCTTGTGTTAATAATTGTATTTCTTACCTGGGATTGTCATATGTAACTACCACATACTGTTTTACTTAAAGCAACAGAAATGTATGATCTTAGTCTGGAAGCCAAACTTTGGAAATTAGGATGTTGGCAAGGTTGATTCTTTGGAAGGCTCTCAGGGAGATGTTGTCCCATGCAAGTGGAAAGTCCTTGGTGTCACTTGACTTGCAGACACAACATTCCAATCTGTGCCTCTGTCTCCACTTGGCTTTCTTTCTGTGTCCCTGTTTTTTCTTTTCTTACAGGGATGGCAGTCATTGGATTTAGGGCCCACTGTAAATTCAAGATGATTTCATCTCATGATCCTTAACTGATTATTACTGTAAAGATCCTTATTTCAAATAAGGACATATATTTGAGGCTCAAGGCAGAAATGAATTTTGGAGACAAATGATTTTATTCACTATACTGATGCAAAGAGAACTAATCATAAGTCAAATACTAATGTCATTGAGTCTAGAGGAAAGACTAATACTACTTGAAATGTTATTCTTTTAAATTATCTTCTCTTTCAATGAAGTTTTGATACTGTCTGATACTGATGGACAATAAAGACAGTAAGCTTAGAGTGAGGAGAGTGATGACTAGAAACATTCCCTTGAGCAGAGAAAGGAATTTTCATTATTGTGGATAGTTTTAATTTCTCTTCTGAGAGTAAAAAGTAGTATTTATTATTATAATTTAAAGAAAATTCATGATAATTTTAACCAGACAAGCTTAGAATTCTAGTGATAGCAAAAAAAAAATTATCCTCACAATTTATTTATTTTTTCTTTTAAATTATAAGGTGACAAAATACCAATCTTTAAAACTTGAAAGTACGATAACCTCACTGTAGCTCTCCTTTCTTGTAAATATTTCTTTATAACTTCAAACTCTGAACACTGAACTGTTATACCCATGAAGAACAATTATTCTCTTAAAATACAGCATCCTATCAAAGCCAGATGCAGTCTAGTAAAGGAGATCTAACTGCTATGGAATTATTAAGGTCCATGTGATTTATTTTGAATTGCAACCATCATTTCACCATCCTGCTGTCTTCTTTATTGTTAGAGTGAATGCTTTCAGTGACATCTTATAAATCTTTGCTTTGGCCAATATTTCTGCAGTGTCTTAATATGGAAGAGGTATGCCTGGCTTTCACTCCCTCCAAGATTTAAAGGGATAATTTCAATTTAATGTGAAAAGTTTTAGTTGGGTAAGTTCCATTAGCCTCTTTTGTCAAGAAGAGGATATACCTATTCATTTTCATGTTCAGTTTATATATGGAGATCCATCAACACATGAAAGGTATTATGTAGTGCTTGCAAAGATGGGAGTTTATTGTCTTTAACTGAGATGCCCACATGCACAAAAGTCTTCTAATAACATTGATCTATATTTCTTTTACTAAGCAAATGTCAAGTATATAAAAGTTTATGAAATAGGGAGCTTTTTTTCCTTCTTAAAACTCTTGCTTTGCAGGTAGTGGCACTTTTTCCACTTGCCTCTGTTATGATCTTCCAGCCTCTTCTCTAACACCCTCCAAAGATAACTCAGGGTAAATCTGATAAAGCAATGTACACTAAGATCTAACTTAACTTCTAAAGCTCAATGTATAGGTGTGAGAATATTTTATAAGTTAGAATGTAGAGTATCCAATATAATTTAGTATTCCATCTTGTGTGTATACACAGGAAGGCTTAAAGGAGATATGCAAAAATGTTGATAAAGGTCACCTCTGAGTGATATTTTGCTTAAAATATTTTCCCTCAAGTTTTCTGTATTGAATCCTACTGCACAAATGGACCAGGGTGAAAGAAAGCCCTCTTTGCCTGAACAAAACTTGTTTTGATATTCATCCTTCTTCACATAGGGGTTAAGTGCATGCAACTCCATGAAACTTCACTAAAGAACATTCCCAGAACATCCAGGATGGGAGATATATGAGGACCCATGTTTTGATAGCAGTGTACTGTCATTTTGTACTCTCTCAGGGCATTGTGGCTTAGAACTACTGCTCTACAGATGGTACCCAATCAAACTTGTAAGTTTTTGCACAGCAAAGGAAATCATATAGAAAACAAAAAGACAGCAGCATAGAAGAAAATTTTGCAAACAAAGTGACTGATAAGGGCTTAATTTTAAAAATATATGAACAGCTCATACAACATAATATCAAAACAAACAAACAAACAACCCAAACAAAAAATGGGCAAAAGAACTGTAAATCAAAACTACAATGGAGTATCTTCTTATACCAGTCAGAATAGCCATTATCAAAAAGTCTGCAAATATTAAATGCTGGAGAAGTTGAGAAAAATGAAGCCTCCTACACTGATGGTGAGAATGTAAATGGGTGCAGCCACTGTAGAGAACAGTATGGAGGTCCCTTAGAAAACTAAAAATAGAGCTACCATATGATCCTGCAATCCCACACCTGGGCATATATTCAGTTCAGTTCAGTTCAGTCGCTCAGTCATGTCCGACTCTGCGACCCCATGAAGCAGCATGCCATATTAGGAAAAGACAAAAACTGTATTTTAAAAAGATATTTCCCACCCCAATGTTTACAGCAGCACTATTTATAATAGCCAAGCAAAATGAATGTCCATCGACAGGTAAATAAATAAAAAAATATGTGGTGTGTATATAATACACACACACATATGTAGAATATTACTCAGCCATAAATGGAATGAAATAATGCCATTTGTAGAAACATAGATGGCCCTAGAAATTATCATACTCAGGCAGAGAAAGACAAATGTTATATAATATCACTTACACATAGAATCTAAAAGAAAATAGTATAAATGAACTTATTTACAAAACAAAAACAGACTCAGAAAGAGAACAAATTATGGTTATCAAAGAGGAAGTTGGGAGAGGAATAAATGAGAAGTTTAGGATTAACAGATAATCCTATTATATATAAAATAGATAATTAACAAGCATCTATTGTATAGCAAACATAATTATATTAAATATCTTGTAATAACTTATAATGGAAAATAATCTGAAAATAATATATATATATATAATATATAACTGAACAACTTTCCTGTATATTTGAAATACAGCATTGTAAATAAACTATTAAAAAGCAGAGACATTACTTTGCCAACAAAGGTCCATCTAGTCAAAGCTATGGTTTTTCCAGTAGTCATATATGGATGTGAGAGTTGGACTATAAAGAGAGCTGAACACCGAAGAATTGATGCTTTTGAACTGTGGTGTTGGAGAAGACTCTTGAGAGTCCCTTGGACTGCAAGGAGATCCAACCAGTCCATTCTAAAGGAGATCAGCCCTGGGATTTATTTGGAAGGAATGATGCTCAAGCTGAAACTCCAGTACTTTGGCCACCTCATGCGAAGAGTTGACTCTTCGCTGTATATTGTCACCCTGTTTATTTAACTTATATACAGAGTACATCATGAGAAATGCTGGACTGGAAGAAACACAAGCTGGAATCAAGATTGCTGGGAGAAATATCAATAACCTCATATATGCAGATGACACCACCCTTATGGCAGAAAGTGAAGAGGAACTCAAAGCCCCTTGATGAAAGCGAAAGCGGAGAGTGAAAAAGTTGGGTTAAAGCCCAACATTGAGAAAATGAAGATCATGGCATCCAGTCCCAGCACTTCATGGGAAATAGATGGGGAAACAGTGGAAACAGTGTCAGACTTCATTTTTTGGGGCTCCAAAATCACCTCAGATGGTGACTGCAGCCATGAAATTAAAAGATGCTTACTCCTTGGAAGGAAAGTTATGACCAACCTAGATAGCGTATTCAAAAGCAGAGACATTACTTTGCCAAGAAAGGTCCATCTAGTCAAGGCTATGGTTTTTCCTGTGGTCAAGTATGGATGTGAGAGTTGGACTGTGAAGAAGGCTGAGCACCGAAGAATTGATGCTTTTGAACTGTGGTATTGGAGGAGACTCTTGAGTGTCCCTTGGACTGCAAGGAGATCCAACCAGTCCATTTTCAAGCAAATCAGTCCTGAATATTCATTGGAAGGACTGACGCTGAATCTGAAACTCCAATATGGCCATTTGATGCGAAGAACTGACCCCTTGGAAAAGACCCTGATTCTGGGAAAGATTAACGGCAGGAGAAGAGGATGGCAGAAGATGAGATGGTTGGATGGCATCACCAACTCAATGGAAATGAGTTTGGGAAAACTCTGGGTGTTGGTGATGGACAGGGAGGCCTGGCATGCTGCAGTCCATGGGGTTGCAAAGAGTCAGCACGACTGAGTGACTGAACTGAACTGAAATAAAATATACTTCAATTAAAAATATAAATAAATAAAAAATTAGAAGGACTGGTCTATACTTTTATTAAGTCACAATTTTAAGTCACTCAAAGAAACAATGACTTTTTTCAGAAAATGAAGATTTTTAGAATTTTTGAGGGGGTATTTGTATTTATGGTAAGAAAATAAAGTTTGTGTCTCTTCTAAATGCCCAATAGAGATGGAATTTGTTGCAGGAAGGGCTTCTTGGGCTTGAAAGTGGGCTCTTGTCTAACACTCAAAAATGAATTGTTAGAGAATACACACAAACTGCAAAGCAAGAAATTTTATTGGGAAGGAGTGCCCATGGGAAGAGCAGGAAGGCAAGGGAACTGAAGACGACTGATATGCTATGTGGCTTGCAGTCTCGGGTTTTATCGTGATGGGATTCGTTTCTGGGTGGTCTCTGGCCAATCATTCTGATTCAGGGTCTTTCCTGGTGGCACACACATTCCTCAGCCAAAATGGATTTCAACAAGGAGGATTCTGGGAGGTCAGTAGGATACCTGGCATCTCCTTTTGACCTTTCCTGAAGTGACTTGTTAGCTCCATGTTCCTTATCATAAAATAACTCATGCAAACAGTTACTATGGTACCTGGCCAGACTGGGAGGTTTCAGTCAGTGTTTCCCCTAACAAACTGAACTTCTGTAAGTTACTTTAAAATCTACTCAAATATAAGAGATTACTTTCCAGTTCTGAAGTGAGTTATGATGGACACTATACTTAAGTTTCAGTTCTAAAGCTTATAACTGGACACGTTAATGACAATCTGAAATGGTTGACAAAATAACTCAAATGTCAAAATGCAATTAAAAAATATATTGAAATATCATAAATCATTTGATTTTGTAATCAGCCATATATGTCGATAGGCCTTTCAGAAATAATGCTAATTTCAATAACAGCAACAGCATTTTCCCAGCTTCCAAAATCACTGAACTATTTACTTTTTAATAACCCCTATACAAAGTAAGCAATTTCTAACAGATGGCTGTTTTCTACTTTATTCCATTCTATCTTTCATTTCCCCTTTTATTGTAGATTTAATATTTAAGGATTAAAAATTCCTATTAAATATTGACAAGAAAATATCAACCCAGTGTGATGTTTTAACTTTTTCTATGCTTTTTTTTTTTCTTAATTTTACATTTCATCACACTAACTGCTAGCACACTATCTATCCATAAGATCATATAGAAACATCTGAACAAACTCTTTGGCCAACCCGATATTATCCCACTATATACTTTCTTATTTGGCATAAAAGTGCATACTCCTATATGTAATCACATATATTTATTCTGCTTTCTAGTCATAAATAGTCATTTAAACATTTGCTTTGACATTCTGTCACTGAATGTTCTCTAATACACTTTTAGATTTTAAGGTGTATAGGTTATTGATGAACACATTGAAATAAAAAAGAAATTTGAAAGCCAAAGAATATAAATATAATACATAAGATATAGATTCTAGGAAAACTAAAAGTTACTTTGTCATTAGAAGAACTAAGATCTGGGATGTTATTCATAAGGGGAACAAATGTGAAGATACATGTCTAACTCTCCATTTCTGAATGCATGTATGTATGTGTGTATGTGTGTATTTCATTTACATCAGTATTACAGTCTTAATTCCTCTGAGGTTATAAGAATAAATTATAAACATAATGTGCTTTATTTACTAGTATTTAATGTTTTACTTTCATAGGGTGAAGCTAAATTTTATTTATGCTATGAGAAATAAAGACAATAAGCAAACAACTACTTATAATTTTAAATTCAAATCATAAGCAAACAAACTTTTTTTTGCCTTTGTCTATCTATATTTCAAATAATCCAATATTGATGACATCCTAATTGATTAAGGTCATTTTCTTAAAGAAGTAGTATTATGTACTTGTAAAGTCTACATAATTGTGAGCAATATATTAATTACCATAAAGTAGTCTAAGCCCAATATTTAGGGCATATATTTCTATGTTTTGGTTGAAATTTATTTTATAGATTTTTATGGTGTATGGTATTATTTTAAAATTTTCTTCCCAAATTATCCTAATGAAATTACTGCTGACTTTTCCTACCCACTGTGGTACATTTCTTCTCCAAGGTGAGGTATTGGTAAACAAATTATATGTTCCTTAATTAAGAGGAAATGTTTATCATATAGTCAGTGTGTTAAGAATGAAATAAGTACATCTTGAATTGAACACTTTTTGTGATTCTCAGTATTTTTTAAGACTCATATAGTCCTCCTAAGATTATCAGTAACCCAACTCCATCACTTGCACTAGCTCACATGGCAGTCTCTAATCAACAAGTACAAAGCATGTAGATAATTCAGTCGCTTATATAAAGACATTAATGAGCACTTACAATGAGCAATTATAGTATGTTAATTGAGTTAACATACTATATTATATTTGTAAAATGTAATATAGTATGCTAACTCAATTCTTTTAAAAAATGTTTCTTCAAACACTTCAAAACAATCCTTGTGAGGAATACTTATTAAAATTCTTCTACTGGAAGAATTCTTGCAAATATAAATTGATTGGCTAGTTCCCATGCATGTATATTTCACTGTATGGTGCAGGGTTCTGTCTTAGAAATGTCAACACTTACACTTGAACATCCACAAAGCTAAGGAAAATACTTCCCATGGTTGCCAAGTATAGCAAACTGTGCTATTTATTTCCACAAATCCGTTCTCCCATATTTCTTATAGTGACAAACTCCTAAGATTTATGTGGTTAGATGGTTATCTAGCAAGAGATAAGTACATCACTTTCAAATCTCAATGTACCTCATCAAGACCTACAATGAAGAGTCAGAGAAAATTAACAGTCCTTGAACCACACTTGGAGTAGCTCCTTTGCATACAACCTACTCTTCTATCTGATCATCCCAGGAAATTTACCTCCTTCCTATACAATCTGCTCTTCTAGCTGACCAAAACAGGAAATATATCTTCTTTCTCATCTTGTCAACTACAACTTGACATTTGCCATCGGCATGTGCCATCTACCTCTATAAGGATTAAATCATGTTCTCCTGCAGGTGCTGAACTTCAACACCCAATGAAAGCAGTTCGAAGTGGAAGAATAAACGAGGCACTCTGTGATCAGGGAAACACTAGCAAAGACAGGTTTTCAGATAGATATTTTCAGGAGCCAATTTTATGAGCCCAATTTTTATATCTCCTCATATCTAGAAAAGCAATAAAATATTTTATGATGACGACTGTTCCTTGTGACTAGTAGAAATCTTCTGCAAAAATAGATCCTTAATTGCATGTATTACCCCTTCACCAAAATCACATATATACTGACCTTCACCCTCTCTCTTTGTAGCAGTTTCTCAGAGATATCTTTGTCTCCTAGGATAAAGTTTTCAGTTCAGTTCAGTAGCTCAGTCGAGCCTGACTCTTTGCAACCCCATGAACCACAGCACACCAGGCCTCCCTGTCCCTCACCAACTTCCGGAGTTTACCCAAACTCATATCCATTGAGTCAGTGATGCCATCCAACCATCTCATCCTCTGTTGTCCCCTTCTCCTCCTGCCCTCAATCTTTCCCAGCATCAGAGTCTTTTCAAATGAGTCAGCTCTTCTTATCAGGTGACCAAAGTATTGGAGTTTCAGCTTCAACATCAGTCCTTCCAATGAACACACAGGGCTGATCTCCTTTAGGATGGACTGGTTGGACCTCCTTGCAGTCCAAAGGAGTCGAGTCTTCTCCAACACCACAGTTCAAAAACATCAATTCTTTGGTGCTCAGCTTTCTTTATAGTCCAACTCTCATATCCATACATGACTACTGGAAAAACCATAGCTTTGGCTAAATGGACCTTTGTTGACAAAGTAATGTCTCTGCTTTTTAATATGCTGTCTAGGTTGGTCATAACTT
>NW_011494897.1:11282595-11283125 GCF_000754665.1 Bison bison bison
TTGGCCAACCCGATATTATCCCACTATATACTTTCTTATTTGGCATAAAAGTGCATACTCCTATATGTAATCACATATATTTATTCTGCTTTCTAGTCATAAATAGTCATTTAAACATTTGCTTTGACATTCTGTCACTGAATGTTCTCTAATACACTTTTATTTTTTTTTAATTTTATTTTATTTTTAAACTTTACATAATTGTATTAGTTTTGCCAAATATCAAAATGAATCAGCCACAGGTAAGATTTTAAGGTGCATAGGTTATTGATGAACACATTGAAATAAAAAAGAAATTTGAAAGCCAAAGAATATAAATATAATACATAAGATATA
Source organism: Bison bison bison (assembly GCF_000754665.1). Classification (NCBI taxonomy): domain Eukaryota; kingdom Metazoa; phylum Chordata; class Mammalia; order Artiodactyla; family Bovidae; genus Bison; species Bison bison. The sequence continues at coordinate 11,282,932 of NW_011494897.1, forward strand.
GATTCTAGGAAAACTAGAAGTTACTTGTCATTAGAAGAATTAAGATCTGGGATGGTATTCACCAGGGGAAAAAATGTGAAGATACATGTCTAACTCTCCATTTCTGAATGCATGTATGTATGTGTGTGTGTGTGTGTGTGTGTATTTCATTTACATCAGTATTACAGTCTTAATTCCTCTGAGGTTATAAGAAT
>NW_011494897.1:11283225-11291389 GCF_000754665.1 Bison bison bison
GTCCAACTCTCATATCCATACATGACTACTGGAAAAACCATAGCTTTGGCTAAATGGACCTTTGTTGACAAAGTAATGTCTCTGCTTTTTAATATGCTGTCTAGGTTGGTCATAACTTTCCTTTCAAGGAGTAAGTATCTTTTAAGGTCCCCCAAATATAACAACTTGCAACTCTCACATTGTACATTTTTTTAAAGTTGATTATCTTCTGCAAGAGTATCTAAAATTGTTGCTTGTTATTAAACTTCTTTCATCTTATTTTCCCTTAACTAGAAAAGAAAGACTCAAATTGACTCTACCTCTATTTCTGTTTGATAACTATAAAAAAATTATCTGATTGTTATACTGACTAATAGAGCGTGTTCTCAAATCAGGATACTTTACAAATATAAACACAATCTATATGTACTCCTCTAATCTTGTGTGTGTGTGTGAGTTACTCAGTTATGTCCAACTTTTTGCAACCCCATGGAATGTAACTCACCAGGCTCCTCTGTCCATGGGGTTCTCCAAGGAAGAATACTGGAGTGGGTTGCCATTTCCTTCTCCTCCCCTAATCTTAGTGGTTATATAAACTATGGGCTTCCCTGGTGGCTCAGACAGTAATGAATCTGCCTGCAATTCAGGAGACCCAGGTTCAATCCCTAGGCCGGGAAGATCACCAGGAGAAGGGAATGGCTAAGTATTCTTGCCTGGGAAATCCCATGGACAAAGGAACCTGGCAGGTTACAGTCCATGGGGTCACAAAGAGCTGGACACGACTGAGTGACTAACACTTTCATATGAACTAAAATGTACCGGCTTCTGAGTTCAAGCAAGGGTACAGAAAACATATTTTAATTATAAATTTTCAACACCATGCACACCTGCTAAACATTTTGATTTCAAAGAAGGATGGTTAGTCATAAGTAGGACTCTCTTAACCCCAAAAGTAAAACATTACTCCAAAACAAAAGAAAATATTTCATCTCTTCATTTAATGTATAGACTCTAAAATTTATGTCAGATTACATAATATTTTGCATAAGGTTTCACTTAATTCAATCAGTAAGCGGGGCAAACATTGCATATTACTTGGACAATTTCATCAGGAGTTTTCACAATCTAATCAAATATAGATTTTACATAAGAGTTTCAGAAATATAAGTGAAACTGAATTGAAAACTATGAAAGTTTGAAGAGGGAAAGTATTCCATAAAGTAAATGACTGTAACACTGGCAATTAACTTTTTTCTTCTTAATCTTTGCATAAAGTATCATCTATTTAGAAGTTTGATTTTTAAAAACCATTTCATTTCACTTAAAAATTTTCCTGATTATTTTTTTCTTCAAAGAATAAGATACTTAATTTAAATGTAATTATTACATAGAGTTGTTTGATGTTATTGTTATTTGTTATTGAACTAAGAGTATCCATGAAGATTTTACTTCTTTCCCTGTTGTATAAAATTTTAGACTATATATAGACTGAAGCTTCAGAAAATATAAAAATGTGAATTCTTTCATGAATAAAATGACCTTAGATTGTTTAAGCAGACATTATCAAAAGGTCAGCCTCAAGTATAACTGCATTAACGTACTGCTAACATTTTATCTTCTACTTAATCTGAACTTTCTGTAAGAAAATTCAGTGAAGTCAAAGCATATTTTAGTACCTATCATATATTTTCTTTCCTCCTAATGGCCAACTCATCATACATTCAATAAATAAATAAACAAACAAATAAGATAAATAACCAACTTGTACTTTATTGCAAGGGCTTCCCAGGTGGCTCAGTGCTAAAGAACCCACATGCCAATGCAGGAGTCATGGGTTCAATCCCTGGGTTGGGAAGATCCCTTGGAGAAGAAAATGGCAACCCACTCCAACATTCTTATCTGGGAAATCCCATGGAAAGAGGGGCCTGGGGGCCATACTCCATGGATCACAAAGAGTCAGATAGGACTTAGTGACTAAACCAAAAAGAACTTTATTGCATAAGTACACACTTAGGCATATATTAAATTCTTGAGGCTTCCCTGGTGGCTCAGAGGTTAAAGCGTCTGCCTCTAATGCAGGAGACCTGGGTTTGATCCCTCGGTCGGGAAGATTCCCTGGAGAAGGAAATGATAACCCACTCTAGTATTCTTGCCTGGAGAATCCCGTGGATGGAGAAGCCTGGTAGACTACAGTCCATGGGGTCACAAAGAGTCGGACATGACTGAGCAACTTCACAGAACAGAAATACTTCTTTAATCCTTGAATTATCCTTTCTAGTTAATGACACATCATCCATTTTCACTTTTTGTGAATAACAATGATCACTGTATGGTTTTTTAAATATTATATTTCAAACACTTAATTTCTGGAGCCTCCTGACTGTATACTAGAGAGAACCAACCTTCTGAGATACAAGAAAGAACATATTTCAAGGAGAGGAGAAAAAAATTTTTCAAAAGCTGTTATATCATTCACTAGAGAGAGTGAGATCAAGATTTAGGTTGATAGTATTAGTGATAACCATGGCCACAGCCAGAGACATTCTCACTTAGAAATAATCTATATTTTTCAAAGCACTTAATCTCAGGGCTCCAACAACTAATTATCTTGTTAAATTGCTACCATCTCCCTTAGGAGACTTTCTTATTTGAGCCCTGACATGCTGGGCAGAAAGTAGATGGTCATAAATTATTTGAGAGAAAGTTTATCTATGAGGGAAAGATGGCTCTTTTCCTAATAATGCAAAGAGTTGTATCCTGGAGAGGTCTCAGAATGCACACAGGCTCTCCCCAGGTGGAAGGTCAAAGTGTTCAGAGACCGAACATGTTGCTTATTAGTAATTTCTCAGAGGTGGGTTGGATCAGAATGGGATTATGACTTGTGAAAACTTTACTCAGGAAACCAGAACTGAATAATAGAGTATCTGATTCTGTACAATCAAACTAAAGACTTCATGAAAATCACAAAGGTGAAACTATAGTCTGTTTGATCTGAGTCATCTCTTGGGATAATGCTACTTTATGTGGAGGGCTGAGTCATAGGATTCTAGTTTTTAACACCCAGTTTCACAAGACCAGCTTTAATCTAAAAAGTTTTAAGTATTGCAAGTTAAAATATATGACTTTGTTAAAAATAATGTGTGTACTGAGGGGAAAATATAATTTGAAAATCATCAATATAACATACCCTCTTCATTTGAAAAAAAAATATAAAGTGTCTTTCTCAAAGACCACTGCACTAGCAGAACCAGAATATTCTGTTCTATAGAAAGCTTCTTGCCTCACAGCCTTCTGAAAGTGTGCCGCTCTCATTTCAGAGTGCTTCATACATATTTAGTCGATAAAGTTTCAGAGACTGTGATATTCCCCCATGAAGACAACTTATTTCCAGCCTCACTGTAAAGATTAGAAAATCAAGCCTTAGAATCTAGCTATGCTTTCATGTCTACACAAGTGGTTGGTAGTAGAGAGGGTGACAGAACCCCTGATAAGGCACTTCCACTAGAGAGCCTTTCTCTGGAACACCCCTACCTAGGCCCCAGACCCCTTCACGTCATCATGCGTTCAGTTGTCAATATTTCCTGACTCTTCAGTCTCCTGTTTCTCTGAACTATGAAATACAACTGAAAATCTGGAATATAATTTTTAAAGCTTAGTTTGAGTGTAAGTCCATGTCCCCTTTCTCCCCCCTATTTTTTATTTATTTTATTTTTGGCCATACCACGCAACATGCATGATCTCAATTACCTGACCAGTGATCAAACCCACTCTCCCTACATTGGAAGCATGGAGACTTAATCACTGGACCACCAGGGAAGTCCTATTGTGTCCCTTTAAAAGACAGCATTGATAGTAGTCTCTTATGAGCCTTTGTATTTCTGTGTTTTCTGTTGTGATATCTCCATTTTCATTTCTAATCCTGTTGATTTGACTACTATCAGCAACTATATGCCAATAAAGTGGATAACTTGGAAGAAATGGACAAATTCTTAGAAAACTATAACCTTCCAAAACTGAACCAGGAAGAAATAGAAAATCTTAACAGACCCATCACAAGCACAGAAATTGAAACTGTAATAAAAAAATCTTCCAACAAATAAAAGCCCAGGACCAGATAGCTTCACAGGTGAATTCTACCAAAATTTTAGATAATAGCTAACACCCATCCTACTCAAACTCTTCAAGAAAATTGCAGAGGAAGGTAAACTGCCAAACTCATTCTATGAGGCCACCATCACCTAATACGAAAACCAGACAAAGATGCCACAGAAAAAGAAAACTACAGGCCAATAGCACTGATGAACATAGATGCAAAAATCCTCAACAAAATTCTAGCAAACAAAATACAATAACATATTAAAAAGATCATACATCATGACCAAGTGGGCTTTATTCCAGGGATACAAGGATTCTTCAATATTTGCAAATCAATTAATGTGATACACTAAAGTAACAAACTGAAAGATAAAACCATATGATTATCTCAATAGATTCAGAGAAAGACTTTGACAAAACTCAACATCCATTTATGATAAAAAAAAAAAACCCTCCAGAAAGCAGGCATAGAAGGAACATGCTGCTGCTGCTGCTGCTGCTGCTAAGTCACTTCAGTCTTGCCCAACTCTGTGTGACCCCATAGACAGCAGCCCACCAGGCTCCCCCATCCCTGGGATTCTCCAGGCAAGAACACTGGAGTGGGGTTGCCATTTCCTTCTCCAATGCATGAAAGTGAAAAGTGAAAGTGAAGTTGCTCAGTTGTGTCCAACTCTTAGCAACCCCATGGATTGTAGCCCACCAGGCTCCTCAGTCCATGGGATTTTCCAGGCAAGAGTGCTGGAGTGAGGTGCCACTGCCTTCTCCTAGAAGGAACATACCTCAACATAATAAAAGACATATATGATAAACCCACAGCAAACATTATCCTCAATGGTGAAAAATTGAAAGCATTTTCCCTAAAGTTACGAAAAAGACAAGGGTGCCCACTCTCACCACTGCTATTCAACATAGTTTTGGATGTTTTAGCCACAGCAATTAGAGAATAAGAAGGAATAACAGGAATCCAGATTGGAAAATAAGAAGTAAAAATCTCACTGTTTCTAGATGACATGATCCTCTACATAGAAAACCTTAAAGACACCACCAGAAAATTACTAGAGCTAATCAATGAATGGGAAGGAAATGGCAACCCACTCCAGTACTCTTGACTGGAAAATCCTGTGGACAGAGAAGTGTGGTAGGCTACAGTCCATGGGGTCGCAAAGAGTCTAGTAAAGCTGCAGGATATAAAATCAACACACAGAAATCCCTTGCATTCCTATACCCTAACAATGAGAAAACAAAAAGAGAAATTAAGGAAACAATTCCATTTGTCATTGCAATGAAAATAATAAAATACTTAGGAATAAATCTACCTAAAGAAACAAAAGACCTATATATAGGAAACTATAAAATACTGATGAAGGAAATCAAAGATGACACAAATAGATGCAGAAATATACCATGTTCATGGCTTGGAAGAATCAATATAGTGAAAATGAGTATACTACCCAAAGCAATCTATAGATTAAATCCAATCCCTATCAAGGTACCAATGGTACCTTTCACAGAACTAGAGCAAATAATTTCACAATTTGTATAGAAATACAAAAAAACTCAAATAGCCAAAGCAATCTTGAGAAAGAAGAATGGAACTGGAAGAATAAACATACCTGACTTCAGACTATACTACAAAGCTACAGTCATCAAAACAGAATGGTACTGGCACAAAGGCAGAAATATAGATCAGTGGAACAAAATAGAAAGCCCAGAGATAAATCCACATACCTATGGACACCTTATCTTTGACAAAGGAGGCAAGAATATACAATGGAGAAAAGACAATCTCTTTAACAAGTGGTGCTGGGAAAACTGGTCAACCACTTGTAAAAGAATGAAACTAGAACACTTTCTAACACTATACATAAAAATTAACTCAAAATGGATTACAGATCTAAATGTAAGACCAGAAAATATAAAACTCCCAGAGGAAAACATTGGCAGAACACTCTCTGACATAAATCACAGCAGGATCCTCTATGACCCACCTCCCAGAATATTGGAAATAAAAGCAAAAATAAATAAATGGGGCCTAATTAAACTTAAAAGCTTATGCACAACGAAGGAAACTATAAGCAAGGTGAAAAGACAGCCTTCAGAATGGGAGCAAATAATAGCAAATGAAGCAACTGACAAAGGATTGATCTCACAAATATATAAGCAGCTCATGCAGCTCAATACCAGAAAAATAAATGACCGAATCAAAAAAAAATGGGCTAAATAACTAAACAGACATTTCTCCAAAGAAGACATACAGATGGTTAACAAACACATGAAAAGATGCTCACATCACTCATTACCAGTGAAATACAAATCAAAACCACAATGAGGCACTATCTCATGCTAGTCAGAATGGCTGTATAAAAAAGTCTACAAACAATAAATAAAGTTGGTGGGAATGCAAACTAGTACAGCCACTATGGAGAACTGTGTGGAGTTTCTTTAAAACTCCAGTGTGGAGATTCTTTAAAAAACTGGAAATAGAACAGCCATACGACCCAGCAATCCCACTGCTGGGCATACCCGAGGGAGCCAGACTTGAAAGAGACACGTGTACCCCAGCGTTCATCACAGCAATGTTTACAATAACTAAGACATGGAAGCAAACTAGATGTCCATTGGGAGATAAATGGATAAGAAAGCTGTGGTACATATATACAATGGAATATTACTCAGCTATAAAAAAGAATGCATTTGAGTCTGTTCTAATGAGGTGGATGAAACTGGAGCCTATTATTCAAAGTGAAGTAAGGCAGAAAGAAAAACACCAATACAGTCTAATAATGCATGTATATGGAATTTAGAAAGAAGGTAATGATGACCCTATATGTGAGACAGCAAAAGAGACACAGATGTAAAGAACAGACTTTTGGACTCTGTGGGAGAAGACAAGGGTGGGATGATTTGAGAGAATAGCATTGAAACATGTGAATTACCATATGTGAAACAGATCGCTAGTCCAGGTTCGATGCATGAGACAGGGCACTCAGGGCCAGTGCACTGGGACAACCCCGAGGGATGAGATGGGAAGGAAGGTGGGAGGAGGGTTCAGGATGGGGGTCACTTGTACACCCATGGCTGATTCATGTGAATGTATGGCAAAAACCAGTACAATATTGTAAACTAATTAGCCTGCAATTTAAATAAATTAATTAATTTACAAAAAAAAAAAAAAACACTGAAAATTCTTTCTCCTCTGTGCTTCATTCAAAAGAATATTCTGATGCTAAAATTTTTATTTTGCATGCTGGATATGTGATCTATTAAGAATTCTCTTATAAGCAAGTAAAAATTTTAAGTAAAACAAAATTAGTGCCTGATGAACTATGGACTGAGGTTTGCGACATTGTACAAGAGACAGGGATCAAGAACATCCCCGTGAAAAAACCAAAACGGTTGTCTGGGGAGGCCTTACAAATAGCTGTGAAAAGAAGAGAAGTGAAAAGCAAAGGAGAAAAGGAAAAATATAAGCATCTGAATGCAGAGTTCCAAAAAATAGCAAGAAGAGATAAGAAAGCCTTCCTCAACGATCAATGCAAAGAAATAGAGGAAAACAACAAAAAAGTGCTTCACGACCCAGAAATCACGATGGTGTGATCACTGACCTAGAGCCAGACATCCTGGAATGTGAAGTCAAGTGGGCCTTAGAAAGCATCACTATGAACAAAGCTAGAGGAGGTGATGGAATTCCAGTTGAGCTATTTCAAATCCCGGAAGATGATGCTGTGAAAGTGCTGCACTCAGTATGCCACCAAATTTGGAAAACTCAGCAGTGGCCACAGGACTGGAAAAGGTCAGTTTTCATTCCAGTCCCAAAGAAAGGCAATGCCAAAGAATGCTCCAAGTACCACACAATTGCACTCATTTCACATGCTAGTAAAGTAATGCTCAAAATTGTCCAAGCCAGGCTTCAGCAATACATGAACAGTGAATTTCCAGATGTTTAAGCTAGTTTTAGAAAAGGCAGAGGAACCAGAGATCAAATTGCCAACATCCGCTGGATCATCGAGAAAGAAAGACAGTTCCAGAAAAACATCTATTTCTGCTTTATTGACTATGCCAAAGCCTTTGACTGTGTGGATCACAATAA
>NW_011494897.1:11291489-11291675 GCF_000754665.1 Bison bison bison
ATTTACAAAAAAAAAAAAAAAGCACTGAAAATTCTTTCTCCTCTGTGCTTCATTCAAAAGAATATTCTGATGCAAAATTTTTATTTTGCATGCTGGATATGTGATCTATTAAGAATTCTCTTATAAGCAAGAAAAAATTTTAAGTAAAACAAAATTAGTGCCTGATGAACTATGGACTGAGGTTTG
>NW_011494897.1:11291775-11292446 GCF_000754665.1 Bison bison bison
CTCTTCCGATCAAAAAACATCTATTTCTGCTTTATTGACTATGCCAAAGCCTTTGACTGTGTGGATCACAATAAACTGTGGAAAATTCTGAAAGAGATGGGAATACCAGACCACACGACCTGCCTCTTGAGAAACCTATATGCATGTCAGGAAGCAACAGTTAGAACTGGACATGGAACAACAAACTTGTACCAAATAGGAAAAGGAGTATGTCAAGGCTGTATATTGTCACCCTGCTTATCTAATTTATATGCAAAGTACATCATAAGAAATGCTGGGCTGGAAGAAGCACAAGCTGGAATCAAGATTGCTGGGAGAAATATCAATAACCTCAGATATGCAGATGACACCACCCTTATGGCAGAAAGTGAAGAGGAACTCAAAAGCATCTTGATGAAAGTGAAAAAGGAGAGTGAAAAAGTTGGCTTAAAACTCAACATTCAGAAAACGAAGATAATGGCATCTAGTCCCATCACTTCATGGCAAATAGATGGGGAATCAGTGGAAACAGTGGCAGACTTTATTTTTGGGGACTCCAAAATCAGTGCAGATGGTGACTGCAGCCATGAAATTAAAAGACACTTACTCCTTGGAAGGAGAGTTATGATCAACCTAGATAGCATATTCAAAAACAGAGACATTACTTTGCCAACAAAGGTCTGTCTAGTCAA
>NW_011494897.1:11292546-11292733 GCF_000754665.1 Bison bison bison
ATGCAAAGAAATAGAGGAAAACAATAGAATGGGAAAGACTAGAGAGCTCTTCAAGAAAATTAGAGATATGAAGGGAATATTTCATGTAAAGATGGGCTTGATAAAGGACAGAAATTGTATGGACCTAACAGAAGCAGAAGATATTAAGAAGAGGTGGCAAGAATACACAGAAGAACTGTACAAAAAA
>NW_011494897.1:11292833-11306443 GCF_000754665.1 Bison bison bison
CATGGCATCTAGTCCCATCACTTCATGGCAAATAGATGGGGAATCAGTGGAAACAGTGGCAGACTTTATTTTTGGGGACTCCAAAATCAGTGCAGATGGTGACTGCAGCCATGAAATTAAAAGACACTTACTCCTTGGAAGGAGAGTTATGATCAACCTAGATAGCATATTCAAAAACAGAGACATTACTTTGCCAACAAAGGTCTGTCTAGTCAAGGCTATGGTTTTTCCAGTAGTCATGTATGGATGTGAGAGTTGGACTATGTAGGAACCTGAGCTCCAAAAAATTGATGCTTTTGAACTGTGGTGTTGGAGAAGACTCTTGAGAGTTCCTTGGACTGCAAGGAGATCCAACCAGTCCTTTCTAAAGGAGATCAGTCTTGGGTGTTCTTTGGAAGGAATGATGCTAAAACTGAAACTCCAGTACTTTGTCCACCTCATGTGAAGAGTTGACTCATTGGAAAAGACTCTGATGCTGGGAGGGACTGGGGGCAGGAGGAGAAGGGGACAGGACGCCAGAGGATGAGATGGCTGGATGGCATCACTGACTCAATGGACATGAGTTTGAGTGAACTCCAGGAGTTGGTGATGGAAAGGGAGGCCTGGTGTGCTGCAATTCAAGGAGTCAGATACGACTGAGCAACTGAACTGAACTGAAGACAAAATAGTACTAGCTCTTAGAAAAAGTCAACTCTTAAAATAATAATGATAATTTTTAATTGTATCATTCTTGACTTGTTTAATAATTTCATTTTTATTTTGTAATCATGTATTAATCATCATAAATTGATTTGCTCACAGATGACCCATTTTATAAATGTGTATGCTTATTTTAAATGACTGGACCTATTTAGTCCAGTGATACCAATGTGTAGATAGAAAGTGATATAATAATTGCTTAATTTCTTGAGTGATGGTAATTATTTGTGTGGATATATTAAAAACTGGTGTAAGTATCGGTTATATAGTATAGAATGTTCATGTTAAAGGAGACAGTGTTTAGATATTTGGCCCTAGCTTATTAAAGGTATTTGTTCTTATTCTGGAAAGGAAAGATTAAAGATGACAACTGCTATTCATTTTGCACTTGGCTCTACTTGAAAATATCCCTGTGACTAGGTGTAGCTTTCTGCTTAGATAGCAGAAATGACACCAATACCCCGACAAGAAGGATACTGTAGTTTGTGATGGCTGTTTATTACCTGAACTTGTACAGCATTTTACAAAGTTTTGTTATATACACCATCAGGAAAAGTTCTACTGTTTCTCTTACCTCTTCCCCCTCTCTCTTTTTCATTCCCTAAGCACCAAATTGTCTGTCAGACCTTCCACCTATATCCTTCCATTGTACACTTCATCATTCCCATTTTATCTTTTTGTGGTTCATTACAGATAATTTTTTTTTCTTTTCTAAATTTCTGATTAATAATTTTCTCTTCATCTTTGTCTATTTAAAAAGGAATGCTATATAGGTAAAGACTGGTGGAGTATACAAAAAAGTGTGAAATATATATTCAATATCACTCAGTTCCCTTTTGTTGGGGCTTCCCAGGGGGCTCAGTGGTAAAATAACCCATCTGTCAATGCAGGAGATGCAACAGATGTAGGTTTGATCCCTGGATCAGGAAGATCCTCTAGAGGAGGAAATGGTAACCTACTCCAGTATTTTTGCCTGAAAAATCCCATGGACTGAGGAGCCTGGTGGCCCACTGTCCAGGGACTTGCAAGGTTCAGACACGACTGAGCATTACCATACAAGCACGAGTTAGCTGTTGTGATGGTATTTTATTTCCTATTTTAAAGTGAAGTAAAATTGGAGAAGTAAGTCACCCCACCAGTGCTAAACAGCTCACTCTGAAAACAAAGAAAACCTAAATCCAGGGCATTTTCTATCATATTATAAGTACTTCACGATAAAAGGAAATTTCAGTAAATTAGATTTTACATCAACAAAGAACCTAGATGTGTTTTTTAGCTCACGTTTTAGTTGCAGGAGAAGAGGTAGGCCAGAGTGTTATTATTGCTGTTGTTCAGTGACTAAGTCCTGTAGAACTCTTTTGTGACCCCATAGATTGTAACCCACCAAGCTCCTCTGTCCATGGGATTTCCCAGGCAAGAATACTCAAGTGAGTTGACAGGTCCTTCCCCAGGGAATCTACCTGCCTAGGGATCAACTCTGAGTCTCCTGAACTGAAAGGTGGATTCTTTACCACTGAGCCACCAGGAAAGTCCCTAGGATAGAATGAGTGTCTACTAACTGAGGAGACACACAAAAAGAAAGTAAAGTTACCATTAATGGGGGTAAAGGAAAAATTTAAAATATGAGAATTAACTATGTAAACATTTTAATCTCTTCTCTTTTTTAAAGCTATTTAATCCAGTAATTATAGTTTCCCTTAAATAATTCTAATCTTTGATATCCATCTTATTTTTATATGAAATGTGTGATATTAAACTAATTCCTCTCTTTATAATCATTTGAAATTATTTTATGGGAACTGTGAATACTACAATGTTAATATAATCAGAGACTAAGAAAAAATTTTCTCCAAAACTGTGTACTGGATTTAGAAAAAAATATTTTTTATTTTCTATTTACAAAACATGTTATGAAAGGACTTCAAGGAAAAAAATAATTTTTCTTTCATACATCTCCTTTGTACTTTGAATTTTTATGTATGGGACTAGTTCCACTGTCAGAAATGGCTTAGGATAACACATGACCTACTAGGGAGAATCAAATACACTTGAACTTAATATTTCTGCCTGCATTCTTTGATCAGGTTGTTTAAAATCTATGCATTACAAATCATTTATTTATAATATGGAGCTTGAGATACTTACCCTGACTGATTAATGTGAACACTAAAATTGGATAATGGGTATAAAAACTCCTGGAACAAGATCTAATACATTCTAAGAGCTTAACATGTAGAATGAGGGTTGGATCTGCCCTGAAAATGGGAAAATTAAAGCAGACAGTCTTTGTCAAGACTAGGGTGGTCTCAGCATCTGGGTCTCTTCTGCTCAATGAATTTCACCTATTTCATCCTTACTAGATTTCTTACACACTAGCCACATGCATCAGAGTCACCTGGACACACATTTAAAATATAAATTCCTGGGCTACACCTCAGATTCACATATGAGACTCTTTGGATCCAGGGAAAAGAACATAAAATTTTAAAGGTAAATAATCAGTTTGGTATTTATTTATATCACTGTCAAATTTTATTTTTAACCATGTTTATTACCTGCATTGTTATTTTGCAAGTTTTGCTTCTTTTTAAAATATGAAATATAGCATGTAAGTTTAAGGTGTCCAATATGTTGATTTGAATCATTTACATATTCCAATATGATTACCAATGCAGCATTAGCTAATGCCTTATTACACTACACATTATGACACGAGAACAATCAAGAACTAGCCTCTTAGAAACTTTTAAGTTTATAATAGGGTATGAAAGTGAAAGTCACTCAGTTGTGTCCAATTCTTTGTGATTCCATGGAATTCTCCTGGTCAGAATACTGGAGTGTGTAGCCTTTCCCTTTTCCAGGGGCTCTTCCCAACCCAGGGATCCAATCAAGGTCTCCCTCATTGCAGCAGATTCTTTACCAGCTTAGCCACAAGGGAAGCCCCAGAATACCGGAGTGGGTAGCCTATCCCTTCTTCAGGGGATCTTCCCAAACCAAGAATGGAATTGGGGTCTCCTGCATTGCAGGTGGATTCTTTACCAACTAAGCTATCAGGGAAGCCCCTAGGATGTAGAAGATTGTAATTTAGCATGTGAAATGAGCACAGTTGTCCAGAGAAGACTCTTGAGAGTTCCTTGGACAGCAAGAAGATCAAACCAGTAAATCCTAAAGAAAATTAACTCTGAATATTCATTGAAAGGACTGAAGCTGAAGCTCTAATACTTTGCCATCTGATGAGAACAGTCAATTCATTGGAAGAGACCCTGATGCTGGGAAAGATTGAAGGCAAATAGAGAAGAGAGTGGCAGAGGATTAAATGGTTAGATAGCATCACAGACTCAATGGACATGAATTGGAGTAAACTCTGCGGGCCATGGTGAAGGACAGGGAAGCCTGGCCTGCTGCAGTCCATGGGGTTGCAGAGTCAGACAAGACTTAAGTGATTGAACAAAAAGACTGCAACTGCTATGCTGTGAATTAGTTCTCAAAACTTTTTAAAATCTAAGTTTGTACCCTTAAACAACATATTCCTTGCCCCTTCCCCTAGCTTCATAACTATTATTTTACTCTGTTTTGTGAGCTTGGCAATTTTAGATTTCACATGATTAGCAAAAGGATAGAATATTTGTCTTCCTTTATCTAACTTATTTCACCTAGCATAACGCCCTTCAAGTTCATCCATGTTATTACAAATGGCAAAATTTCCTTCTTTTTAAACCTGAATAATATTCCACTGCATGCCTATGTCACATGTTCTTTATCCATTGATCTATCTATGGACATTTGGATGGTTTACATTTCTTGGCTATTGTGCATAATCCTGCAATGAGAATGGGAGTGCAGATATATATGAAGAGGATGTATATGGGTGCATTTTAAAATGATACAGATAGAAAAATATGTTTTATAAGATTATTTTTTCTCAAAACAAGTTTTAAAAACACATATGTGTAGTGATTAAACATGACTCAACAGATGCAAAAGGGCTTTTGGAAGCAATGAAATAGAAGGACATATTAAAATAAGATAAAGCTGAGGATGGAGGAGAGAAATTTAATAATCCCCAGTAGAATGATAAAACAGGATAAGCTTTAAGATGTACTTAGCAAAAAAATGGAATGAAAATGTCAGAGGTTGAAATATCATGATATTTATCTCACATTCCTATAATTTTATTTTATGGATACTCTCTTTGCTATTATACATATTATAAATTCCACCTACCCTGAGATAAGATATCTTTATTTTACTTGATTTATAATACATTTTATTATCTTATAGATAAGGACCACAAAATCTGGAATTTTATTACTTGGTTAAGGTCAAACTAATTTTAAAATGGAAGGAGAATTTTTGTTCCCACATATCAGTTCTGATCATCTTATAAGAGCAAATTAATGTACTTATTTATGAGAAAATTATTTTAAAATAAAATGATAACATTATATTACTTTGTCTCCTACTAATTTTTAGTCTTAAGCATGTTAGATTCTACTTACAAAAATGAAATTATTAAATTATCTCACTCATAATTTCAAATACTTCATTGTCTCAAAGATAATTAAAATATGCAAAATGAAAATTAATACTTCTCAAGACCATGTAAAGAAATAATTTTGATAGCATAATAACTAAAACTTCTGCTAGTCTATCTTTAAAATGCCTAAAAGAAGCAAACTGTGAACTGAATGAAGCACCCAAACTTCTACAGCTTGATTCTGTGATAAAAAAAAGAAAAAGGACTTTTAATAATATTTTTTTGATTGCTCTTGAAGATATGTACCTCTTTCTATTTGTATTTCCTATTTGATAGTTAGCTTACTTATATGATTTGCATAGTATCAGAGGGCTATCTGTTCTTTTTCTGTCTAAAGGAACTCTGCCAATAATCTGTATATTAACATGTGATTTTATATGTGTTGTAAATACTACACTCCATTATGTAATTTGCCTTATTTGTACATGTTTTCCAAATAAGAACTTAAAAAAAAATGGCTCTGACATAAAAATTTATACTTTTCCCCACTTAAGTTCTTATATCTTTCTAGTTTGATAAGGTTGTGTTAGTTTCCTATCACTACTGTAACATATCTCCATTAATCGAGTGGCTTAAATCAGCACAGATTTATGATCATGCAGCTCCATGGGTCACAGTCGAAAATTGGTTGGCAGCGCTGTTTTTCTTCTGGAAGCTCTGGGGGAGAATTTGTTGATGTACCTTTTGCAGATTTTAGAAGCTGACAGCATTCACTGGCTCATGCACCAGTGCCCCGTCTTCAAGGCCAGCAATGTAACATCTTTCTCTCCTTCTTGCTGCCACTCTCTCTCTCTCCTGTTACAGTGTTTATGTCCTTACATCTCTTCTCCCTCTCCACTTCTCTGACTGTGACCCATCTGCTTCCTTTTTACCATGTTTCCCATCTCAAGACTCAACCTAATCACATCCACAAAATTCCTTCTGCAATATAAAGGATAAGGTAACATATTCACAAATTCCGAGGTTGAGAATATTGATATCCTGGGTAGGGGGAACAACATTCTGTCTACCCAAAAGATGATATTAGGCTAAGATTATTTATAGAAACATATATATATATATATATATATATATTCATTTCCCTATATTTTCTTCCATTAACTATATAAAGTAGTCTATATTATATATATAGTTTAATATCTAAAATATTTAATTTATATATATATGTGTGTGTGTGTGTCTGTATGTCACCTTTTGGGTATGCTATATATATATATATATCATTAGCCACATCGTGCAGCTTGCGGGATCTTATTTCCCTGACCAGGGATTGAACTTGCATCCCCAGCAGTGAAAGTACTGAGTCCTAACTACTGGTCCACCAGGGAATTTCCACCTGAAATATACTTAAAATAAGGTTAGCTTCATTTTTTTTCAAAAAAAATTCCCAACTTTCCTATTCTTTGTTAGAATGATAAATATCTGTTGTTATCACATATACTAATTTCTCATATATTAGAAAATATTGTGCTTTTTACCTTTATCCTATCACATTGGCCTGTCTTGCAAATAGCAAATTAATTATTATAGCCCATTACTATATTTTCTATATAATTTGGGATATATTATTAATTTTGTTCTTAATTTTTTAGTAAAACTCAATAAATAATTATACATATAATTCACCTCATTCTATAAAATACTTATGGGAATTTTACTGAGATTTTTAAGAATGTATAGTTTGATTTAGAAATTGCATATCATTACATTATTGTATTACATTTATAATTTTCTTTAGAATACACAAAGGGAAGCTCACTTCAAGGTTCACACATAGTGAAACTTTTTAAAAGTATACAGTATGAGAATGTTCTGTTTGAGAGCTGCTAAATGAAGATGGACTCAGTTGTTCATCTGGGTCTACAATTTTAGTGAGCATCTGACCATGATGGAGCATATGAACTGATCTTCTGGAGAAGTTAGAGGCTATTTAAGGAAGGACTTGAAGTTTCTGGTAGTGACCACATGGTGACTATTTTATCTACAGAAGTAAAAGTAGTAGCAGAAGAATTTTGATTCACTGATAGGAGTGGCATTTGTAAATGATGCCTCCTTAAGTAAAAATAACAATTACAAAATATATGAAATGTAAAGCAAAAATATAAAAGGTTGAATATAATTTGATTTCTGAAAGAATTTTATCAGTAGAAGGGAAATTTATAAATGGTACTTTGTTTCTTTTAATCTGTTATTTTTTTTTAATAAATTATACACTCTTTCAATTAAATATAGGGAACTAGAAGTAAGCTAGGAAGGCTTTGAGAGTGCTGAAATGTGACCAGTATAATAATGACTGATTGTTCTGGTGCTCATAAAAATAACTAACAAAAAATAGTTTTTTACAATGTGTTCTAAAGTGATAAATTAATAATAATTATCCTTATAGCCAAAGAGGAGAGCTGACTAGATAAACTCATCCATCACTTCTTGGGAGAGGAAACCTTTAGTTGATTTGCCAAATTATAATAAAATCCTAATAATTAATACACACTTTTAACCAAACTAATAGAATAGACAACTATATCCTTGTGATAGAATAACTGATCATGTGATATTGGCCAAAAAACATTTAAAAAAGTAAATCATTTTAGAGAAAAATGCCAGGTACCAAAATGCTAAAATTTAAGTAAAACATATGAATTTAGAAAAGCTTTTAATGTCATAGGGAATGACATTAACTCTATAAGATGTTATAGACATTATAGACATTAACTCTATAACTCTATAATAATGTCATTAACTCTATAAGAAAAATTCAACCAGATGCCCAAAGGACTGGGTTCCAATTCACCTGGTGAAAAGGACTATATTTCAAGCAAATTCAGTTTATTAAAAACCTAAATTCTGATTCTATGTCAGCTTGTCTAAGATGAAATTGTTTGTCTCTGGGTTCTGGTAAGATTACAGAAGTTCTAGGAAAGTACCAAAATAAATAACTCTAAAGAGCTCTGAAAACCAGTATAAAAATAATTAAAAAATAAACTAATCATGATGTTAATATCTAGAATTGGCTATGTTATACACACAGTAGTTGATTGCATAAGATTCAGAATTCTGTATATTTTGTCTTATAATGTGGTTGAAAGGACCAGAAGAATTATTCTCCCTAATGTTACATTACAGTAAACTATTTATTTAAATAATGTTTTGTGGTTGCTTTTTTTTTCTTATGAACAAAAATACCTTGGCGCTACAGGATATTTGCCCAGCAATATGTCTGGACAATGTCCCCAGTAGAGAACACCTAAAAATGCTTCATAAAAATTTATTTAAATAAGTCTTTAGTAAATACAGTGCCAACTACACTAAAGAAAAGGAATTCCTTGAAGATATATTGTGGTGTAAAGATGTTCTTTAAATGTGCTGGTCTCTAAAGACAGCGCTTGACATTTGAGGATCTCTTGATCTAACCCGGGTAGACTGGAGATTTTTAACAGGCTGTATAAAGAACAGAGAGAATTCATTCTGAGAATGTCACAAGGTGGGAGACAGTATTAGAACTGTATCAGAATCTAAGGAAACCCCAAAATAAAACTCAGTTGGAAAATGGGGGTGGGGAAATGACATTGTAGATTGATTCAATTGATATTTGATGTTTTAAACTTGACAACAGGTTGAATGGATAAGAGAGATAATTCATACCCACACATTGACCATCATGTGACTTACATGATAGAAACAACCTCAAGCCTAAACCATAATCTAAGACAGTCTCAGGTTTGTAGTTACCTCAACTATCTATTATACAAGCATAAACCAAACTTTTCTCTAGCAAGATATATTTTATTTTATTTGGCCACACCAAGTGGCACATGGGATCTTAGTTCCCCAACCAGGGATTGAACCAGCAGCTCCTGCACTGGAAGTCAGAATCTTAACCACTGAACTGGCAGGGACATCCAGGATACATTTTATCATCAGAGTTAAAAAAATTCCCACAAATGAACTGCCAAAAATCATAAATTCACACTCAAAAATTTAGAAAAAATGATGAAATATGCTAACCCCTATGAGACTCAACAGGATTAAAACACAATGCAATGACTTGAGAGTCTACAGGGTTAATTACAGGATTAAAGCTCCAGCAGTTGCAGATACTGGCATTATTAAACACAGAATATAACATTCATATATCTATATAATGAAAGACAGGAAATCTAAAGAAATAATTAACCAAAAAATTCAGAAGGACTAGAACTATTTGTAAAAAGCAGCATATGAAATTTCTAAAAGTGATAAATATGGGAATTTTATTAGAAATTTGATGAGTAGGAATAAATAACATTTTAAATAATGCTAAAAATTACTGAGGTTAAGTTACATCATCTGTAATTACTTAGAATGGACCACAGGGAGGTAAAGCAATAAATATATATATATAAACAATTGTTTAAGAAACATTAAAATAGCATAAGAAAGATTCAGCTACAACTCAATGGAGTTCTAAGGGATAAATAATTAGCATAAGGGAGAGACATAGGCAAAAATAATACTATAGAAATAAAAGAAATAAATCTTGTAACTCAGGAAGCCTGATTAGTTTCAAATTGGGTAATTTTGTATAGTGCTGAAACTACAAAACCCAAGGACAATGATGATATCTTAAAAGGAGTCAAAGATAAAATAAATTACCTGCAAGAAAAGAGAAGTCTTAAAGTAGTTTACTTTGCAATAATAATGACAAATATCAAAGTACTTAGAGAAAATAGCATATTTAAATTAAGAATATCATCTTTACCAAAGTAGTATTTATTAAATTTAAATGCAAGTCATAAACTTGGAGAAAGTACTTGTAGTTTATATAAGTGGATAGGCAGAATTTTAAGACAAGCCTCTAAGACTCCTGGTGTGCATATTTTGTAAACTCCTTTCCCCTTGAGTACAGATGGACCTGACATAGTCAGATAAGTCTTTTTTTTTTTTTTTAAAGTTTCTATTTGACTTTATTTTTTCACTTTGCCACATGTCTTTTCAGTATTAGCCAAATAGGTTGCCAAATCACCACTGAATTTTAGAATCCTTTTCTGAAAACATATTCAGTTAATCTGAGAACTGCATTACAATTGATGTGCAGTTCAGTTCAGTTCAGTTCAGTCACTCAGTCGTGTCCGACTCTTTGCAACCCCATGAACTACAGTATGCCTGGCCTCCCTATCCATCACCAACTCCCAGAGTCCACCCAAACCCATGTGCATCGAGTCGATGATGTCATCCAACCGTCTCATCCTCTGTCGTTCCCTTCTCCTCTTGCCTTCAATCTTTTCCCAGCATCAGGGTCTTTTCCAGTGAGTCAGCTCTTTGCATCAGGTAGCCAAAGTATTAGAGTTTCAGCCTCAACATCAGTCCTTCCAATGAACACCCAGGGCTGATCTCCTTTAGGATGGACTGGTTGGATCTCCTTGCAGTCCAAGGGACTCTCAGGAGTCTTTTTCAAACACCACAGTTCAAAAGCATCAATTCTTTGGCACTCAGCTTTCTTTATAGTCCAACTCTCACATCCATACATGACTACTGGAAAAACCATAGCCTTGACTAGATGGACCTTTGTTGGCAAAGTAATGTCTCTGCTTTTTAATGTGCTGTCTAGGTTGGTTATAACATTCCTTCCAAGGAGTGTCTTTTAATTTCATGGCTGCAGTCGCCATCTGCAGTGATTTTGGAGCCCCCCAAAATAAAGTCTTTCTTAAAAAGGCTTTAGAAGTCAAAGACAGAAGAGGTCAACGAGATTTAAAGCTGCAGGAGATGTAGACATGCTGGACTTGAAGCAGCTGTCATGTCCAAGAGAAGGCCTTTGCAAGGGGCCTCCCATCAAATGACTTGAGAATAACCTCCAGTAGCTGAGAACAACCCTTGGCCAACAGGTAATAAGAAAGTAGTGATGTCAGTCATAGAAGAGCAGAGAAATGAATTCTGCCAATGACCCAAGGGAGCCTGGAAGTTCCTCCAAGTGAAGACATCCCTCACTGATTCCCTGATAGCAGCCTTAGGAGATTCTACTATGCACAGCTCCTCCCTAAATCACACTGGACTCTGAACCCACAGAAACCATGAGATACATTTTTGTTGATTTAAGCTGCTAAATTTGCGGTGTTTGTTACACAGCAATAGAAAATTGAAATAGTAACCAATAAAAAATTAGCATTCAAATATATAAAGATTTTATTAAGAAATAAATAATTCAATGTTAGCTAATGAAGCAAAGGTCAGGAGGAGTACGTCAAGGCTGTATATTGTCACCCCCCTGTTTAACTTATATGCAGAGTACATCATGAGAAACTCTGGGCTGGAAGAAGCACAAGCTGGAATCAAGATTTCCAGGAGAAATATCAATAACCTCAGATATGCAGATGACACCACCCTTATGGCAAAATGTGAAGAGGAACTCAAAAGCATCTTGATGAAGGTGAAAGAGGAGAGTGGAAAAGTTGGTTTAAAGCTCAACATTCAGAAAACAAAGATCATGCCATCTGGTCACATCACTTCATGGGAAATAGATGGGGAAACAGTGGAAACAGTGTCAGACTTTATTTTGGGGGGCTCCAAAATCACTGCAGATAGGGACAGCAGCCATGAAATTAAAAGACGCTTACTCCTTGGAAGAAAAGTTATGAACAACCTAGATAGCATATTGAAAAACAGAGACATTATTTTGCTAACAAAGGTCCGTCTAGTCAAGGCTATGGTTTTTCCAGTGGCATGTATGGATGTGAGAGTTGGACTGTGAAGAAGGCTGAGCACCAAAGAATTGATGCTTTTGAACTGTGGTGTTGGAGAAGAGTCTTGAGAGTCCCTTGGACTGCAAGGAGATCCAACCAGTCCATTCTGAAGGAGATCAGGCCTGGGATTTCTTTGGAAGGAATGATGCCAAAGCTGAAACTTCAGTACTTTGGCCACCTCATAAGAAGAGTTGACTTGTTGGAAAAGACTCTGATGCTGGGCGAGATTGGGGGCAGGAGGAGAAGGGGACGACAGAGGATGAAATGGCTGGTTGGCATCACTGACTCGATGGATATGAGTCTGAGTGAACTCCGGGTGTTGGTGATGGACAAGGAGGCCTGGCGTGCTGCAATTCATGGGGTCGCAAAGAGTCGGACAGGACTGAGCGGCTGAACTGAACTGAACTAAATGAAGCAAAGTCATGAGTAGGTGTGTCAAAAAATAAGTCATCAATTAGCATATAAAAGGGCTTCCCTTTTGGCTCAGGGTAAAGAATCCTCCTGCAATGCAGGAGACACAGGAGAGGAGGGGAAGGTTTCATCCCTGGGTTGGAAAGATCCCCTTGAGGAGAAAAATGATAATCCGCTCCAGTATTCTTGCCTGAAAAACCCATGGGCAGAGGGGCCTGGTGAGCTATAGTCCAAAGGGTCGCAAAGAGTCAGACACAATTGAGGGATTAGGCGTGCACACACAGATTATGAAAAGACGTTTAAGTTCATTTGTAACTGGTGAAATACAAATAAAAACCACTACGGGGTTCACTGTCAGAGAAACAACTGACGAAACAGTTGGATCATATTCAGAATGCATGAAGATATGGATCAAGATCAGTTTGATACTGCTTGGAGCAGAGATGTGAAACAGAAAACGGAACATCAGAAGTCACATTGCTAACTCAACACTCCAGAGAAACGCTAGTACACCTATTCTAAGGAATGTGGTCAAAAATATGCATAGAAATAATACTAGTAAAAGCAAAAGAAGCAACTGTATTGAACCCAAATGATAATGATATACTGAATGCATATACTGTGTAATCATTCATTTACAGACATTTTGTATGGCAATCAAAATAAAGTTAAGTATATTAACATGAAACACACATCATATTGAATGAAAGCAAGTCATAGAGTACAAAATAGAGTATAATGATATTCATATATATTACAGAAACATTAGAAAATATTTGCTAGTGAGATATAGCCATGTCATAAAACAGAATATTTAAACTGATACACTCAAAATCCAGGAAAGTGCTTACACCTGAAGCCTTCAAGTATACTTCAGTCAGGAACAAATAGTGACAGAGGTACTGATTATATTCTGTTTTTTAATTTCGAGGTTTTTTTCCTTATATTTCAAAATACATGCCTATTCATGTTGTGTGAATGAAACAATATTTTTGAAAACCCTTTTTACAAAATAAAGCATAGTCACCTATATTGAATGTCATTCTCTCGTGAAAATATGGTAATAGAAAGGCATTTTTCTCTCAGGTTTTCTAACAACTTTTTCTAAAATAATGGAAACTATTACCTGTCTTTTTTATATACCCCACAAACAAAAGATAATTCATCTTTCACTATCTTGGCTTCTTATTTAGTTCTAAGGTATCTATATAACTCCCTAACATGAATTTATTGTGATTGAAACATGT
>NW_011494897.1:11306543-11331017 GCF_000754665.1 Bison bison bison
TAGTTTCCTATTTCAAGAAAATATGAGAAATGCCAACCGTCCTAATTAACACAGTTAAGCCATGTATCAGTTCAGTCGCTCAGTCGTGTCCGACTCTTTGTGACCGTACGGACTGCCACACTCCAGGCCTCCCTGTCCATCACCAACTCCCAGAGTTTACCCTAACTCATCACGTCCATTGAGTCAGTGATGCCATCCAACCATCTCATCCTCTGTCGTCCCCTTCCCCTCCTGCCCTCAATCTTTTCCAGCATCAGGGTCTTTTCAAATGAGTCAACTCTTCATATCAGGTGGCCAAAATATTGGAGTTTCAGCTTTAGCATCTGTCCTTCCAATGAACACCCAGGACTGATCTCCTTTAGGATGGACTGGTTGGATCTCCTTGCAGTCCAAGGGACTCTCAAGAGCCTTCTCCATCACCATGTATACATGTGACAAAAAAGCCAAAAGAATAAAGAGCAGATGTCTGCGACTTTAGTCATTTAAATATCTAATGAATTTCATAAAGGTTGATTTAATTCATTGTGTAAAAATCACTATTAACAAGATAGAAAAAATGCAGAATTCAATACTGTTTAAACCTATAATTTCTGATATCAAATGATTGATAAAATACTTAAAGAGATCCACATATCAAAAACACCATTCATTTTCAAACAAGTAAATTTACTGCTTAAATATTTTATCCTCATTATGTCTAATAAGGAATATGAATTTTTATGAACTCGTGGCTTTCATTTGTTTTGTAAGTATTGACTAAGACATTTAAGGAATCTCTGGTACTTTATGCCAAAGCACAGATCCAAGTCTTTGTAAGAGAGGCTTATAAAGATAAGAACACATTAACCAAATTCATTTAATTAAACAAACTAAGTCCTTTAAATGAGGTGTTTTGTAGAAAACAAATCATTTATTTGAAAATTAACTAAAAGTTGACTCAATTTCCAGCTATAACACTGTGTATTTAGTTCATTTCTGAATAGCAAGACAATGAAAATTTTAAAAGAACACCTGTGTATGTCAGCACTGAAAAACAATGAAATATTTTATTACTCTGCACAAAATTTCTGCCTTGAGTTTGCTTTTTTTTTTTTTTTTTTCCTTAAATTAATAGACTATTCTTCAGAGCAGATTGGGATTTAGAGTAAAAGGAACAGAAAGTAGAGTTATTCTATATAACCCTTCAATCTTTCTGGTTTCCCCTATATTAACATTTGTATTAGTGTGCTTCATTTGTTATAACTGATGATTGGATGTTGATAAACTGTTAACAAAAGTCCATGGTTTACATTAGGCTCCATTCTGTGTTGTACTTCCTATGTATTTTTGACAAATGTACGTGTCTGCCATTATAGAATCTTACAGCATAGTTTCACTGCCTGAAAAATGCTGTGTTCTGCTCGTTCACTCCTCCCCCATGACAACTCTATGCCAGCTTGGCAACCACTGATCTTTTTATTGTTTCCTTAGATTTGCCTCTTCTGGAATGTCATGTCATATGTTGAAATCAAACAGTATGTAGCCTTTTCAGACTAGCTTCTGTCACTTAGCAATATGCTTCAAAGGTTGGTCCATATTTGTTCTGGTTAGACACATTATTGCTTTTTATCACTAATAATATTCCATCATATAATAGATCATATTGGTTTAGGTCATCTTGGTTGCTTCCAAGTTTTAGTAATTATGAATAAATCTGCTATAAATATTTCTTTGCATGATTTTCTGTGACAAGAGTTTTCAACTGATTTGGGTAAATAACAAGCAGCATGATTGCTACAGTATAAGGTAAGCAACCAACTGTCAAACTTTTAAAAAGTGGCTGTTGCACTTTACATACTGACCAGAAATGAGTGAGAGCTCCCTTTGCTAGATATTCTCATCACCATTTGATGTTGTCAGTTTTTTTAGATTTTAATCATTGTATTACACAATAAGTTGTAGTGGCTTAAGCTGAAGCCCCAATACTTTTGCCACCTGATGAAAAGAGCCAACTCATTGGAAAAGATCCTGAAGCTGGAAAAGATTGAGAGCAGGAGGAAAAGGGGACAACAAAGAATTGGATAGTTGGATGGTACCACTGACTCAATGGACATGAGTTTGAGCAAACTCCAAGAGACAATGAAGGACAGGGAAGCCTGGTGTATTGCAGTCCATGGGGTTGCAAAGAGTCAGACTCAACTGAGTGACTGAACAACCACAACAAAATGGAATCTCATTGTTATAGTTTGCAGTTCTCAGATGACAATGTTGTTCATATATCTGTATGTCTTCATTGGAGGCTTCCCTGATAGCTCAGTTGGTAAAGAATCCACCTGCAATCAGGAGATCCCGGTTCAATTCCTGGGTTAGGAATATCCACTGGAGAAGGGATAGGCTACCCACTCCAGTATTCTTGGGCTTCTCTTGTGGCTCAGCTGGTAAAGAATCCACCTGGAATGGAGGAGACCTGGGTTCAATCCTTGGGTTGGAAAGATCCCCTGGAGAAGGGAAAGGCTACCTGCTCCAGTATTCTGGCCTGGAGAATTCCATGGAAAATGCTGGCTTAAAACTCAATTCAGAAAACTAAGATCATGGCATCCAGTCCCATCACTTCATGGCAAATAGATGTGGATATAATGGAAACCATGAGAAACTTTGTTTTGGGGGGCTCCAAAATCACTGCAGATGGTGATTGCAGCCATTACATTAAAAGACGTTTGCTTCTTGGAAGAAAATATATTACCAAACTAGACAGCACACTAAAAGGCAGAGACATTTCTTTGCCAACAAAGGTCTGTCTAGTCAAAGCTATGGGTTTACCAGTAGTCATGTATGGATGAGAACAGTGGTTCTCAATTTAACATTTCAAAATTTCTTCAAATAACCCAGGTTTCATGATCATTATTAATCACTGCTCTATTTTACTCTTACCATAATGATTATACATGTATCTTCAAGTGGTAAGATTACATGTGTACTAAAATATAAGTTCACACTATTTTGCTCAGGTATTTTGTAACTCAAAACTATGTACTTGAAGGTAAATATTGAGATACAAAGAAATCTGAATGGAAGCTTTGTTCTTAGTACAGATATCATTTTGAAATGGAGTAAGACCCTAAGATCCTTGACCCTGATTTCCTGAGCCTGCCTTTTGTCTATGGAAAATCTTTAGCCAAAGAATATGTTTGATCAGAGACACGAGAAAATGCAGAAGCAAAGGACAATGATCCTAGACCACACAGTAATAATTGCATCATTAGGCAAAGTCAAGGAACTACAGTTTCTTCTCAGGGCTACAGACAATATTCTGAGCCATATCTTGTGGGTTGTCTTATAGATACTGCAATCCCTACCAGGTGGAAGAAGTTAACCACATGATGACTAGACTGTAGCCATAACCGAAGCTGCCATTCTTCTGAGAATTGGCCCCAAGGAAACAACAAGGAACAAAATCCCCTGGAACTGAAGATGAATAGTAGTAGTGTTAATTGCTCAGTTGTGTCTCACTCTTTGCCACCCCACAGACTACAGACCACCGAACTCCTCAGTCCACGGGATTCTCCAGGCAAAAATGCTGGAGTGGGTTGTCATCCCCTTCTCCAGAGGATCTTCTCAACCCAGGGATGGAACCCAGGTCTCCTGTATTGCAGGCAGCCTCTTTACTGTATGAGATACAGGGAGCTGAAGACTAATTGTACTTCAACAATCAAGACTAACAATCAAGATGATGCTGATCATACCACCACATGTCCAACTTCAAGATAACTGTCAGGACTGACTGTGCTGTTCCTGCATGTAGCCTCCTCCTTTCCTCTATAAAACTCTTGCTCACTGTCAGGGGAGGTGAAGTTAGCCTTTGAACAGGCATCTGTCTCCCTGCCAGCCCTCCAAAATGAAACAGACTTTACTGTCCACCAACTTGGCCTCTTTATCGATTTTTGAGTGACAAGCAGCTGGATATCACTTTCAGTTACAATTTCATTTTAAATATCATAACTTCTGTTACCATGTTATTGATGATTGAACACAAATTTTAGGATATTAGGAGATATTCAACCCTTCTGTTTTCCAGAATCTTAGGGCAAAGCCAAAAGTATATTTTGCTGAATTATAAGGACTTGTCACTTCATTTCCATGGTCCTGATTTTCTACCTCAAAGTTTTGATCGTTCTCAGTATGTTTACCTTTTCATCAGAATTGTCAATTAGAAAAGTTTCTCTACTGGGGGAGGGGACCATGTGCTTGCCAAATGTACAGGTTGGCAGCATGTCTTTAAGACCTGGGTATACTCTAGCTTCCCATCACTACTGATCTCTGTAACTGCTGTGAACAGTAATAGTCACAGAAAATTAGAGTACAAAGAGCAATTTAGAGAGCACATTTAAGATATGAGATACCTTCATACTGTACACTAAACATTACTGGAATAAATCTCCAAAACAAATGTAGGAATCTCTGAACAGAGTGAACTGTAATGAGGAAGCTCGAATAAAATGCTATATCCATGTAGCTTCTAAAAGGCGCAAAGCAGACTGACAATCAGGTCTATCTAAATCCAAAAGCTGCATTCTTTACATTGCAGCCATAAAGAGATACAAGGATGTGCCCGTCACTTGCCATATTTCCAATAAAATGGTTTGCAAGCTGGCAGCATGCCGATCAGGAAATGCGGCAGACAGTATTGTTAACCATATGTTAATATAGCATAATAAACAATGGAGCTTTCAGGTTTGACAAAACTTTAACACTTGACTCTTGAAAAACAAAAATAAACAATAACAAAACACTAGTTTATAATGCTTGAAGATTTTTGCAGTGTGAATATTCTCACTTACAACTATTTCTAGCTACTAAACTTCAAGGACTATGAAGTGTATAAGGTTTTTACTCTACTGGCAGGCAAAAAGGTTAGCTTGCACAGTTTTATGAGTACTGGCAGAAGATCCAAGACTCCTGAGTTAGAGACAAAGGAGAGTTTGTTACTCATAGCAATAGCAGTTGCCAGAATATCAGAACTTGTGCCATGCTCCAAATCTCAAATCCTCCAAAGTCAGACAAAGAGGTTTAAGTCATACCTGCATGCGTGATACAGAAGAGGAACCTTAAGGTGAGAATCTGGATCTTTCATAAGGGGCAATATGCAAACAGACTTTTCCCAGAGAGAAATAGTATCTCTATATCATATTGGGCAACAAACCTGTCTTACGCTCAGAGGAAAAAGCCATCCTTTAAATTTGTTTACTATACAAATGTCCTTGAAGAGATAGGTCATAACAAAGACGGTCGGCTACTCTTCCCAAGTGCAGAAAACAAGAGACCAATGAAAAATTATCTCCCAATACAAATGTGTTATCATTGAACAGGGAGCTGGGAAGAGATAAGCACAATTGATTGTTGTGAGTCAGAACAAGCCATTTTAGGACATCATTCCCGAATATTAAAATGCTGTTTTTTATAGTTAGGTGAGTGAGACCAAAAGTGAAACCATTATAAGTCATACATTAGAATCTTACTTACTTTTACCAAAACATTTATTCTAACTTTAAAACAAAAAAGAACAGTTCTCTTTCCCATGCCTGCAAAGTACAAGTAGAATAATTTGCTAAATCAGTACAGTATTAACTTCTCAATCCTGCCTTACTTCAGCAAATTCTTTGCAAATTGTGTGTCACATACAAACGATCAAAGCATATCATACATTTTCATATCATGATCTCAATGAAATAAAACATTTTAGTATTGCTCAAATTCTAACATAAATGAGTTAAAAGGCAGAAAGTTTAAGCCAATACAGTCAAATTGCTACTGTTTATTTTCATAAAAAATGCTTAAGATCTTCAAGATAAATGTACTTTTGTAAGTTGTATACAGCTCAATAATTGGAAAAACCACTCAGTAAATTATGATTTATTCAATTAGGTAATATGTTTATGAGTTTCCTTAGTTCTGTGTTTCCATATATCATTGCATTTGTCATACTGTATTGTAATTATCCATTTTAACTGTATGTCTTTCTAACTATTCCAGGGCTTTTAACCTGAACTGCACATTAGAATGGGCTAGATGATTTGAAATACACACACACACACACACACACACACCACATTCCCCTTGGCTTATATTCAGAAACTTGATCAGTGGATCTGAAAACTGGCCAGTATATCTACATTTTTTACATTACCATAGTATAGTGATATACATCTTGGTTTAAAACAGCTGACCTACACTGTGCTGTGAATGGCAGTGAAATAATCTGTACATTTTTGTTTTCCTAATGTGCATTTCAGTTTTTGAAGCACAGCAGGTGCTTAGTATATATCCACCTCATTTCCTTCCAGCTCACCTTAATATAATTCACCATTTCTTTTCATAAAGAAAGATTACTGCAGCAGCTTCCTGAATGTTTTATTTTTCCATTTATTTCTTGCCCCTGTATAATAACATTTCCATCCAATATAAGAATCAGATTCTTAAAATCTATAACTTTAATGTACAGGGAATTTCCAATGCCTTCTTATTCTAATAATAAGTGGAACCATATGAAATTACTCTTTCTGCTGTAAAAATGATCATATATTTTAGCAATTTCATATGGTTCAACCTAAAAGATGTAGTCTAAAGTTTTTATCATGACCTACAAGCCATGACATAAGTTTTTACCTGTTTATTCTAACTCATCTTATGCCATCTCCTTCTTTTCTCCCCATAGCAGAATAATTTCATTTCAGACTCACAGATTCTGTACATACAACTCCTATTTTCTACTACCACTTTCTCTCTGCTGCTTTTTGTCTATCTCCTCTTCTCCATTAGTACCAACATAATTAATACATTTGTTCAACAATGAACTCTGCAAGTATTACATTGGAAGTGGCTTTTACTTCCATGAATCTCTATCTCAGCTCCTTATCTATTTCCTTTATAATTTATATTGTCTCTAAATTTAACATTTTTGTCTTTTTTATAGTTATCTCAAAATAAATCATATATCTCCATCTGTATAGCTCAGAAATATTTTTTTTTTTTGGTATTTTTCATGCCTTGTGCTCTAAACATATAATCAGAACCCTTGCAAATGTTGAATAAGCAAACACATACTAAAAAATATTTTGAGGAAAATATAATTAACTGTAATGTTTTATAATCTCAATGAGAGGAAAGTTGCTCAGTTATGTTTGACTCTTTGCAAGCCCATGGACCGAAGCCTCCAGGCTCCTCTATCCAAGGAATTCTCCTGGCCAAAGTACTGGAGTAGGGTGCCATTCCCTTCTCTAAGGGATCTTCCTGACCCAGAGATTGAACACTGCAGGCAGATTCTTGACCATCTGAGTCATGATGCAAAGTTAAAAAGAAAAATGTAGAAATGTAGAGATGGTAATCCTTATGAATCCTAAAAGCTGTTTCATACACTTAGCTCTTTTCAGTTCTCAAGACAGATAATGACATATATTTGATTTTCTTTTATCTACGTGTTTATCTTTCCCAAAACTTAACTGAACAATTTTTTGATACCCATAGATTAACCCCCAAAATGAAAGGTTTTATTTACAAAGAACTTTAAAGTTAACTACATATTGTTTCTGTGGCTGTAATTGTATTCATCCAAGATGTTATTTCATGAGATATCAAAAAAAAGAAAAAGGTGTGTAAGTTCTTACAAAGATGGAATATCAAGATAAAAACACCATCTAAAACAGAATATTCCCTGGAGTACAATGATAGATATAGTGTTGCTTCTGCTGAGGGTATAATGGCTTAAAAATGAGACATGACTAAGCTGGCAGCCAGTATATTGGACTGAGATTTTTTATTTAAAAAATATAATATGTATAATTAGTACGAAAGAACAGAATTTTATCTGTATTTTAGCTATAAGTGCAAATCGATATGAAATAAAAGAGTAAAATATATTTTTAATCCAGAGGAGCCCTTAATTATTTATGACAAAGAAAAACAGAATAGATGCCACATGTGCTAGGTTTTACTTTCTCCTTCAGCAAATATTTGGCAAATATTTGATTCTAATACAACAGAGGCAAATAATTAACACTGGTTTACTTTTTCATTTATAGGCATTCCAAAGAAAAATTAGCTTAGGACCTAAAATTATAATATATAGTCTAAATCTCAACTATGGAGTCTTGTACCTGTATTTTGAAGCAATATTACAGTTCTAAAGTGAACAGCTGCTTGCTTTATTAGTAAAATCTAATTATTCATCAGAGCTAAGAAAAATCTTTTTTTTTTTTAACTTGAATCAGTATCTTTGAATTGCAGAGTCATTCAGAAGTGATTAAATCAGTTTAAATTACAGGAAGCAACAGGTAATATGAGCATTTTCCAGTTGCAGCCTGAGTTGACCCAATCCAGCAGTTCAGTTCAATTCAGTCACTCAGTCATGTCCGACTCTTTGTGACTCCATGAACCATAGCACGCCAGGCCTCCCTGTCCATCACCAACTCCCGGAGTCCACCCAAACCCATGTCCATCGAGTCAGTGATGCCATCCAACCATCTCATCCTCTGTCATCCCCTTCTCATCCTGCCCTCAATCTTTCCCATCATTGGGGTCTTTTCAAATGAGTCAGCTCTTCACATCATGCAGTTCACAGGTGGACAAATAGTGAGCCCAGGATACATTCTTGCCAAATTACCAGCCACCATTAATAGAAGTCCATGGAGACTGATGGGCTTCCCAGGTGGCACTAGGGGTAAAGAATACACCTGTCAGTTCAGGAGATGTAAGAGATGAGGGTTCGATCCCTGGGTCAGGGAGATCCCCTGGGAAAGGAAATGGCAACTCACTATAGTATTCTTGCCTATAGAATCCTGTGAGAAGAGCAGCCTAGCAGGCTACGGTCCACAGGGTTGCAAAGAGTCAGACACTACTGAAGCAACTTAGCACACACACATGGAGCCTGACATTGCGTTGTCTTGATAGGAAATGAGAAGGTGCTCAGAGAGCTCAACAAGTGGTGATAGTCAGCATTAAGAATAAGTAGGTGACAGATAATTGTAAATGATGTCTCCAAATGAGAGGTTTTGGATTTCAAGGTATGTTAAGAACAAAACTGTACATATTAGCAAAATGCAAGCTGTCAATATTAAGGCTGAAAAAGAGGGAAAACAAAATGTTTCCAACAGCATTTTTGATGGGATTTGACCTCTGGATGAAAGCTGAGTTGTCAACCGTAGAGCACAGAAGACCTCACTGAGGAACAATGTCTCAATGAAGACTCTTGAAATCAGTCTTATTTGCAGCTGACCTGGAGGTTGTGCTGACAATGAGTATTTAAATATAGGCTCCAGTTTAGAAAGAGATGAACAAAGTATCTTGAGAGGATACCACAGAGGATACAAAGAAAGTAAAGCAACACACTTGAGTTTCCTACACTTGTTTGAAACAATATATCATTTTTTCTATATCTGTTTTTCATATAATGAAGTCAGAAAGGAGATGTGTAAACAGGTATGCCAAAGATGTCAAACAATGGGGATTAAGGCAGAAGGTTTTTTTTTTTTTTTCTTAAGTGTTCAGCAGTACCAAATGCAACAGATTATATTAAGGGGTGTGGAAGGAGCATGAATTAATAAAGCCCCAGAACTGCTTTGGCAGAAATAAGTATGAAGGAAAGTAAGAAAGAAATAAGTGATTAGGGAATTAAAATTGCATTTCTAGAAGTTTTAATATCTGCTGCAAACTTGCTAGACTTGTGTTTGAATGCTTTTTCCACCACCCCTGAACCCACTTTGCTAGATTATGTCTTATTTTATCTGAACACTTAATAGTCTTGCTGATATAATATGCTATTTTCAGGAAACAGGATCAAATATTTAGAAATGCTGCAGTCAACATGTTCATCCTTATACTTCCTGTCTTGAGAAAATGTACATTTTAGGTGTTTTATATTTCATGATAAATTATAGCACAAAGATTAAATAATTTGTTTTGTTAACTTTTTCAAAACCATGACAAAACTGAAATGCATGCAGAGTGTAGGGAAAAAGTTGACTTATCTAGAATTTTAATTTCATTGGGATAAGAAAAAAGGAATCTCTCAGGGGTACAGTTGCTTTCTATAATGTATTCTAAAAATGTAACTAATGGAAATATTTTTGTAAAAATAAAATTCTTTTATAATGGACTGTTAGTGGGCTACATGGTGTCTAAGTGAAATTAATAAAAATACTGAACTCTCATTACCAACTTTGCTGGAAGGTTTTACATTTTGTATATCATCAGCTCTGATAAAAGCTGTCTTATCATTTGATCATTTTCTGGGATCCTGTGAGTTAAAGGGACTCTTAGATTTTTAGTCCACAAGTTAAGTTCTCAAATATGGGTTTATAAACTGATATGGCAATCCACTCCAGTATTCTTGCCTCGGAAGTCCCAGGGACAGAGGAGCTTGGCAGACTACAGTCCATTGGGTCCCAAAAAAGTCAGACATGATTGAGGTACTAAACAACAAGAAACTGACATATTTGAGAAGCTCTTACTAGTGCAATTAGAGAAATTAAAATGCTGTAGTGAAATTTTCATGAAGTTAAATGAAATAAAAGTCTCCTTTTTACTCTGGCATTATAGCTTTCATACACTGCCATTACCAGAATGTGCTTTATAATATTGAAGTATGATGACTGATAGTAATTTTATTTTATCTACTATTCTTAATTTTAAAAAAGATTGATAAAACAATGCACTTCCCCATTATAAAAAAAAGAAATATACTTCTTGCTTAATTGAAAGACTATTATAGGATCACCTAGTTATAATCTGAACCATGAGCTTATATACTAATAGAAAAGTTATTTATTCATTGTTATGCAAAGATTTCTCTATTAAAGTCAACATTAAACAACCAATATAATTATTGAAAGAGTAAAAGAGCATTTGCATGACCAAGAAAAGAGCAAGACTTACATAAATGCGACAGTGAAAAGAACATCTTCCAAGAACCACCTTGGAGATTACTCTATAAGAAAGTGTGGTGAACTAACAAAAAAATAGTTTGGAAATTAAAACAAATACTCAAGTCATCAAATTGTGACATTAGACCATCTTGGTAAAAATAGATAATATCAATGAGTTTCACAAGCTACTAAAATATATCTAGAAATGCTGTAACATGGTTGATTCAACCTAAATCAAAGCCCTATGAATATACAATGGAAGTGACAAATAGATTCAAGGGACTATATCTGATAGAGTGCCTGAAAAACTATGGATGGAGGTTTGAAACATTGTACAGGAGGTGGTAATCAAAGCCATCCCCAAGGGAAAAAAAAAATGCTAAAAAGCAAAATGGCTGTCTGAGGAGGCCTTACAAATAGCTGAGGAAAGAAGAGAAGCAAAAAGCAAAGGAGAAAAGGAAAGATATACCCATTTGAATGCAGAGTTCCAAAGAATAGCAAGGAGATATAAGAAAGCCTTCCTCAGTGATCAGTGCAAAGAAATAGAGGAAAACAACAGAATGGGAAAGACTAGAGATCTCTTCAAGAAAATTAGAGGTACCAAGGGAATATTTCATGCAAGGTGGCCTTGATAAAGGATAGAAATGGTATGGACTTAACAGAAGCCAAAGATATTAAGAAGAGATGGCAAGAAAATACAGAAAAATTATACAAAAGAGATCTTTATGACCCAGATAATCACAATGGTGTGATCACTCCCCTAGAGCCAGACATCCTGGAATGCGAAGTCAAGTGGGCCTTAGGAAGCATCACTACAAACAAAGCTAGTGAAGGTGATGGAATTCCAGTTGAGCTATTTCAAATCCTAAAAGATGATGCTGTGAAAGTGATGCACTCAATATGCCAGCAAATTTGGAAAACTCAGCAGTGGACTGGAAAATGTCATTTTTCATTCCAATCCCAAAGAAAGGCAATGCCAAAGAATGCTCAAACTACTGCACAATTGCACTAATGTCACACACTAGTAAAGTAATACTCAGAATTCTCCATGCCACACTTTAACAGTATGTGAACCATGAACTTCCAGATGTCCAAGCTGGTTTTAGAAAAAGCAGAGGAACCAGAGATCAAATTGCCAACATCTGCTGGATGATCAAAAAAGCAAGAGAGTTCCAGAAAAACATCAATTTCTGCTTTATTGACTGTGCCAAAGCATTTGACTTTGTGGATCACAACAAATGGTGGAAAACTCTGAAAGAGATGGGAATACCAGACCACCTGACCTGCCTCTTGAGAAATTGGTATGCAGGTTAGGAATCAACAGTTAGAACTGGACATGGAACAACAGACTGGTTCCAAATAGGAAAAGGAGTACATCAAGGCTGTATACTGTCACCTTGCTTATTTAACTTATATGCAGAGTACATCATGAGAAATGCTGGGCTGAAGGAAGCCCAAGCTGGAATCAAGACTGCCAGGAGAAATATAAAAAACCTCAGATATGCAGATGACACCACCATTATGGCAGAAAATGAAGAAGAATTAAAGAGCCTCTTGATGAAAGTGAAAGTGGAGAGTGAAAAAGTTGGCTTAAAGCTCAACATTGAGAAAAATTAAAACCATGGCATCTGGTCCCATCACTTCATGGCAAATAGAAGAAACAATGGAAACAGTGGCAGACTTTATTTTGGGGAGCTCCAAAATCAGTGCAGATGGTGATTGCAGCCATGAAATTAAAAGACGCTTACTCCTGGAAGAAAATCTATGACCAACTCAGACAGCATATTAAAAAGCAGAAGCATTGCTTTGCCAACAAACTTCCTTCTAGTCAATGCTATGGTTTTTCCAGTAGTCATGTATCGATGTGACAGCTGGACTATAAAGAAATCTGAGCACAGAAGAATAGATGCTTTTGAACTGTGGTGTTGAATAAGACTCTTGAGAGTCCCTTGGAATGCAAGAAGATCCAACCAGTCCATCCTAAAAGAGATTAATTCTCAATGTTCATTGAAAAGACTAATGTTGAAGCTGAAACTCCAATAGTTTGGCCTCCTGATGTGAAGAGCTGACTCATTTGAAAACACCCTTATGCTTGGAAAGATTGAAGGTGGAGGAGAAGGGCCAACAGAGGATGAGATGGTTGTATGGCATCACCGACTCAATGGACATGGGTTTGGGTAAGCTCTGACATTTAGTGATGGGACAGGGAGGCCTGGCTTGCTGCAGTCCATGGGGTTGCAAAGATTAGGACAAACCTGGATGACTGAACTGAACCGTACTGAATCCCCTAAACTTGGAATAAATCTATTAGGAGGAATTCACACTGATTAACAATTTTATACTCAATAACAATTTTATCCATATATTTCTCTGTATGTTGTTTTCATATAATATTGTATCTGAGAATTATTAGTAGATTGTAGACGCCTTCCTACTTTCTAAGCTATTGATCACTTTCTTGGTTTCTTGTATAAGATCCTGAATGAAAGATTTGAATTCCAAGAGACATATTCTAGTTAAAAGCGTTTTTCAACCAATCCTTTAGCTTATGCTCAAGATGATACAAGACAGTATTCAAGATACTGCCAACACTAATTATTAGGGTTTCTGCTGGAGAACATACTCCTTATTTTGATGAATTATATTGGTGGGATGACAACACACACATAAGTGAGTTAGATAATATTCTCCAACGCTCTGAAGGGGTACAAAACTTAAAGGGAAGTTTGGTGGCCTTAAGGTGGTCAGAGTCTCAGCATATCTCCAAACAGTTCCCTTTGGTATGTCAATTTCCTGAAAAGAGTACACAGCAAGAAGGGACTTGTCAGCACGTATAAGGTCTTACTGAATCTGAGAAGCTTATTTCTCCCTGTGTAAGGTTCTTTCCTTTTCCCAGTGTACATCAATATCCCACCTAAATTTATTTACAAAAACAATTGAGACCTGACATAAAGAATGACTATAGACATACAGACCTTTCTGGTTTTCTTCCAAGGTCCCAGATTGAGTTTCTGCTTTCTAGAACCTCACAGGTTTGTTTATTTCTGTTCAAAATACTCTGGTTTTCTTGTAGCAGGGGCAGAACAAGAAAACCAAACCCTATATTAACAAAAACAAATGGCTAAATAATCAAAGTAAATTCATTTGAATTATAACTCTTATACAACACAGCTTTATTAATGTTAAAAGCATGTAGGCAAAAGCTAGGCATGATATTGCTTTATGAATTTGCATCTGCAGTACAGCTTCTAAATGCCCCCTTTTCTCCAGGACTAACCACATTTTAGATTAATAGAGGATTTCTGAATAAAATGTGCAGAATCATTATCCTTCAGGGAATATGTTTCATCTTGGGTGTCCTGCATTTTTATATTTTTGGGGTACATAGCAAAAATGCCTATGTAAATTAACTCCCATTTTCATACCAACTATTCCATTCTCTATAAACCAGTAATTTCAATTTTATTTACAATAAGCCATTGAAAAAGACCAGTTTTGCATGGTTAAAAAGTACATTTTTCTAAAATTTTGAAATAAGACCATACTCATTTTTAATTAAACCTCAGATTCTATTCAAATGTTGACAGCTCTTCCAATAATGTCTATAATCACAAAAAGATACATTTCAGATTTAGTTTCATGCTTATCTTCCCTTTCTTTCAGCCTTAATCAGTTCTTCTGAGTTCCCTTCCCTTTCATGACTTAGACATTTCTTGGCTAGGGACTCTGAAGTCTACTTGAGGTAGGAATCAGATGGTCAGGCCCTCCATTCCCCAAAGCGATTAGAGATTCATTCTCTATGGACCAAAACTCCAAGACAAAAATAAGCAAGACAATTAAAGGAGGAGGTTGGGCCCTGCCCAGACCATGTATTTCTTATTCTCGAAGTCAGGAAACCTCCTTGACCATCAGTTCAGTTCAGTTGCTCAGTCGTGTCTGACTCTTTGCGACTCCATGAATTGCAGCATGCCAGGCCTCCCTGTCCATCACCAACTCTGGGAGTTCACTCAAACTCATGTCCATTGAGTTGGTGATGCCATCCAGCCATCTCATCCTCTGTCGTCCCCTTCTCCTCCTGCCCCCAATCCCTCCCAACATCAGAGCACTTTCCAATGAGTCAACTCTTCTCATGAGGTAGCCAAAGTATTGGAGTTTCAGCCTCAGCACTAGCCCTTCCAAGGAATGCCCAGGACTAATCTCCTTTAGGATGGACTGGTTGGATCTCCTTGCAGTCCAAGGGACTCTCAAGAATCTTCTCCAACACCACAGTTCAAAAGCATCAATTCTTCGGCACTCAGCTTTCTTTGCAGTCCAAGTCTCATATTCATACATGACCACTGGAAAAACCATAGCCTTGACTAGATGGACCTTTGTTGGCAAAGTAATGTCTCTGCTTTTTAATATGCTATCTAGGTTGGTCATAACTTTTCTTCCAAGGAGTAAGCATCTTTTAATTTCATGGATGGAATCACCATCTGCAGTGATTTTGGAGCCCCCCAAAATAAAGTCTGACACTGTTTCCACTGTTTCCCCATCTATTTCCCATGAAGTGATGGGACCAGATGCCATGATCTTCGTTTTCTGAATGTTGAGCTTTAAGCCAACTTTTTTACTCTCCTCTTTCACTCTCATCAAGAGGCTTTTTAGTTCTTCTTCACTTTCTGCCATAAGGGTGGTGTCATCTGCATATCTGAGCTTATTGAATTCAGGTGAGAATACAATAAACAAACATCAGGATGAATGTTTAGTCAAGACTTATAATCAAGTAATTAGTATCAGAGTTACAGGAATTTTGAAAGGTGTAACCCCTGGGTTAACTTTTAGTATATGAGGCAGAGAAACAAAAGGCCACCTTCATGGGGTAACCAAGAACTCTAGTCAGAGAGTCTATAACCCAAAGAGCAATCTGGCAGGAGTATTAACTTGCCCATATCCAGTTCACAAGGAACTAGAACTCCCAGGATTTTAGTTTGTTTCCACTGTCTTTGTAGAAGATTCTGTGGTATATTTTTTATCCTCTTAACCTGGATAATCACCCTGATGATTTAAGAGAAAGTCTCTTTTTTTTCCCATGCCTAAACCAAGATTTTGAGATGTCTGTAATAGTTAAGAGTGCTATGTTCACATTCTTAGAGCATTCAATATAATGCTGGATGAATAATGGAAGAGACATTCTGTTATTTTTATGTTGGAAATGTGTCCATTCCATTATCCTGCTATTGAGAAAGGAAAATTTTCTATTTGGTTTTAGGGCCCAAAGAAGTAAATAATTAAGTTTCCCCCCCACTATTTTTTCAATTCACTTCTCCTTAAAACAGCTCTTTCTTTAACAGAGCAGGCAAATAGCAGAGTTCATTTAGCAAGAGAAAGATCTTAAACTACACGAATGTTCTATTAACAGGACTGTAGCTTGTTTTTGTACCCTTGAAGGTTCTTAATGCTTTTAGACAGGCACAGTAAGTTATTTTAATAGATATACTAATAAAAAAGAAGAGAGCTTTCAATTTTTATATCATGCTGAGCTGAAATTTGTATTTAAATGCATCTGGGGCTCCCTTTGCTAGTTGGCTAGCAATTAATCATGATTACAGTGTTTGATTGCCTAACACCTACAGGCCATTACCAAGAGACTGTTTCTAAGTACAACAGGACCACATTCCACTGTTGTATTATTTGAAACAGACTTTCAATACGGATCTAGTATGTGTGTGCTAAGGCACTTCAGTTGTATCCAACTCTATGACCTCATGGACTACTAGCTAGATAGATAAAAACATACTTTCATACATATAAATAGATACAGGTTTATGGACTACTAGGTAGATAGATAAAAATATATAACACATACTTTCATACATATAAACAGATACAGGTTTATAGATGTATATTCTAGAGATAAGGCAATTCCAGTCAAACACTAAGAATTTGATGGCATAAAATTTAGAAAATTAAAGATACAGCCAAATAAGCGGTGTCATAAACCTATTTTCTTAAGTTCTTTTGCTACTGCCCCAAAGAAGTTAGGGTTCATACTAAGACTATTTGAAAGTATCTAAGAATGTTCAGATGGACCTTAGCCAGATAGCTGCATCATTGAAGTTTACCCTAGACACACATAACACACATCTGTTCTTCAGCCTCATTGAACAACAGACTGCTCTGGTATGTCAGATAATATTCATTAGTTCTTTGAAAGATGAAGTCCCA
Source organism: Bison bison bison (assembly GCF_000754665.1). Lineage (NCBI taxonomy): Eukaryota > Metazoa > Chordata > Mammalia > Artiodactyla > Bovidae > Bison > Bison bison. The sequence goes on from NW_011494897.1 coordinate 11,323,646, forward strand.
TGCCTAAGTCAGATAGCTATTGATTTGCTGCACAGTTTCTGACCTATATGAAACCTCTATTCTATTCCTAGCCCATTGCAAGTAGAAAAAATTTAAAGGCATGGTCTATATCTAAATCAGTACATTGGGTTCAGGGAGATAATTTTAACTCCACAGGCTATGCAAAAAGATATGCAAATTGAAATGACAACAGCTAATAAGAATGAGAAAGAAAAACAGAGAAAGAGAAAAGAAAAAAAAATAGGGAAAAGAGGAAGAAACAATAAAGTCATTCAGCAATAGTGCCAAGATAAGGAAAAGAGCATATATAGTTAGCAACACTCTTTGGTGAATGTTAAGTACTGGGGTAAAAGGCATTTCACTTATTAGTCCATTACGTGAAAAACATGATTTACTCAAAGCCATTTGGAATGTTCATTCAGAGTTAATATTAAGCAAACCAAACATCCTGGGTCATTTAACTTTTGCATTTCTGTATGAAAATTCAGGCGCAATGGAAATACATCAAAGAAGCTTTTAAATCAAATTAAGTTTAAACTGGTTTTTATTCCTCTTGGCTAATATGTGTGACTGTATAAAAGTCTGTATAAATTTGGGAAATGTTCACATGATTTTTGTTCAGAAGAAAGACAATCAGTATGTATTTATTGGAAATTAAAGTCCTTATCATAATTTCCCTAAAAAATTCTAATAATTGCCATCCTTGAAATAACAATAGGGTTAATCCTACATAGTCAGTTTCATTTGAAAAGGGAATATAAGCCTCATGGAAACTAAAATTTAAAAGTGTTTAAAAGAATAATGCATAAAGGGAATTTTCTGGTTGTCCAATGGTGAAGACGCCACACTTCCACTACGGGGAGCTTAGGTTTGATCCTTAAAATTAAGATTCCACAAGCCACACAGCCAAAATTAAAAAAAAAAAAAAATCTTCTTTAAAAAAGAATAACATAAAAAGAAGTGTGTGTGTGTGTGTGTGTGTGTGTTAGTCGTGTCCGACTCTTTGCCATCCGGTGGACTGTAGTCCACCCTGTTCTGCAGTCCATGGAATTCTCCAGTTAAGGATACTGGAGTGGATAGCCATTCCCTTCTCCAGATCTTCCTAATCCTGGGATCGAACTCATGTCACTTGCATTGCATGCAGATTCTTTACCATTTGAGCCACCAGGGAAGCTCAAAAAGAAGTATAGTTTATATTAGTCAGGTGGATATGTCCTCAATATTCCATTAGTCCTGTGTGATACTGCTGCATTTCACACAGGATTGTAGGCATTACTTTGCTTTCAAAGGTCCATCTCATCAAAGCTATGATTTTCCAGTAGTCATGTATGGATGTGAGAGTTGGACCATAAAGAAAGCTGAGCATCAAGAAATTGATGCTTTTGAACTGTGGTGTTGGGGAAGACTCTTGAGAGTCCCCTGGACTGCAAGGAGATCCAGCCAGTCAATCCTAAAGGAAACCAGTCATGAATATTCATTGGAAGTCCTGAATATTCACTGATGCTGAAGCCTAAGCTCCAGCACTTTGGCCACATGATGCGAACAACTGGCTCACTGGAGAAAACCCTGATGTTGGGAAAGATTGAAGGCAGGAGAAGGGGACCACAGAGGAAGAGATGGTTGGATGGCATCACTGTCTGGATGTACATGAGTTTGAGCAAGCTGCACGAGTTGGTGATAGACAGGGAGGCCTGGTGTGCTACAGTCCATGGGGTCACAAAGTGTCCAACACAACTGAGCAACTGAACTGAATTGAAATTGCTGCAAATTCCTAAACATGTTTTAATCCCAGTCCTCAAACATGACACTTTCTCATGTTTAAAATTATTTATTGTTCATGGCACTGTTATTCAAATGTTTAAAATAAATTGACAGTCATTGAGTAAAGTGAAAGTGAAGTCACTCAGTCGTGTCTGACTCCTTGCGGCCTCATGGACTGCAGCCTACCAGGCTCCTCCGCCCATGGGATTCTCCAGGCAAGAGTACTGGAGTGGGGTGCCATTGCCTTCTCCGCAATAAAAGAGCCAGTTAGCAACAATTATAAAAATGACAAAAATTGATTTATTACAAACGTTAAACATAAGGTTATGTTCTATTTTTCCATTTGGGATACTGGTGTATTAGTCTGGGAAAGTTTGATTTTGCTGTAAAACTAACATTAAATTCTCATCAGCTTTAAACAATCTAAAAGTATTTATTGCTCAGTTGATATGACATGGTGAGTTGGCTGGGCGCTCCACTCCATACTGTTGTCTGGTAATTCATCGTAGATGAATAACTATATGAAAATGTGTTCTTTTTGTTATAATATAAAACTATTTACTGGCACTTTGAGCTTATTTATGGCAAATCCAAAATCTTAGATGCTTGCTCAAGTTATATTGTATAAAATTAAAAAAATAATAATAACTTTTACAGAACTATCACATGATCCAGCAATTTTATTCTTGAGTAAATATCTGAAAAAAAAAAAAAAAAAAGAAACCACTAAAACTACCTGTACCCGAGTGTTCATAGCAGCATTATTTATGATTGCCAAAAATTGGAATCAACCTATGGGCCCATCAACATACAAATGAATAAAGATATACAGCACACACTAAAATACCACTCAGCCATAAAAAGGAATAAAACTTTGCCATTTGCAACAACATGGATGGATTGGAGGGTATTATGCTATATGAAACGTCAGGCAAAGAAAGACAAAATACTGTATGCTACTACTATTTATATATAGAATCTACAAAATATAGCAACCAGTCAATATAACCACAATGAAACAGACTCAGAAAAACAGAGAACATACTAGTGGTTACCAGTGGGAAGAGGGAAGAGGGGGAGGGCAAGATAGAGGTGTAGGATTAAAAAGTGCTAACAACCAGTCCATTCTAAAGGAGATTGGTCCTGGGTGTTCTTTGGAAGGAATGATGCTAAAGCTGAAATTCCAATACTTTGGCCACCTCATGTGAAGAGTTGACTCATTGGAAAAGACTCTGATGTTGGGAGGGATTGGGGGCAGGAGGTGAAGGGGATGACAGAGGATGAGATGGCTGGATGGCATCAGTGACTTGATGAACATGAGTTTGAGTGAACTCCGGGAGTTGGTGATGGACAAGGAGGCCTTGTGTGCTGCAATTCATGGGGTCGCAAAGAGTCGGACACAACTGAGTGACTGAATTGAACTGAACTGAACTATCACATATAAAATCAGATACAGGATACATTCTACCATACAGGGAACATAGCCAATATTTTGCAATAACCATACATGAAGTATAAACTTAAAAACTGTGAATCACTCTAATGCACATCTGGAACACATAATACTGTACATCAACTATATCCCAATAAAACAAAGAATTCATGGCAAAAAAAGGGGAAAACCTATTTACCTAATCTGGGTAAAATCAAAGCGAGAGCCAAGAAATAAATATAATGCAAAAAATAAAAGCTACTTATAGCAGATACTTATACTAAAAAAGTGTTAAGACTGGGAACTAAAAAATAGAAATGTAGTGATATAATTATATTGTCTTTGATGGGGGAAGACCATCTTTTAAAATGGTAAGTGCTAACTTGCGGAGCCTTACTCCATTGTCACAGGTGTGGAGTCATATATCAAGGTCACAGGACAAAAATCTTCAGAATTAACCAAGCCCCATAGCAACTGTCACCATGAGCCTTCTGATCTAAACTGGCCAGCTCCCTGACTCCATATTAGGGTAACATATCCACCCTATAACATCCTAGTCAATCACCTAATGTCACCTTTCCAGCAGGAATTTTCTTTGTATTGAGGTTATAAAAATAGGCTACTAGCCCACTAAAGGGCTCTGTTTTGAGCCTGCCAGTTGTTCTAATAGTGTCTCCTGGGCTTTCCTCGTGGGTCATCTGATAAAGAATCCGCCTGCAATCTGGGAGACCTGGATTTGATCCCTGGGTTGGGAAGACCCCCTGGAGAAGGGAACAGGACCGACTCCAGTATTCTGGCCTAGAGAATTCATGGATTGTATAGTTCATGGAGTTGCAAAGAGTCAGACACGACTGATCAACTTTCACTTCACTTCACTTCCTACCCTAATAAACTCTATCCTCCTCTCATTCTACCTCATGTATGGATATTCTTTTCTAGCCCACACCCAAACCATGACAAAAGTGTATTGAGAAAAATCTAAGCTTGAAGGATTGCTTTGTTCCACAAGTTATCTTAAAGGCAGACAACTGATTACAGATCTAACAGCTGAAGAACTTAGCACCCTTCACTTCCATCCTTACAACAAGAGGAAGCTGGACAAATTGAAAATTCATGACTTTTTTTGGGCTCATTTGAGAATGTAGATTGTTTTGTAAATGACCACTTCAGCATCTGCAGAGAAAGGCACGTAAGGAGAGGTATGGTAATAAAGAATTACTAGTGTGGAGCAATAGGCACCAGAACCATAAAAAGGTAGAACACCTGAATGATAATTCTGATGAACTGCTGCAGGCTGAATGTCCACTGCAGAGCCCCATATCCAATCCCTTCATACTTTCACACCAGTTTTGTGTGTGTGTGTGTGTGTGTGTGTGTGTGTGTGTGGATTCCTAATGTCACTTTGTAGATATGGCACAGGGAAGTTCTTCTTCCCTGTATATCCTGAAATACATCTCTTGTGAAATACACTGAGAGCCCTCTTTTTTAGTCCAGGAATAAAGAGTACACAAGGATACTCTTGTATTCAGGGATAAAGAGTACAAAGGGATAAAGACGGACCACAGCCTTGTCTAACTCAATGAAACTATGAGCCTCACTGTGCAGCAACATCCAACATGGACTGGTCACCGTAGAGGGTTCTGACAAAATGTGGTCTTCTGGAGAAGGGAATGGCAAACGACTTCAGTGTTCTTGCCTTGAGAACCCCTTGAACACTATGAAAAGCAAAAAGAGATGACACTGAAAGATGACCTCCCCAGGTTGGTAGGTGCCAAATATGCTACTGGAGAAGAGTGGAGAAATAACTCCAGAAAGAATGGAGAGACAGAGCACAGCAAAAACAAACCTAGTTGTGCATGTGACTGGTGATGGAAGCAAAGCCTGATGCTGTAAAAAGCAATATTGCATAGGAACCTGGAATATCAGGTTCATGAATCAAGGTAAATTAGAAGTGTCAAACAGGAGATAGCAAGAGTGAATATCAACATTTTAGGAATGGTGAACTAAAACCGACAGGGATGGGCAAATTTAATTCAGATGACCATAATATCTATGACTGCAGGCAAGAATCCCATAGAAGAAATGGAGTAGCCATCATAGTCAACAAGAGAGTCTGAAATTCAGCAAGTGGGTACAATCTAAAAAATGACAGAATGATCTCTGTTAGTTTACAAGGCAAACTGTTAAATATCAGAGTAATCCAAGTCTATGCCCCAACCAGTAATGCCAAAGAAGCTGATGAATGACTCTATGAAGACCTAATAAGACTTTCTGGAACGAACAGCCAAAAAAGATGTCCTTTTCATCAGAGGGAACTGGAATGCAAAAATAGGAAATCAAGAGATACCTGAAGTAACAGGTAAATTTGGCTTTGGTATACAAAATGAAGCAGGGCAAAAGCTAGCAGTTTTGCTAAAAGAATGCACTGCTGCTGCTGCTGCTAAGTCGCTTCAGTCGTGTTTGACTCTATGCGACCCCATAGATGGCAGCCCACAAGGCTCCCCTGTCCCTGGGATTCTCCAGGCAAGAACACCGGGTGGGTTTCCATTTCCTTCTCCAACACATGAAAGTGAAAAGTGAGAGTGAAGTCGCTGAGTTGTGTCCGGCCCTCATCGATCCCATGGACTGCAGCCCACCAGGTTCCCCCGTCCATGGGATTTTCCAGGCAAGAGTACTGGAGTGGGGTGCCATTGCCTTCTCTGAAGAGAATGCACTGGTCATAGCAAACACCCACTTCCAACAACACAAAATAAGGCTCTACACATTGACATCACCAGATGATCAATACGGAAATCAGTTGATGATATTCTTTGCAGCTAATGATGGAGAAGTTCTATACAGTCCTGGGAGCTGACTGTGTCTCAGATCATGAACTCCTTATTGCCAAATTTAGGCTTCAAACTGAAGAAAGTAGGGAAAACCAGTAGACCATTCTGTTCAGTTCAGTTCAGTTCAGTCGCGTCTGACTCTTTGCATGCCCATGAACTGCAGCACACCAGGCCTCCCTGTCCATCACCAACTCCCAGAGTCCACTCAAACCCATGTCCATTGAGTTGGTGATGCCATCAAACCATTTAATACTCTCTTGTCCCCTTCTCCTCTTGCCCTCAATCTTTGCCAGCATCAGGGTCTTTACAAATGAATCAGCTCTTCGCATCAGGTGGGCAAAGTATTGTAGTTTCAGCTTCAACATCAGTCCTTCCAATGAACACCCAGGACTGATCTCCTTTAGGATGGACTGGTTGGATCTCTTTGCAGTCCAAGGGACTCTCAAGAGTCTTCTCCAACACCACAGTCAAAAGCACCAATTCTTCGGTGCTCAGCTTTCTTCACAGTCCAACTCTCACATCCATACATGACCACTGGAAAAACCATAGCCTTGACTAGATGGACCTTTGTTGGCAAAGTAATGTCTCTGCTTTTTAATATGCTATCTAGGTTGTCATAACTTTCCTTCCAAGGAGTAAGTGTCTTTTAATTTCATGGCTGCAGTCACCATCTGCAGTGATTTTGGAGTCCCCCAAAATAAAGTCAGCCACTGTTTCCACTGTTTCCCCATCTATTTGCCATGAAGTGATGGGACCAGATGCCATGATCTTAGTTTTCTGAATGTTGAGCTTTAAGCCAACTTTTTCACTCCAATCTTTCACTTTCATCAACAGGCTCTTTAGTTCTTTTTCACTTTCTGCCATAACGGTGGTGTCACCTGCATATCTGAGGTTATTTTATTTCTCCTGGAAATCTTGATTCCAGTTTATGCTTCATCCAACCCAGCGTTTCTCATGATGTACTCTGCATATAAGTTAAATAAGCAGGGTGACAATATAAACCATTCAGGTATACCTAAATCAAATCCCTTACAATTATACAGTGGAAGTGACAAATAGATCCAAGGGATTAGATCTGATAGACAAAGTGCTTGAAGAACTATAGATGGAGGTTCATGATACTATACAGGAGGCGGTGATCAAGACCATCCCCAAGAAAAAGAAATGCAAAAAGGCAAAATGGTTGTGTGATGAATCCTTAAAAAAGCTGAGAAAAGAAGAGAAGTGAAAGGCAAAGGAGAAAAGAAAAGCTATACCTACAAATAATAAATGTTGGAGAGGGTGTGGAGAAAAGGGAATCCTCTTACACTGTTGGTGGGAATGCAAACTAGTACAGCCACTATGGAGAACT
>NW_011494897.1:11331750-11342261 GCF_000754665.1 Bison bison bison
AATTTAAAAAAAAAAAAAAAGCTATACCCATTTGAATGCAGAGTTCCAAAGAATAGCAAGGAGATATAAGAAAGCCTTCCTCAGTGATCAGTGCAAAGAAATAGAGGAAAACAACAGAATGGGAAAGACTAGAGATCTTTTCAAGAAAATTACAGATACCAAGGGAACATTTCATATAAAGTTGGGCTCAATAAAGGACAGAAATGGAATGAACCTAACAGAAGCAGAATATTAAGAAGAGGTGGCAAGAATACACAGAAGAACTAAACAAAAAAAATCTTCATGACACAGATAACCATGATGATGTGATCACTCACCTGGAGCCAGACATCCTGGAAGGCAAAGTCAAGTTTGCCTTAGGAAGCATCACTATGAACAAAGCTAATGGAGGTGATGGAATTCCAGTTGAGCTATTTCAAATCTTGAAAGATGATTCTGTGAAAGTGCTGCACTCAATATACTGGCAAATTTGGAAAACTCAGTAGTGGCCAAGGACTGGAAAAGGTCAGTTTTCATTCCAATCCCAAAGAAAGGCAATGCCAAAGAATGTTCAAACTACTGCATACTTGCAGTCATCTCAAACGCTAGCAAAGCAATGCTCAAAATCCTCCAAGCCAGGCTTCAACAATAGGAGAACCATGAACTTCCAGCTGTTCAAGCTGGTTTTAGAAAAGGCAGAGGAACCAGAGATCAAATTGCCAACATCCACTGGATCATCGAAAAAGCAAGAGAATTCCAGAAAAACATCTATTTTCTGCTTTATTGACTGTGCCAAAGCCTTTGACTGTGTGGATCACAACAAACTGTGGAAAATTCTTAAAGAGATGGGAATACCAGACCACCTTACCTGCCTCCTGAGAAATCTGTATGCAGGTCCAGAAGCAACAATTAGGATTGGATATGGAACAAAAGACTGGTTCCAAATCGGGAATGGAGTACATCAAGGCTGTATATTGTCACCTTGCTTATTTAACTTATATGTAGAGTACATCATGCAAAATCCCAGGCTGGATGAAGCACAAGCTGGAATCAAGATTGCCGGGAGAAATATCAATAACCTCAGATATGTAGATGGTGCCACCCTTATGGCAGAAAGTGAAGAAAAACTAAAGATGAAAGTGAAAGAGGAGAGTGAAAAAGTTGGCTTAAAACTCAACCTTCAGAAAACTAAGATCACGGTATCTGTTCCCATCATTTCATGGCAAAATAATGGGGAAACAATGGAAAGCAGTGAGAGACTTTATTTTGGGGCTCCAAAATCACTGCAGATGGTGACTGTAGCCATGAAATTAAAAGGTCCTTTCTTCTTGGAAGTAAAGCTATGACCAAACTAGACAGCATATTATAAAACAGAGATATTACTTTGCTAACAAAGTTCTGTGTAGTCAAAGCTATGGTTTTTCCATTAGTCATGTATGGATGTGAGAGTTGGGCTATAAAAAAGCTGAGTGCTGAAGAATTCATCCTTTCCAACTGTGGTGTTGGGAAAGACTCTTGAGAGTCCCTTGAATTTCAAAGAGATCAAACCAGTCAATCCTAAAAGAAATCAGTCCTGAATATTCATTGGAAGGACTGATGCTGAAGCCCCAATACTTTGGCTACCTGATGCGAAGTACTGACTCATTGGGAATGACCTGATGCTTTAAAATCCTGAGCGCAAGAGGAGAAGGGGATAACAGAGGATGAGATGGTTGGATGGCATCAGCAACTCGATTGACATGAGTTTGAGCAAGCTCTGGGTGTTTTTGATGGACAGGGAATCCAGGCATGCTGAAGTCTATGGATTTGCAAAGATTCAACACCACTGAGTGACTGGAAGTTAATTGATAGAGTTGGAGAAAGGGAATTCATTTCTACTCCAGCTAACTCCTACTTCTTGTCCCATCTAAGATGAGGTGGTAAGGGGAAGGTGGTTAGCAACATTTTACAGAGCTCAGGGTTTCAAGGAAGTAGACTACAAACACTATAACTGGGAAACTGAATAGGGAGCAGGGTGAAAAAAGGAAACCATCTATATAATGCTTATATATATGCTTATAAAAATCACAATGCCATGACAAAAGCTTATTAAAAGATTCAGATTTAATCAGAAAACTATAGAACACTTCTTCTGCCTCACAACTTTACCACCACTCCAATAAGTTTCTAAAATAACCATGGCTTACAGCTGAAAAAGTTTCTTCCTATCTGAGGAAGTGTACATTGGGAATCCAATGTCCAGAAAAAGAAAAACTCTTGGATATAGGTGAAATGAAAACTCTTGGTACCTAGAGGAGAGTTTACAGCCCTATATGCTGAGTGCAGAACTTTTCCATAAGGAGAAAGATGTGAACTCTTGCAAAAAGTGCTGATTTTGAGTTAGATGACTGATATGTCTCTTTAGTGTGTAAAGTGGATGTCACAGGTTACCTTGGCGAAAGTACAGCAATTGCTGTGGTATGATGGGAATAGGAGACAAATTGATACATACTTTCTTAGCTTAAAATAAATGCATATAATACCCCAGGAGATTCTGACATTTTATAAAGAGCTAGGTTCAGTCATATGTATAGTGGATTGATACAAGGGAATTGAGAACGGCAAGTAAAAATTGATATTAGTGTTAACTGCAAGTAGCTAGTCTTACAACAGTAAAACAATTGATGATAAACAGCCTTTCTATTTATCATCTAAACAATAAGTAAATTAAATACATAGCCTCATAGGGAAATACACATATTATATGTCTATGCATATAATATATGTATTTATATATGTATGGCACCCCACTCCAGTACTCTTGCCTGGAAATTCCCATGGATGGAGGAGCCTGGTAGGCTCCAGTCCATGGGGTCACTAAGAGTCGGGCCCGACTGATCGACTTCACTTTCACTTTTCACTTTCATGCATTGGAGAAGGAAATGGCAACCCACTCCAGTGTTCTTGCCTGGAGACTCTCAGGGACGGGGGAGCCTGGTGGGCTGCCGTCTATGGGGTCGCACAGAGTTGGACACGACTGAAGCGACTTAGCAGCAGTAGCAGCATATGTATATGTACATTTATATATGTATACACATATAATATGTGTATTTCTTTGTGTATATGTATATTATGAAAAACAAAATGCTATAGGTTACCAATCAAGATGAAACTTTAAGAAGTAATATTGATAAAAACATATGATCACAATAAGCAATATGGAGGTAAAACACTGTTATGAAAGAATACCGTTTTTAATTTTAATATATTCTAAAATATACCATTGCCTTGTAACTATTTTTCCTCAAATAATTTTCTCAAAATATTACCACATATAAACAGAAAATTGTTCATGAACCTATAAAATCAGAGAAATTTTATGTAGTGGATTCTGAACTGTTGTGTTTTTCCTGATTCTGCCAAGAGGAAGATCATCCTTTAGCTGAAAAATAAGCAACTCAAATTATAAGCTTATTCATTTTTATCTGTACAATTTTAAGTACATTTCCATTTTTAGAAGAATACACTGTCCTCTTCTTGAAAAAAGAAAATGTAGATATAAGTTTGAATATTTCAACGTTTAAATTTGAAAAATAATACATACTATGACTATAGATAAATACACGTACTCCCACATGGTGCTAGCAGTAAAGATTCTGCCTGCCAACACAGGAGACACGAGTTCAATCCCTAGGTCATGAAGTTCCCCTGGATGAGAAAATGGAAACCCACTCTAGTATTCTTGCTGGGAAAATTTCATGGGCAGAGGAGCCTGGTGGGCTACAGTTCATGTGGATGCAAAGAGTTGAACATGATTGAGCACACACACATAGATACATTGGTATAAACATTGGTGTTTACACCAATATAGAATTCAATCTGATTGCTTGTCTACTGTCTTACAGACATCACTTCAATTATAGATATATTTTTAAAATTTTTCTTAACAAACTATTGTAATGGATACGGACATACATTCAAAATAATGCACTTATTTTCTTTTGCATATGTGTGTATGGTCATACATTTGTCTTTATGTTATACAATTTAATTATCAAGGTTACCACAAATAGTTTGGACAATGACAATATTATTTAGTGAATGCCTTAAAATATGACACAGTCCAACCTCTGGCCAGAATAAATTTGTTTACATTTTTTTTTTCCTTTAATGGGAATATGGTACCCTTAGCCTCTTCCTAAGAGGGAAGGCTGAAGTTATATCCCTTTTCTACCTGAAAAGTCAAGGTCTCTTTGTGACACTTTTCTCCATCAGGTAAGGTTTGTTTCTTTATATTTTCATAAACTACAAGTGAAGTCCATAAACTACAAGTCAAGCAAATTTTGCTCCCTCTATCCATACCACCATAGAGAAGTAACTGAAAAATCACAATTAACACTCAGACTAGAAAAGAGAAGAATGAGACACAACAGTCATTCAGTTGAGTTCAGTTCAGTTCAGTCGCTCAGTCGTGTCCGACTCTTTGCGACCCCATGAATCGCAGCACGCCAGGCCTCCCTGTCCATCACCAACTCCCGGAGTTCACTCAGACTCAAGTCCATCAAGTCGGTGATGCCATCCAGCCATCTCATCCTCTGTCGCCCCTTCTCCTCCTGCCCCCAATCCCTCCCAGCATCAGAGTCTTTTCCAGTGAGTCAGCTCTTCACATGAGGTGGCCACATACCACCAGTAGTCATTACTTGGTAGCAAAGACGTAATCCTGCTGCACAGGTAAAATGGAGACTCCAACATGATAGAGGAGGAAATTCTTCAATTAGATCTTGGATCTGTTCTTTGAGAAGAACTCTTTTATCCATCTCTAAGGATGATGTCTTACTGGGGACTGAAAATCTTTCATAGTTATTTCCTAAATAAACTAATTATGAGAAACCAAAGATGTTTGAGAATTCTGGGAGCCAAAATCTCTCTAATGACTAATTCAAGAATGGGAGAATGAGGACCTTGGTAAACTCAGTATTTTTTACAATATATTATGTAAAAAAACTGAGTTTTCAACAAAAAATCTATAAGACAAATTATGAAAACAAACACAAAAGTATGCAACAACTTGGAAAAAAAATAGCTAGCAAAATATATCCCTGAGCAGCACGAGATATTAGACTTAAAGAACAAAAATTGAAAATCAACTGTATTTGTATATTTAAAGAATTAAAAGAAGTTGGGGTAAAATAAAGGACAAAAGACTATTACATCTCATCAAATATTTAACACCAACAAACCAAAATAATGTAAAAGTAACAAATGAAAACTCATTCTGAAATTAAAACGTAAAATAAGTGACATTTTTTTTAAATGTTGGAAAAGATCAACAACAGAGTATTTAAAGAAATGTCACTAGAGATTGTCCATTCTCATGAAGAGATGGAAAACGAAAGCAGAAAAATAAACAGAGCTTCAATAACTGAAATACTGGTGATCATATCAACATTTACACAAAGGAATCCAGAGAAAGAAAAGAAACAGAAAAAAAATCATTTAAAGTAAGGATGAAAATTAATCTAAACTTACAAGAAGCTCAGTGACTCCAAGATTAAACACACAAAGATTCACATCTAGATACTTCATAGTGAAGTTGACAAAAGTCAAAGAAAATCTTGAAAACAGTGAAAGAAAAACAATTTATCACATACAAAGGATCTTCAATAGGATTAACATTTGACTTCTCTTCAGAAACCATGGAGTGCAGAAGACAAGAAAATGGAGTCTTTGAAATGCTGTAAGAAAAGATTTTTCAACAAGATACTGTATATCTAGCAAAACACTCTTCAAAAAATAATGGAGCCACTAAGACACTCTGAGATAAATAAAACTGATAAAATGTGTTGCTAGCAGACCTGTCCTACATGAAATACTAAAGGACTTCTTTAGGCTGAAATTATAGGTTACTAAATAGTGATACAAAATCTACATGAAGAAATAAAGATTGGTTAAATAAAGGTAACTACATGGGTAAATACAGAAGATAGTATAAATGTATTTGGTAAAACTTTTATATTATTTAAAAGAAAACTGGATAAAAAAGTAATTATAAACCTATGTTAACTCTCTGACACAGAATATACAGACAAATAGGTAAGGTTTGTTTTTTCCTATAAATGTCAGACTAGTTCACTATTTGAAAGGCAATCAATGTAAATGCCATGAAGGAAATTGTATCATCTCCATAATGGATGTAGAAAAAAAGATCTGAAAAAATCCAATATATTTACATGATTAAAAATAAAACAACACAATATAAATTGAAAAGAATTTCTTTAATCTGGTATCTGTTGTTCAGTCACTCAGTCCTGCCTGACTCTTTGCAACCCTACGGACTGCAGCATGCCAGGCTTCCCTTTCCTTCACCATCTCCCAGAATTTGGTGAAACTTGTGTCCACTGAGTCAGTGATGCCATCCAATCGTCTCATCCTCTGTGGTCCCCTTCTCCTGCCTTTAATCTTTCCCAGAATCAGGGTCTTTTCCAGTGAATTGGCTCTTTGAATCAGGTAGCTAAAGTGGTTAATCTGATATAGGCCATCTATTTAAAAAAAAAATCACAGCTAGCATCATAATTAATGAGGAAATTTACTGCTTTCCTTCCTAAGATCAGGAACAAGACAAGGATTTCTGATCTTGCCACTTCCATTGTACATTTTAATGGCAATTCTAACCAGAAAAATCAGGTTAGAAAGTGAACTAAAAATCATACAGTTTGTAAAGGAAAAAGTAAAACTATCTCTATTTGCAGCTGACACGCTCTTCTTCATAGAAAATCCCAGAGAATACAATGAAATACTATGAGAACTAAGATGTAAGTTGAGCAAATTTATTGAATACAAGATTTATATACAGAACTCAAGTATATTTCTATATATAAGCCATAAACAATTAAAAATGAAACTAAGAAAAAATATTTGCAGCAGCATCAAAAAGAGTACTTTGGATAGTCAACAAAAGACATTCAAGATGCATATACTGTAAGCTAAAAATTATCTTTTCCAGAAACTAAAGGCCTGAATAAATGTAAATATACCCCATGTTCATGAATTGAAAGAGTTAATATTGTTAAAATGTCAAGAATTATCAAATATATTTATATATTCTGTGCAATTTCTAACTAAATCTCAGTTGTCTTACTTGACAAGTTGATCCAAAATTATTTATGGAAATTCAAGTTACCCAGAATTGATAAAATAATTTTCAATCAAAAGAAAAAAATGAAGGGCTCATTTTGAAAACTAATAGCTATAGACATACAGATCTTTGGAACAGAACTGACAATCCAGAAATAAATTCTTATGTTTGTTTATGACAGATTCATTTTCAACAAGGATGTAGAGATAATCTAAAGGAGAAAGAGTAACCATTTCAACAAATTGTTTCTGGGTTACTGGATATCCAAATGCCAAAGAACTAATTGAACTTCTCCACACTATACAAAAATAGCTAAAAATGAACAATCACTGAACTATTACATCTAAAAGTACAATATTCTTAAAAACAAAACAAAACAAAACAAACAAACAAAAAAACAAGAGTTCATTTGGACTACATTTAGCAATGGTTTCTTAGATCTGAGGCCAAAAGTCCAAATGACAAATTAATTAATTTCCCTCAAAATTAAAAGCTTTCCTACTTCAAAGGACATCATGAAGGAAGTGGAAAGAAAACTCTAAGACAGTAGAAAATATTTGCAACCAAATTACTCACAAGACAATGCATCTAAAATATACAAATACTTTTCACAAATCAATAATTAAGATGACTCAGCAAAAACTGCACAAAGGGTTTAAATAGAAGTTCTTCAAAGAGGGTATGCATTAAGGAGATGTAAATAAAAATCAAAATGAACTACCACTTTGCATCCATTAGGATGGCTGCACAGCAACAGATGTTGATAAAAATGGAGAAATGGAGACTCTCACATATTGCTGGGGGAATGGAAAATGGTGCAACTGCTCTCTTAAACAACTTGGCAGTTCTTCAAAGGCAAAACATAAGGTTCTACACTAAGAAATTTCACTCCTAGGTGTATGTCCAAATGAAATGAAAACAATTATCATCACAAAAACGTGTGCACTGACGTACTTAGCAGAATAATTCATAAAAAGCAGTAGAAGAAATTCAAATGTTTATCATGAATGAATAAGTAAAGTGTGACATATCCATACAATGTAATATAATTTAGCAATACTAAGGAAAGACAGAGATAAGCTACTACATGGACAAACCATGAACACATTATAAGTTAAAGAAGCCAGTTACAAAATACCCATACATTACATAATTCTACTTATACAAACATAGAAAAAGGCAGAGGAACCAGAGGTCAAACTGCCAACATCCATTGAATCATTTGAAAAAGCAAGAGAATTCCAGAAAAACATCTACTCCTGCTTCATTGACTACACTAAAGCCTTTGACTGTGTGGATCGTGACAAACTATGGAGAATTCTTCAAGGGGTGGGAATACCAGACCACTTTATCTGCCTGCTGAGAAACTTGCATGCATGTCAAGAAGCAACAGTTAGAACTGGACATGGAAAAATGAGCTCATTCCAAATTGTGAAAGGAGTACATCAAGCCTGTTGTTACCATGCTTTTTTGTTTTGTTACCTTGCTTATTTAACTTATATGCAGAGTACATGATGTGAAATGCCAGGCAGGATGAAGCACAAGCTGGAATCAAGATTGACGGGAGAAATATCAATAACTTCAGATATGCAGATGACACCACCCTTATGGCAGAAAGTGAAGAGGAACTAAAGAGCTTCTTGATACAGATGAAAGAGAGGAGAACAAAGAACCACTTGATGAAGGTAAAAGAGGAGAGTGAAAAATCTGGTTTAAAATTCAGCATTCAGAAAATGAAGATCATGGCATCCAATTCGCTCACTTCATGGCAGATAGATGGGGAAACAATAGTAACAGTGACAGACTTTATTATCTTGAACTCCAAGATCATTGAAGATGGTGATCTCAGCCATGAAATTAAAAGACACTTGCTCCTTGTAAGAAAAGCTATGACCAACCTAGACAGCATATTAAAAAAGCAGAGACATTACTTTGCCAACAAAGGTCGATATAGTCAAAGCTATGATTTTGCCAGTAGTCATGTATGGATGTGAGAGTTGGACTATAAAAAAAGCTGAACGTTGGATAATTGTTGCTTTTGAACTTCAGTGCTGGACAAGACCTTTGGGAGTCCCTTGAACTATAAGGATGTCTAAACAGTCCATCCTAAAGGAAATCAATCCTGAATGTTCTTTAGAAGGACTGATGCTGAAACTGAAGTTCCAATATTTTGGCCACCTGATGGGAAGAGCTGAATCATTAGAAAAGACCCTGATGCTGGGAAAGACTGAAGGTAGGAGGAGAAGGGGACAACAGAGGACGAGATGGTTGGATGGCATCACCAACTCAATGTATGTGAGTTTGAGCAAGCTCTGGGAGATGGTGAAGGACAGGGAAGTCTGGAGTTCTGCAGTCCATGGGATTGCAGAGTCAGACACAACTGAGCAACTGAACAACAGCAACTTATACAATGCCCAGAATAGGCAAATCTCTAGAGAAAGAAAGCACTTCAGTGTTTTCATAAGTCTGGGGGACAAGTAAAAGAAAGTAACTGTTATTGGGTATTGTTGTTGTTCAGTCATGTCCAGCTCTCTGCGACTCCATCAACTGCAGCATGCCAGGCTTCCCTGTCCTCACCATTTCCCAGAGTTTGCTCAAACTCATTTCCAGTGAGTCAGTGATGCCATCCTACAATCTCACTCCTCTGTTGCCCCTTCTCTACCTGACCTCAATCTTTCCCAGCACCAGAATCTTTTCCAGTGAGTCAGCTTTCCTCATCAAGTGACCAAGGTGTATAATTTTTTTTTTCCTCTGAGAGGTGAAATGTTTTAAAAGTAAAACCTGGTGACGCCTAGAGAAGTCTCTAAATATACTATACCACTGAACTGTATACTTTAAAATGCTGAATTTTATGATATGTGAATCATATCTCTAAATGCTGTTAAATGTAAAATTGCAAAAAATGACTTTCTTCTTCTTAAACTTTTTGTCTAAGAACTTTAAATAAAGTATTTATTTTGATGTTATTTCATTATTGATATTTTAAATTAATAATCTAAAATAAAAAACCAATATTTCCAAGGCTTACTTATTATTACTTCATTAATATATTTTCTTGAAAAAGATTAGATATTTGCTTCCAATTAGTAATGCTCAAAATTCTCCAAGCCAGGGTTCAGCAATATGTGAACCATGAACTCCAGTTGTTCAAGCTGGTATTAGAAAAGGCAGAGGAACCAGAGATCAAATTGCCAACATCCGCTGGATCATAGAAAAAGCAAGAGAGTTCCAGAAAAACATCTATTTCTGCTTTATTGACCATGCCAAAGCCTTTGACTGTGTGGATCACAATAAACTGTGGAAAATTCTGAAAGAGATGGGAATACCAGACCACCTGACCTGCCTCTTGAGAAACCTATATGCAGGTCAGGAAGCAACAGTTAGAACTGGACATGGAACAACAGACTGGTTCCAAATA
>NW_011494897.1:11342847-11347575 GCF_000754665.1 Bison bison bison
TTGGAAGGAATGATGCTGAAGCTGAAACTCCAGTACTTTGGCCACCTCATGAGAAGAGTTGACTCATTGGAAAAGACTCTGATGCTGGGAGGGATTGGGAGCAGGAGGAGAAGGGGATGACAGAGGATGAGATGGCTGGATGGCATCACTGACTCAATGGACGTGAGTTTGAGTGAACTCTCGGAGCTAGTGATGGACAGGGAGGCCTGGCGTGCTGCGATTCATGGGGTCGCAAAGAATCGGACATGACTGAGCGACTGAACTGAACTGAACTGAGTCCAATATTTAATAACAACACCCAATGCTCTTTGGAATCCAAAATTCTCATACACAGTTTGTTTCTTTTCTTTTTGGCTTAGATACCTTCCTCCGTAAACATTTGCTAAGATCTGAAGCCAAAAACTTATTGAGAATATATCTTTAATTTTGTCTTTGTGGCAAGACAGAGTTCCTGTGACTAAAAAAAAAAAGAAAGAAAGAAAGAAAGAAAGAAATGCATCCCCTTAATATCTATTCCAGCTTTGTCTCCTTCTGTTTGAAATCTAGATGCAGTTACCTTCTCCAGCCTTTTGAGACTATCACTCTCTTTCATGCATCTAACAAATGAATGCATGGAGTTATCTCTTTCCCCCATGATCTTTCTAAAAACAACACATAAAGTCAACAGACACTGTTGTGGCTCTTTTGAAACCAACTCCCATATACACTGTGGACTTTGTCTGTGTTTGAAGTGCTTTTATTATTGCAGAAATAATTTTCACATGTTTTCCATAACACAATATGTGTCTACTTTTTAGGCTAATATGTCTTCTTAGTAAGATGAATATTTCTTTCAATTCTACCTTTATGAGTTTTTTAAAATCATGAATTTTTTAATTGTATAAAATTTGGTAAAATTTGTGTTTTATCATGCAATTTCTACATCTATAAAAGGGACCATAAGGTTTTCCTTCTTTGTTTTTTTAATATGTGAATTACATTGAATGGCATTTGAATATAAATATAGCTTTGCATATAGCCCTCACATATCCTTTGCATATTTTCACCCTGATTATTTAACTTATATGCAAAGTACATCATGCAAAGTGCTGGGCTAGGTGAATTACAAACTGGAATCAATATTACCAGGAGAAATATCAATAACCTTAGATATGCAGATGACACCACCCCTATGGCAGAAAGTGAAGAGAAATTAAAGAGCCCCTTGATGAAAGTGAAAGAGGAGAGTGAAAAATCTGGTTTAAAACTCAACATTCAAAGAACAAAAATTATGGTATCCAGTCCCATCAGTTCATGGCAAACAGATGGGGAAAAAATGGAAACAGTGACAGACTTATTTTTCTTGGGCACCAAGATCACTGCAGATGGTGACTGCAGCCATAGGGTTAAAAGACGCTTGCTCCTTGGAAGGAAAGCTATGACCAACATAGACAGTATATCAAAAATCAGATATTTCTTTGCTGACAAAGGTCCATCTAGTCAAAACTATGGTCTTTCTCAGCAGTCACTGAGTAGTCATTGAGAGTTGGAGCATAAAGAAAGCTGAGCACTGAAGAATTGATGCTTTTGAACTGTGGTGTTGGAGAAGACTTGCGAGAGTCCCCTGAATCTCAAGGAAATCAAACCAATCAGTCCTAAAGGAAATCAGTCCTAAATATTCATTGGAAGAACTGATGCTGAAGCTAAAGCTCCAATACTTTGGCCACCGGATGTGAAGAACTGACTCATTGGAAAAGACCCTGATGCTAGGAAAGATTGAAGGCAGGAGGAGAAGGGGAAGACAGGGGATGAGATGGTTGGATGGCACCGCCAACTTGATGGACATGAGTTTGAGCAATCTTTGGGAGTTGGTGATGGACAGGGAAGCCTGGCGTACTGCAGTCCATGGAGTCATAAAGAGTCAGACATGTCTGAGAGAGGGAACTGAACTGAACTGAGAGCTTTGCATTCTCAGTATAAATCTTACTTGATCATGGCATATTATTTTATGGTCAGCTTTGATTTTCTAATATATTAGTAAATACATTTAAAAAAATCCTTCCGGAAAGACTATTGCTCTGTGTTTATTTTCCTTAAAATTCTTTTTCTACCTTTGATATCAGAGCAATGTTAACCTCATATATGAGTTAGAATATTCTTTATTCTTTTTTTCTGTTTGTCCATTTCTTCTCTCTTAAATTATATGTCTGTATATCAAAAATTGATTAGATTTTTTTTTAATTTTTAATTTTTTTAAAAGAAGAATAAACTTTGAGTTCTCACAATTAATTATTTTAAAGCTTATTACAAATATAAAGTAATCAAAAGAATGTGGCACTGGCATAAAGACAGAAATATATACCAATAAAATAAAATACTTTAGAAATAAACCCTCACATATACAGTCAAAGAACTTAGACAAGGCTGCCAGGACCTTTTACTAGGGAAAATATGCATAGAATTACTATTACTATTTGATTCAACAATTTCACTACTGCATATAGATACTCAAAAAATTTGAAAACAGGAATTCAAACAAAAATTTGTACAGTTTTGTTCCTACCAGCAATATTGTCTATAGCCCAAATGAAGAGGAAATGCAGCTGTCCATCAATAGATGAATGGATAAACAAAACGTAGTATATACATATAGAATGTTATAATATTATTCAATCTTAAAAAGGTAGGAGATTCTGGCACATAATATCATATGGATAAACTTCAAGGATACTATGATACAAGTGAAATAAGCCATTCATAGAAAACAAATTCTATGTGATTTCACTAATTTGCCATGCTTAGACTAGTCAAATTCATAGGACAGAAAGTAGAATTGTGGTTGCTAGGGGTAAGGGAAGAGGAAATGTGGAGTCAATATTTAATGAATATGGAATTTAGTTTGGGGTAGACAAAAAAAATGTTCTGGAAATGATGATGGCAATGATTTTATAACAATGTGAATGTACATAATGTCACTGAATCACATAGTTATAAATAATTAAAACAGTAAATTTTGTGCTATGTGTATTTCAATACAAGTAAAAATATGTTTCCAGTAGAGATCTGCTTTTTCTTCATTCTATAATCTGTATCTTTTAAATCATTGAAATTAAATGTTATTTTTATGTGATTGAATTAAAATACACCATCTTGCTATTTTCTTTTTGTTCTATCTGATTTTCCTTATTTTCTGCCTTCCTTTTTGTAACTGAAACTTTTTTTAACATTCCATTTTGTCTCTGGATTGACCCTGTTGACTAAAACTCTGTGCCTCTAAAAATGTTTTTAGTAGTTGTTAGAGGATTTAAAAGGTATTACAATAACTTAATTGGGGTCTATCTTCAAATCATATTTTATGACTTAACCAGTAGTGTAAAGATCTTATAACACAATATTTCCAATTCCTCTCTCCTATCCTTTTTTCTATTGTTGCTATACACTGTAGTTTTGCATATTTTTAAACAATAATACATTGCTGCAATTTTGCCTTAGTTACATTTTAGAGCCATTAAACAAGGAAAGATTCAATTTCTAGAATTGAGATTTCTTTTTGTGTGTAAAATCAAATGCTTTTTGATACTATATACATATATTTTTTCTGCTGGAATACTTTTTAACATACCTCATATGGTAATTTTTTTCTGGCAGTAAATTACCTAAATTTTACTTTATCTGACAGTAATGTTATTTTTCTGAAATTTTAAAGCTAGATCTATATTTTTTATGATTGCACCATGTTAGAGTTAAATATTTTATTATTTCATACTATCTCAGGCAGACACTTCATACCAGATTTCTATAACTATCAAAGTGAGTGATAAGGTTTTCATTTTTGTCCTCATCAACTCCACTATGTTTTAGGCTAGCTGTTCCTAACAAATATCAGTAATCATGGTTATTCATAAGAAATTGATTTTATTGCTTCTGTTGCTTTAAAATAACCCTCACAAAACTTAGCCTCTTAAAATAACAACCATTTACTTAAGTCATAATTTTGAGTAGTTTTTATCTAAACAGGTCTCATCTGTTTTCAGAAACCTTGCTCATATCTCTATGGTCATTTACATTAACTGCAGATTTTCTAGCTCCGATTTACTTCAGTTACATATCATAGAAGTTGGCTATCCATCTGCTGAAGAATCCCAGTTTTCCAGGAGAATTATTATCCACCTGCACATAAGTCCAATCTTGTTTATATGGTAGCAGCTTTCTGAAAGCAGTACAAGGAAAAGTTTCTAAGATGTCTTGATATCAGTGTAAAGATTAACAAAACGACACTCTACCACAAGAGCTGAAATAAATAGAGTTGAAAAGAAGAGACAAAATATTTGGAATTCCTCGAGGCCTCTCCTTTTTCCTGTTGTTACCTGATCAAAGGACTATAAAAACCTCAGCTATCTTTCTTCCTATCTTTTTAAATCCATGAGATTGAATCAAAGCACCTCTAAAACCCTTCCAGATATGTGTTAGAATTCTATCATCATCAACCAGTATTTCAACCTATTTCTCTATCATTTATGATAATGATAAAAATTACCTTTCAATGGTTGCTACAGTGTAAATTGAATATTCCTCAATGTTTGGGGAGAGAAATCTGCAGAAAACTATTCACTTACCATGTGCCACAGTGACATAACTTTGAGAATAACATCTATGAGTTAAAAAATAGTGTATGACTATATTCTGACTGGAGTGAAATGGTACCTCATAGTGGTTTTGATTTGCATTTCTCTGATAATGAGTGATGTT
>NW_011494897.1:11347675-11355744 GCF_000754665.1 Bison bison bison
GCACATAAGTCCAATCTTGTTTATATGGTAGCAGCTTTCTGAAAGAAGTACAAGGAAAAGTTTCTAAGATATCTTGATATCAGTGTAAAGATTAACAAAACGACACTCCACCACAAGAGCTGAAATAAATAGAGTTGAAAAGAAGAGACAAAATCTTTGGAATTCCTTGAGGCCTCTCCTTTTTCCTGTTGTTATCTGATCAAAGGACTATAAAAACTTCGGCTATCTTTCTTCCTATCTTTTTAAATCCATGAGATTGAATCGAAGCACCTCTAAAACCCTTCCAGATATGTGTTAGAATTCTATCATCATCAACCAGTATTTCAACCTATTTCTCTATCATTTATGATAATGATAAAAATTACCTTTCAATGGTTGCTACAGTGTAAATTGAATATTCCTCAATGTTTGGGGAGAGAAATCTGCAGAAAACTATTCAGTTACCATGTGCCACAGTGACATAACTTTGAGAATAACATCTATGAGTTAAAAAATAGTGCATGACTATATTACTTTAAAATGTCTTTCATTTTGGAGGGCTCACTTATATGGTTGTTGTTGTTTAGTCGTTAAGTCATTTCTGACTCCATGGACTGTAGCCCAGCAGGCTCCTCTGTCCATGGGATGTCCAAGGAAAGATTATTCGAGTGGGTTGTCATTTCCTTCTCCGGGGGGTCTTCCCAGCCCAGGGATCAAACTCTCCTCTCCTGCATTGGCAGGTGGAGTCTTTATCACTGAGACACCATCAGGAAAGCCCCACCTATATGGTGCCTGCTTGCCTGCTATGTCCCTGTAACCCCCAGGCTCCTCTGTCCATGGTATTTCCCAGGAAAGAATACTGGAGTGGGTTGCCATGCCCTCCTCCAGGGTATCTTCCTGACCCAGGGATCAAAACTGCAACCCCTGTCTCTTAGGTCTCCTGCATTGGGCTCTTTACCACTAGCGCCACCTGGGTAGCCCAGCTGTATGGTACTTGCAAGTAAAACTAAGGCTAAGGCTTCAAAATTTGGCTGGTAGAACTCCTGTAGTCTTGGAGGTAATGCTTTACCTAAAACATTTAAATGATATTTATTGCATTTACAGTGATGACTTTAGAAGAATATGTATTACCAAAAGTTCTAATAACAAAAAACATCTCTTCGTCCATCTAAGCATGTGCCATTTCAACAATTACAACAGTGTGGAATATATTTCAAAGATAGTCTGGCCCTAAGCAAGACTTAAAATATCTTTTTAGTACTTTAGAAAAATCCAAAATGTCTCCAGAGTTTATCTGTCCAATACTATCATGGCATATAAAAAATGTTTGCCATAAAAATCAGGCAATCTATTAGTAACTTCAGATGCATAATTGAGTGCCTAATCAAAAAATCATCACATATTTGAGAAATATGGACACCATTAAAGAGACTGAATCAAATGAAGAATTAATACCTGATAAAATGTTACCAGTTAGATTGGAATAGGACTTCAAAATGTTATATTATGATTTGACACTATATTCATTTCATCATTCTGTTATCTACATCTTCTATCATCCTAAATGATATTTTCACACCATCTTCCCTCTTTTCAATCTTCCCCCACACAGTCTCTACTATCTAGTTATATTGTTGATTTCTGTGTCACTGCTGCTGCTGCTAAGTCGCTTCAGTCGTGTCTGACTCTGTGCGACCCCATAGACGGCAGCCCACCAGGCTCCTCCATTCATGGGATTTTCCAGACAAGAACACTGGAGTGTTCTTCTCCAATGCATAAAAGTGAAAAGTGAAAGTGAAGTCACTCAGTCGTGTCCGACTCTTAGCGACCCCATGGACTGCAGCCTACCAGGCTCCTCCATCCATGGGATTTTCCAGACAAGAGTACTGGAGTGGGTTGCCATTGCCTTCTCCATGATTTCTATGTCACTGAGAATGTTGAAATAGAATCCTGTTTGCATTTAGAGCAATTACTGATATGTAAACACTTACTGAGGCTATCATATTATCTTCTCTATGGCTGTTTTGTAGTTTCACTGTTTCTTTTTCCTCTGTTTCTGCCTGCCTTTGTAAATTGGTAATTTTCCATTTAGGTATTCCATGATTCCCCTTCTCTATCTTTTGTGAATCTACTTTAGGTTTTTACTTTATGGTTATCAAGAGGCTTACAAAAAATATTTTATTTATAAAACAGTCCATTTTAAATGGACAGCAATTTAACTTTGTGTATGAAAACTCTACACTTTTACTCTCCCATTTTTATTTTTTTTAATAACATATTTTACCTCCTATTATGGTGTGTATCCACTAAAAATTATAGTAGCTATAGTTGCTGCTGCTGCTGCTAAGTCGCTTCAGTCGTGTCCGACTCTGTGCGACCCCATGGATGGCAGCCCACCAGGTCCCCGTTACCTGGGATTCTCCAGGCAAGAACACTGGAGTGGGTTGCCATTTCCTCCTCCAATGCATGAAAGTGAAAAGTGACGGTGAAGTCATTCAGTCATGTCCGACTCTTCACGACCCAATGGACTGCATGGACCCACCAGGCTCCTCCGTCCATGAGATTTTCCAGGCAAGAGTACTGGAGTGGGGTGCCATTTACTGTAATGCTATTTTCTCTGAATTCTGATAATATGGTTAGTTTGTTAACAAACCAACCTAATACAGTTCAGTTCAGTTGCTCAGTCATGTCTGACTCTTTGCGACCCTTTGAACCGCAGCAGGCCAGGCCTCCCTGTCCATCACCAACTCCTGGAGTCTACCCAAGCCTATGTCCATCAAGTCAGTGATGCCATCCAACCATCTCATCCTCTGTCATCCCCTTCTCCTCCTGCCTTCAATCTTTCCCAACATCAGGGTCTTTTCAAGTATTTTTTAATCTGTATTTTTAAAAATCTGTATATTTACCTTTAACCCAGTGTGTGGTATTCTTTCTTACGTTTTCATGTTACTACACATCAACTTTCATTTTAGCCTAAAAAACTCTTAGCATTTCAGACAGGGAGGTCTATTGGAGATGAACTACCTTAGCATCTGTTTGTATGGAAAAGTATTTCTCTTTATCAGCAAACTAAAGCCATAACACTCTTAAAGGATCATACCCCACAAACAAGTGGAATTTATCTCTAAAATGCAAAAATGTTTCAATATCTGCAAATAAGTAATGTAATAAAACTTTAATACAATGAAATATAAAATATGTGATCATCTCAATATAGGCAGAAAAGCATTTGATAAAATACAGCATCCTTTTTGATAAAATCCTTTAACAATGTGTTTGTAGAATGATATAATAAATGTCATATAAAATAAACCGACGCTAACATCATAGTCAATAAAGAAAGACTGAAAACTTTTCCTCAAAGATTAGGAAAACTACAGGGCACATACTTTCATTAATTTCATTCAACACAGTACTGGAAGTCTTAGCTGGAATAATCTGGCAAGGCAAAGAAATAAAAACCATCCTAATAAGAAAGAAAGGAGGAAAACTGTCATTATTTGCAGATTAAGTGATTTAATATGCAGAAATTTTTAAAGGCTACACTCAAATACTTTGGAAGTTATCAAATAATTCAGTAAAGTTGTAGGATACAATAATTGACATATAGAAATCTTTTGGATTTCTACATACTAACAATAAAATATCCATTAAAAATAAGCAAAGAAAATTATCTTATTCACAATATCATCACAAACAATAAAATATTTAGGAGTAAATTTAAGCAAGGGAGTAAAAAATCTCTATTACTAAAACTACAAGTTTTGATGAAAGTTATTGAAGAAGATACAAACACATAGGAAATAACCCATATTCATAGATTGTAAGAAGTAATATTGTTAAAATGTCCACATTACATATTAATATTGTTAAAATGTCCATATAAAAATGTCCATTTAACGCAGTCATTATCAATATTCTAAAGGCATTATTACTTCACAAAAATACAAACATATAGTAAAATTCTTATAAAACTATAAAAAATTTTGAGTAGCCAAAGCAATATTGAGAAAGAACAAAGCCAGAGGCATCACAATTTCTGATTTCAAACTATAGTACAAAGCTATAGTAATTGAAACAATATGGCACTGGCATACAAACAAACACCACATAGACCAATGAAGCAGAATAGATAGCCCATATATAATCCACACTTGCAAAGTCAACTCCAATTTGATAGGAGAGACAGTATCATCTAGTGGGGAAATAATAGTCTCTTCCTGTGTTGGGATAAAAAGGATAACCACATGCAGAAAATTGACATTGGACCCCTGTCTTATACTGCACACAAAAATTAACTCAAAATGCATTAAAGGTTTAAACATAA
The DNA here is from genome assembly GCF_000754665.1 of Bison bison bison. NCBI lineage: Eukaryota > Metazoa > Chordata > Mammalia > Artiodactyla > Bovidae > Bison > Bison bison. The sequence continues at coordinate 11,351,982 of NW_011494897.1, forward strand.
GACCTGTTGTAAAATTCCTAGGACTGTACCCTGCCAGGCACTCTGTCCATGGTATTACTCAGGCAAAAATACTGGAGTAAGTGGCCATTGCCTCCTCCAAGGGATATTACTGACCCAGGGATCAAACCCTGGTTTTCTGCTTTGTAGGCGGATTCTTTACCACTGAGTCAATGAGTGTTGTCAAATAATTTTTGTGTTTAATAATAAAGTTATACTGAAATAAAAACATTCAATATTTAATCTAAGAAGATAAAGATGTATGACAAAATAATCCTTCAGAATATATGAAATAATGAATATGTTAAAAACAGAATGTAAAAAAAAAACTTCTGCTAAAGTATATTGTGGTCAAATATTTATGAATATATAAACATATGTAACAGATTCAAAGAAATTGCTCATCCTAAAACACAAACATATTTTTCTAAGTTTTTACTGTAATTTCCATATTGGCATCAGGAAATTTTCCTAAATTAATCTTCATTTATGGTTTGGTTATGCCAATTTTCTTTTACACATTTATTAATACCACCTTTCTCTGTATACAATTATGTCATTTTAAATTGCGAATTTTGTAAATATAAAAGATGGAAAAGCATAATTCTTAAAATATCCTCACAATCTTCATTTAGACCCATCAGGTATAAATGGGTCCACAAACATCGATAAGTTCATACTTACATGTCTGTGCCTGTGCCTGTGTGCATGAGTGATATCAGTGGAGAACTGGACTATCAAGGCAGTGCTAGTGGTAAAGTATTCGCTTGCCAATGAAAGAGACCTAACAGACACTGGTTCAATCTCTGGGTTGGGGAGATCCCCTGGAGGAGGGCATGGCAACCCACTCCAGTATTCTTGCCTGCAGAACCCCATGGACAGAGGAGCCTGGCAAACTACCACCCACTGGGTCACAAAGACTCAGACATGACTAAAGTGACTTAGCATGTATGCATGGACTTCTACTAACCTCCTTATATGTTAATATTTTATGCCTTATATTTCTTTAATAACCTAACACACATACAGTTGTTAAAAACTCAGTTTAAGAATGTCACATTTTGAAAAGACTATGCTTTATAGAAAAAGATAAAAGTTTGAATAAAAATTTGTGTATATTGCTATCTTTCTTTGCTGAGAATCTGCTTTTTATTAGATAAATTTTCATAATTCCCAAGGAATAATTAAAAATAGCTTGATATTAGAATGCAATTTGAAGAAAATTGATAAAGTATGAAAAAAATAGTCCATTTGATACACAAAAAAATGGAATTTTAATTAGCCCTTTTATTTATAGTTATTCCATTAATATTCATCAGGTACAAACTTCATAAATATTAAATTAGTACACTGTAGTCTCTTTTTAAAAACATGTGTTTTTTTAACCTCTGGGTTTGTAGGCTTAAGAGAAAGTATATACTGACTACAACAAATTATCTGATATTCCATAGTGAGATGAAATTTGTTATCTCCATTGAAACCTTTCACCTTATTAATACATCAACAAGTAGAAACTTGGAACGTGATAGAGGACATTGATTTGTTTATTTTTCATAATATGGTTCCATCCAGGGAAAGACACTTTTCTGGCTTGATGGGTTGAAGAAGTATGACTGACACAATCTAAAGCCTGGTTGAAATTACAGCCCAAGCTACAGGCAAATCTGGAGAAACTGTTTCTATATTAGACCAGTTGCAACTTAGCAGTTTACTTTGCTGACAATGGTCCATCTAGTCAAAGCTATGGTTTTTCAGTAGTCATGTAGGGATGTGAGAGTTGGAGTATTAAGAAAGCTGAGTGCCAAAAAATTGATGCTTTTGAACTGTGGTGTTGGAGAAGAATCTTGAGAGTTCCTTGGACAGCAAGAAGATTCAAACCAGTCAATCCTAAAGGAAATCATTCCTGAATATTCATTGGAAGGACTGATGCTGAAGCTGAAACTCCAATACTCTGGCCTCCAAATGTGAAGAACTGACTCATTGGAAAAGACCCTGATGCTGGGAAAGATTGAATGTAGGAAGAGAAGGGGATGACAGAGGATAAGATGGTTGGATGGCATCACCGACTAGATGGACGTGAGTCTGAGCAACCTCCCGGTGTTGGTGATGCACAGGGAAGCCTTGTGTGCTGCAGTCCAAAGTGTTGCACAGAGTCGGACATGAGTGAGTGACTGAACTGAACTGAAACTTGGCAGAGTAACCAAAAGATATTCCTTGCATCTTGGTAACTACAATTTCAGGACACCATCTGGAACTACCAATTTGCAGCAAAATTCTGCAAAGATGCATAGTAATCAAAAACATTGTCTCTCCCTTATAAAGTTACTAAGCCACATATCTCCACCTAGAGCCAAACAAATGATTATTTTACAGAAAAGAAGGTGAAGGGGGTATGAACTCAGAAGGAAAGAACATGCTTGCTTTAAGTTCAGTTCAGTTCAGTTCAGTCACTGAGTTGTGCCTAACTCTTTGTGACACCATGACTGCAGCACGCCAAGCCTCCTTGTCCATTACTAACTCCCAGAGCTTACTCAAACTCATGTCCATTGAGTTGGTGATGCCATCCAACCATCTCATCCTTTGTTATCCCTTTCTCCTCCTGCTTCAATCTTTCCCAGCATCAGGGTCTTTTCCAATGATTCAGTTCTTTGCATCAGGTGGCCAAAGTATTGGAGCTTCAGCTTCAGCATCAGTTTTGCCAATGAATATTCAGGACATATTTCTCTTAGAATTGACTGGCTGGATATCCTTGCAGTCCAAGGGACTCTCAAGAGTCTTCTCCAACACCACAATTCAAAAGCATCAATTCTTCAGCACTCACCTTTCTTTAAGTCCAATTCTCAGATCCATACATGACCACTGGAAAATCCATAGCTTTGACTAGATGGACCTTTGTTGGCAAAGTAATATCTGTTTTTTAATATGCTGTCTAGGTTGGTCATAGCTTTTCTTCCAAGGAGCAAGCTCTTTTAATTTCATGGCTACAGTCACCATCTGCAGTGATTTTGGAGCCCAAGAAAATAAAGTCTTTCATTGTTTCCATTGTTTCCCCATCTATTTGCCATGAAGTGATGGGACCAGATGCCATGATCTTAGTTTTCTGAATGTTGAGTTTTAAGCCAACTTTTTCAGTCTCCTCTTTCACTTTCATCAAGAGGCTCTTTAGTTCCTCTTCATTTTCTGCTATGAAGGTGGCGTCATCTGCATATCTGAGCTTATTGATATTTCTCCTCGCAATCTTGATTCCAGCTTGTGTTTCATCCACGTATTGTTGAAGCCTGGCCTGGAGGATTTTGAGCATTATTTTGCTAGAATGTGAGATGAGTACAATTGTGTGGTAGTTTGCACAATCTTTGGCATGCCTTTCTTTGGGATTGGAATGAAAACTGACCTTTTCCAGTCCTGTGGCCACTGCTGAATTTTCCAAATTTGCTGGCATATTGAGTGCAGCACTTTCATAGCATCATCTTTTATGTTTTGAAATAGCTCAACTGGAATTCCATCACCTCCACTAGCTTTGCTTGGGGTGATATTTCCTAAGGCCCACTTGACTTTGCATTATAGGGTGTCTGGCTCTAGGTGAGTGATCACACCATCGTGGTTATCTGGGTCATGAAGAAATTTTTTGTATAGCTGTTCTGTTTATTCTTGTCACCTCTTCTTAATATCTTCTGCTTCTCTTAGGTCAATACCATTTCTGTCCTTTATTGTGCCCATCTTTGCATGAAAAGTTCCCTTGGTGTTTAATTTTCCTGAAAAGATCTAT
>NW_011494897.1:11355844-11357826 GCF_000754665.1 Bison bison bison
ACCTCTTCTTAATATCTTCTGCTTCTCTTAGGTCAATACCATTTCTGTCCTTTATTGTGCCCATCTTTGCATGAAAAGTTCCCTTAGTCTCTAATTTTCTTGAAAAGATCTATAGTCTTTCCCATTCTATTGTTTTCCTCTATTTTTTGCACTGATCACTGAGGAAGGCTTTTTTATCTCTCCTTGCTTTTCTTTGAAATTCTGCATTCAAATGGGTATATCTTTCCTTTTCTTATTTGCCTTTCACTTCTTTTCTCTTCTTAGCTATTTGTTAGGCCTCCTCAGACAGCCATTTTGCTTTTTAGCATTTCTTTTTCTTGGGAACGGTCTTGATCATTGCCTCCTGTACAATGTCGTGAACCCCCATCCATAGTTCTTCAGACACACTGTTTATCAGATCTAATTCTTCATATCTGTTTTCCACTTCCACTGTATAATTGGACATGGAGAAGGAAATGACAACCCACTCCAGTACTCTTGCCTGGAAAATCCCATTGATGGAGGAGCCTGATAAGCTACAGTCCATGGGGTCTGGAGGAGTTGGACATAACAGTGACTTCACTTTCACTTTTCACTTTCATGCATTAGAAAAGGAAATGGCAACCCACTCCAGTATTCCTGCATGGAGAATCCCAGGGACAGAGGAGCCTGGTGGGCTGCCGTCTCTGGGGTCTCACAGAGTCAGACATGACTGACGCAACTTAGCAGTAGCAGCAGTGGTATAATTGGAAGAGGATGAGATGGATGGAGGGCATCACTGACTCAATGGCCATGAGTTTGAGTAAACTCTGGGAGTTGGTGTAGGACAGGGAGGTCTGGCGTGCTGCAGTCCATGGGGTCCTAAAAGTCAGACATGACTGAGCAACTGAACAGAACTGAACTGTATTATTGTAAGGGAGGTGATTTAGGTCACATCTGAATGGTCTAGTGATTTTCCCTACTTTATTCAATTTAAGTCTGAATTTGGCAATAAGGTGTTCATTATCTGAGCCACAGTCAGCTCCCTGTCTTGTTTTTGCTGACTGTATAGAGCTTCTCTATCTTTGGCTGCAAAGAATTTAATGCTGCAAAGAAAGTAGATGCTTGCTTTAAGAGAATTTAAATTCCATTTATCTCTCAATACCCATTATTTCCATCTTCATTAAAGCATAGTCCCTGATTTTTAATGTTGCATGTGGCCAAACAAACTTATAGAAAAAGAAACACCAAAATCACAGCAACAGCAACACCAAAATCTTCCAATTTCCAGTCATCCATGCTACCTGATGAAGGCACACGTGAAGTCTTGCAAAGTGGAAGGACAGAGGAGAAGGACCCTGTGTCCCTGGGTGTCAAGGTGCCAACACACAGAAGAGTTTACTTGGCCTCTGAGCTTGTGTAAGTGAGAAAGAAACTTCCACCTGCTTATCTCTCAGTTAAGTTTTTTTGTCTTCACAGCTAAATATAACCTTAAGAATATAAAAATATTTTAACATTACTACATCTGTCTCTATTGAGTTTTATATGGTTGGCCTAAATTTATTCTATTACCCAGTACATGGAGCATGTAAAAAACATCAGTGAGTTGAGAAACAAAATATTGAAAAATTATGTGTTCTTCCAATTTTAACATTCACTAATTTATTTATCACACTTATTTTTAATCTATACCACACAAGTTTTTGTTGTTGTTGTTGTTGTTGTTCTTACACTCATGAGCTATGTGGTTGGAGGTGAGTTGCTGAAAGGTTGTGCTGCGATGGGCACGCTAAAGCGCAGGCGGCTGCGACGGGCGCGCTAAAGTGCGGCTGAGAGGAGCCACCCCACGTCCGAGGTCAGGGGCAGAAGCCGGGAGGACCCCATGCCCAAAGGGTGGCGGCAAAGAGGAGTTACCCCACATCCGAGGTCAGGGGCAGCGGCCGCGAGTACCAGACTAACAGCGCAGGAATGGCCGAGAGGAGCTACCCCGCGTCCGAGGTCAGGGGGGCGGCCCAGAGGAGATA
>NW_011494897.1:11357926-11401203 GCF_000754665.1 Bison bison bison
ATCTCCCAGCATCAGAGGTCAGGGGCGGCTACGAGAGGAGTTACCCCAAGCCCGAGGCCAGGGGTGGAGGGCGGGAGGAGCTACCCCACGCCCCTAAGCCTGAGGCCAGGGGCGGCGGGCAGGAGGAGCAACCCCACGCCCAAGGCCAGGGGCAGTGGCCAGGAGGACCAACCCCACGTCCAAGGAGCCATGGCTGCGTGGGCACAGGAGGGCCTAGAGAAGCTATCCCACGTTGAAGGTCAGGAAGGGCGGCGGTGAGGAGATACCCCTCGTCCAAGGTAAGGAGCAATGGCTGTGCTTTGCTGGAGCAGCTGTGAAGAGATACCCCACACCCAAGGTAAGAGAAACCCAAGTAAGCTGGAAGGTGTTGCAAGAGGGCATCAGAGGGCAAACACACTGAAACCATACTCACAGAAAACTTAATCTAGTCACACTAGGACCACAGCCTTGTCTAACTCAATGAAACTAAGCCATGCCCGTGGGGCAACCCAAGATGGGCGGGTCATGGTGGAGAGATCTGACAGAATGTGGTGCACTGGAGAAGGGAATGGCAAACCACTTCAGTATTCTTGCCTTGAGAACCCCGTGAACAGTATGAAAAAGCAAAATGATAGGATACTGAAAGAGAATCTCCCCAGGTCAGTAGGTGCCCAATATGCTACTGGAGATCAGTGGAGAAGTAACTCCAGAAAGAATGAAGGGATGGAGCCAAAGCAAAAAGAATACCCAGCTGTGGATGTGACTGGTGACTCATTGGAAAAGACTCTGATGCTGGGAGGGATTGGGGGCAAGAGGAGAAGGGGACGACAGAGGATGAGATGGCTGGATGGCATCACTGACTCGATGCACATGAGGTTGAGTGAACTCTGGGAGTTGGTGATGGACAGGGAGGCCTGGCGTGCTGCGATTCATGGGATCGAAAAGAGTCGGACATGACTGAACGACTGATCTGATCTGTGAATGACCACTTTTAATATCATAGTGGTGGAATCAAAAATCCAACAAAAAGGATGAAAAATGTGTTTTAAAATAAACCTCACTAATTTATTTGTTTACAGCTATACTCCTCTAAGCCTATAGTTTTGATTTCTTTCTCCCGAAACGTAGAATAGGCTTCAGATTTTTGATGTCTCCAAGGAACATATTGTGAGAAATAAACTAGAATATTTTTCCTTTACAAAACTTGGTACTGTCCTTCACCTTCTACATTCTTTGAAAGTTTGTCTCTCATTTAATCTATTTTATGGCACCTTAGTGCCCTACAGGAGTCTTGCAGTGTCCTATTTATCTTGTCTATGGAGGATTATTTTAAAGTCTAACTGTTTAATAGTGACTAAATATAGTAGAGGGCATGTATTAGGACACATTAAACAAACCTTGTTATTTTGGTGCATGGGATGAAAATATGACTATACATTGATATGCTGTATTATGCTATTATGTCTGCAAGCCTTTTCAGATTATTCATCAAAAGAATATTTTCAAAATGTGACACTCTCTATGAAATATATTTTGTTAAATGCCAGGATTTAAAAGTCTTTTAAAACTGGATATTCTTAAAGATGATCAAATGGGGGAAAACATTTAAATAGAAAATTAAAATAAATACACTTTCATAAACACTTCAATAGATCTATCACTAGGTGATATTAGCTCTTTAAAATAGACATCAAACCTTAAAAAATAGGTAGATAGGAAAAACTTCTGAGAATTAATGCAACATTAAGTGAAATCCACAGGAGCAGAGTTTAATTACTCAAGGAAACTCAAAGGGCTATTGCACCAGAGGAACTGCCATGTAATAATCCAGAGATTTGAGAAATTATAATACATTCTGAGAATTTTAAAGCTTAGCATGCTGGAAGAATGTATACATATTATGTACCAGTGTAATAGGAGCTAGGAAGAGATATCAAGTATTTAATTTTGAATTGATTTGTTAAGAAATCTAAATTTAGGTTCAATAATTATTTGGGAAAGAAAGTCCTATGATCAAACTTGCACATATTACAAACTTGGACATATTACTAAGTCAAGACTGGAAGAAAAGTGAGAGACCACCAACAGTATTTGAGTTATAATAAGAATCTGAATCAAATCAGTTGTGGCAGGAAAGTCATGGAAGATATGAAAAATGAAAAGATTATTAATATATGTGACCCTGTGATTGATAAGTGAATAACAGCAAAGATAGTTTTCTGGCATGGGTAATTAATTATGTGAGAAGGTATCATTCTTAATCTAGACTGTGAAGGATAGATTTTAAAAAGAAAAGTTATAAGCTTACATTACAAATTTGAGTGTAAATATGTTAAGTAAGTGATTTGAACAGAAGATTAAAACTCAGAAGGGAGGAATGTATAGAGGTTTCTGGCTTACACTGACAGGCTATGTGTGAAAATGTTATTTGGGAGACTATTTTTATTTGTTTTAAATGGAAAATTATATAGCATTACATAACTATACTAAAACCCTCACTCAAAATTTTAAAAATTTAATATTTTATGTGTATATATATATATAAAAAAAGCCATTATACTAGGAATTCAATTCAGTTCAGTCACTCAGTCGTGTCCGACTCTTTGAGACTCCATGGACTGCAGCACGCCAGGCCTCCCTGTCCATCACCAACTCTCGGAGTTTACTCAAACTCATGTCCATTGAGTCAGTGATGCCATCCAACCATCTCATCCTCTGTCATCCCCTTCTCCTCTTGCCTCCAAACTTTGCCAGCATCCGGGTCTTTTCCCGTACTGTTGAAATACTAGGAATAAATAAAATATTACTTTCTGAACACAAAATAATTAATATGCCTTCTGAACTAAATAATTAATATAGCTTCTTGGAATGCTGTTTATCTTTTCTTGTCTCTAGCAATTTACAAGGCACACCTACTCTTCAATGGGGCTTGGAGCCATTTTTTAAGCGTACGCATCTTTTCAGGGTACTCAAATTATAGTGTTAAGACTTCTGCTTCTGAGAACAAAAGCATTCTCTCTTTCTGGGCAGGGTAGCTTTCCCATACTTGTTGCATTTTCAGCATCAAATTTCTCACATTTCTGTTTCAAGTTTGTGCTATTTATTTCCATTGCCAACAAATCAATCCATTGCTTGGTTTTTATTTTTAATCAAAATATTACATCTTAGAAATCACATGAAGTGTCACTCAAGCACATGGAGTGTCATTCGGAAACATTTCTGATGAGATGTTAGCACCTAAATTATAAGAATAAGAGCCAACTTCTCAATAGTTTAGGGTTTTCCCCTCTAATTATGTGCTCATTTTCATAATGCAGTTATGTCAGCAAGGACTACCTAATTGCCTGACTCTTTTATGGTTTCTTAGATGTAAAAAGTTTAATTTTATACCCAATCACTTCAAAATAAATGAACATAACTTTTGAAAAGATGATTTCTATCATTTTCTTCCTGATCCTTTGGAAATAACATCACCTATTATACATATGTGTGTACATACATGTATTAGGAACAGACATTAAAACAATGTATACATAACAAATAACACTGAAGTCTAACAACCTAATGTATCTGTTGAAATCCAAGCAATAGAAGTTATTCGACAACGTCAAACATTTCAGTGATTCATATCTTCTGCAAGTCAACTACCCAAGTGTCAAAAGAGGCAACAGAACATTCTCAGCTTCCAAAAATTAGGTGATTTTCAGGTATGGAGAATACTAGAGGAAAAGATGACTGGTCCTCAGACATAAAAGACCAAAAGATGGAAAAGTAGTCCTGGACTATTAAATAAACAACAGGAGAAGTTACCTCTGGATAAAAGTCCCCCCTTACACTGCTTTAATGAAAAATAATTCTATTATCATCTGGACAGGTGTTGCTTTTGTTTTTCCAGCTAAGCCACCCATATGTGAAATTTAGCTAGATAATGTGGACACTGAGACCACTTAAGTCAGATACCCTACCTTCAGTACATGAAATAACAGTATTTGATAAACTGAACTCAAATTTTAAAATACATGCAAAATAAAATGTAATTCCCTTTCCAAAGCAATGAACATCAAACAGGTCAAATGCCTTGAAGAACAACAAGCCATGAAGAAGGCCATTATTTTCTACAGAGAAAGAGAGGAATGGAAAAGAGGTATTAGTATACAGGGAAGCATTCTGAATGCTATCTACCCTTTGCCACACCCAGAATTCTGGGAAAATGACAAGGAAGAATCCATCAGCTTTTGATCATTGTTTTCAATTACTCCTTCCACATTACTTACTGATGACCCGCTCTCTCCCAGACATCGGTGACACAGGTGTGAACAAGGTACGCAAAGGTCATGACACTTATATTCCAATTTCAATCACTTACGATCTAATATCTGGAAATGGAACAATTATAGCACCTATTTGGTGGGATTGGCATGAGAATGAAGTCAATACTTGCACTTAAATACCAGCACTCAAGGCCATGCTGGTACAGGTACCAGCCATGTGCAAGTCTGCTCTATTGGATAGCAGGGGAAAACCGGGTAATCTGGGTCAAACCACTGTTGCAATCTCTACTAGATATGTGATTTCAGGTGCAGGTTTGCTCATCTGTATAGTGAGGAAAACAACAGTACTTATACTTCATAGGGTTGTTTGCATAGCATTAAGCAACATATTTGGAGGTTGAAAAGATATCTGCACATCAAAATTGTTTTGTTAAGTGATGGTATGGATGGTTTTGCTTAATACTTAATAGAAGAAATACTGGTAAATGATGGAATAACACCTTAAATTCTTAATTTTCAGTGGTTAATTTAAGTCAAATATAGTTCTGAAAGAAAACTCCTTCCCTCTATGATGTTTTCCAGCATCTCTACTTAAAAGCTGAGCTTCATGGCAACAGGCATGGAAAAAAAAAAAAAAAAAACACTTTGAAAGTTCAAGATTCAATTTTAATAGAGAAATTTTTACAATGCAAGGTGAATTTGGAGCCAGGAGACAATAAATTGATAACTGATATACCATGTTACCCAATAAGTCCACTCCTAGGTATTTACCCAAGAGAATGAACATATAAATTCATAAAAAAACTTCCACACATGTTCATATGAACATCATTCGGGTAAGAGGAAACTTAGATTGCTTAGAGAAATAGGAATACACTATAGAGCTTGAAGAAGGAAAATCCCGTAGATATAAGTTGTGTTTCTATCAGCAAGAATGAAGTGTCAGAGAGATGATTAGATACTGAGGTAACAGGGTACACTGAAGAAGGAAAAGGTAAATGTTTTTTAAAAAAGATAAACATAAGAAACTTATTATATAATAAAAAAATCAGCTTATACAATTTAATACATCAAACAATAACAGTGGATCTAAAAAGATATCTAAAACAACCTCTATAAAAGGTATAAACTAATTATTTCTGTATAAACCAACAATGAATTTAAAATAGATATAGACTCTGAAAAATATTAGAATTGTCCAAATTTAAGACCTAGAAAAATATAAAACATTCTTGAAAGTCTTAAATAATACTGAATAAGTAATATCATGTTCCTAATCAGAGCATTTAATATTACAAAATCCTGAGTTTTAATTCAATGCAATAAACACAAGTCAGGAACAGTGTATTTTGTTTGACTTAGCAAAGTTATTTGACAGTCTATCTAGCCGTGCAAATGAAAACTGCCCTGTTGATGTGTTGATGTATTAATAAGTAGTTAACAAGTAGTTAGGATTTAACATTCACCATTAAATTACTGTGGAAAGACAAGCGTTTAGCATATAATGTTGTGGTAACTGAACTTTATTTTAAAGTAAATAAATCTGTATTTCTACCCCACACTGTACACACAACAGTATCGATAAAATACAACTTGCAAATGAAAGAAAAAAAAAAAAGAATAATGTGGTCACATATGTCATTTAATTTGTGGGACGATTTTCCTAAGAAACACACATAACATAGAAACAGTGGAAAAATTAAACATTGTTTTACTTCACTATGTCAAAACTCACATTATAGTTTTAAAAAATTACCTAAAGCAAATACTTAAAAATAAAACAAATATATGAGGAGAAAATACTTGTAACATATTTAATAAAACACTGGTTTCTATGAATCAATGAGAAAAGGATAATAATCCCAATTAAAAATGAGCAAACAGTATAATCCCTGGTGGCTCAGTGGTAAAGAATACGCCCACAATGGAGGGGATGCAGGTTCAATCTCTGGGTCAGGAAGATCCCCTGGAGAAAGAAATGGTAACCTACACCTGTATTCTTGCCTGGAGAATCCCACGGACAGAGGAGCCTGGTTGGCCACAGTCCTTGGGGTCACAAGAATCAGACACAACTTAGCAACTTAGATAGTTTACAGAAATAAACACAAATGTTTAAATAAAAGATACTATAGTCTAGGCATCACTGATTTTGTTTTTCTTTCTGTAAAGATCCAGGTGATAGATATTTTAGTCTTTACCAGCCAGACATCTCTGTTGTAACAATTTGATTCAGCTCTTTCAGTGTGGAAGCAGTCACAGAAGATAGGTACAATGATTGTGTACTGATAAAACTCTGTAACTAGGCCAACTGACTGCATTTGCTAACCTCTTATCTAGCTCAATAGTAATCAGAGAAATAAAGTATTTTTAAAGTAGCTTAACTTCCAGATTAAAATATGGATAATACTTTCATTTTTTAACAATTAAAAGATAGCAGGTTTTATAAGTATCAATAAGAAGTCATTGAAGTGTTATTAAAAAATATGGGAAAAGGACACAGAATGAAAAAAATATATTAAAATTAATACCAAGAGGAGGACCCAGCTTTCCTGGTGGCTCAGACAGTAAAGCATCTGCCTGCAATGCAGGAGCCCCAGTTCGATCCCTGGGTTGGGAAGATCCCCTGGAGAAGGAAATGGCAACCCACTCCAGTACTCTTGCCTGGAAAATCCCATGGATGAAGTAGGCTGGTAGGCTATAGTCCATGGGGTCACAAAAAGTCTAACATGACTGAGCAACTTCACTTTCACTTTTCTTTCTACTTAAATATCTTCCACATTATAGATTTTAGTGTACTCAAAAAGAGTTTGCAGCTCTTTTATAATGATTTTAATCTAGACAAGTGTCTTGCTGATCCTGTTCATGAGGCCAAGTGCCTTGCTGTTCACAGTGTTGGCACTGTTTGCTGAACCCAGGGTAGGCAAGGCACAAGCTAAGAGGCTGGAAGACAGTCATGACAATATTCTCTGGTGGTAGGTGCAGCAGCCGTCGCAGTAGACATGCTGTATTCTCCCCTCTTGTGGCTGACCCAGCAGACGCAGCAGTACTGCCACCACTTTCCAGGTGGAGCTCACATATGCATACAGCACTCCACCTGTGACCAAGCATGTATCTTGTGATGTGCATGCACAGTGCTATAAATGATCTCAGCTGTAACAGTCATTATTTACAAAATGTTGGATGAGAGGCCTGAATATGCCATCGCGGCTAATTTGCTCTCTCCCCACAACAAGTTGCTTAATAGTATTTATTCTTAAATCCACTAATTTTAATATACAACCACAAGAATTATAACAGTAAGGCAGCAAAAAGTAAAAATAGCACAAGGTATCTTTACTTGTATTCCTCCTAGAAACCCCAGGGGATCTATTAGATTATCTAAAGAGATAAAAAAGTGTTAGTTGCTCATTCAGGTCCAACTCTTTGAGGCCCCATGGACAGTAGCCCTCCAGGCTCCTCTGTCCATTTTTCAGGGATTTTTCAGGCAAGAATACTGGAGTGTGTAGCCATTCTCTTCTCCAGGGGAACTTCTTGACCCAGGGATGGAATCCAGGTCTTCTGCATTCCCTTCTAGAAATCTCAAGCAATCTACTAGATAGTTTGCTTCCTAATTTAAATGATGAAAATGATTATGTTAAAAATTATTTAGTGTATCAAAGACATATTAAAAATAGGAACACTTTGGTAGAATATCAGTTCAACCTTTCCAAATTGGAGACGTAGAAGGAGTATATATGTCTTTTTAGTTTTTAATTTTAAAGTAGCATTATTAATATGAAATGAAGGAACAATAAACTACATTATACTAATTCTCACTACATAGAATTTCCAAACACTCTCTTACAATTAAGAAAGCCAGAGTAACTAACTTCCTATGCCCAAAGCTAACTTCCTGTGCCCAAGACTAATGCTCTGACAGCCATGGGTGATGAGGTTCATCTGTTTGCAGCAGCAAGATAATGTTTAATCAGTAGCAGCAGGAGGGTCCAGAGTATTGGTGGTATCATCAGGTTCCTGGTATCTTGATTATATCTATGGGATGATACTCTTTAAGTCAATTATTTCCAGAGTCCCCCTCTTGGTTTCCCAGCTATGTACTTGAGGAAGAGATAAAAGCTGCTCAGAGGAGAATGAGATTAGTTAGCATTGTTGACATTGGTGTTTATCCTAGACTCAAGCATGGAGACCACTCTTTCAATGTTTCCAATACATTTCTGAGTGCCAGATTCATTGTATTAAATCCTTTTCTGCCAATAATGTTGCTGGCAGCAGACAAGTGCTCTGGCAGACAACTATAAAATGTGTAAAGGCTGCAGAGAAGCTAAGGCAAAAAGCACTAAAGGGGGTAAGACTCCAGAAAGAAACACAGTTTCAGATAGGAACCTGAGCTCAAGTGAAGCTTTTATCCTGGGCCTACAAATGGCTCTTGTGGGAGACGATTAAACAAACCAGCAGATGGGCAAAGACTTGAGTAACCTCATGCAAATGGTGACTTTCCTCCATAGGATCCTTTGCCCAATCCTATAATAGAAAGGTGCTGAAAATTAGAGTTGAGATTTTGGGCAGGTTGTTGAGACAAATATTTAATTTCTGGACCTGCTCAAGTGAAGAATCCTGCAGAAAACACCAGATGGTCAGCTGAAAACCCTCAAGAGTCATGAGCAAACTAGAGGTGACTGAGGCTTTGAATCCATACAGCCTTGAATCCATCCAGCCTTGAATCCATACAGTCCCCCATGAGATTAAGATGTTTCCTTTATTTGTTTAGCAATGTTGAGTCCTCCAAGAAGGAAGAGAACATTGGGAGGCCCTGAAACTATTTAAACTAAATCTGTGGCATAGATAAAACAAGGGCACTGCAGAAAAAGTGATGTCATGACTAAAAAAAGGCGGAAGACAGAACTTCATGACTAAAACCAAGGGGAGGTAAGATATTCAAAAGAAAAATATGACAAGAAAATCTGAATCAATAAAAATTCAAATCAATAAAATAGAGTTGATAAAATAGTGAATGTTAAGGAAAAATAATTATGCTTAAAAGGATATTGGACACAACAAGATTGGACACTTGTGAATCAGAATACAAGTGTGTAGAGCACAATAAATTAAAACAGAAAGTAAAAGGGGGAGACTAGAAAAAGTGTGTCAGAAGTATAGGACATTGAGGTAATAAGACTAGTATATACATTATTTTATCACAAAGGAACAGAGAAATGAAATGGGCAGAAATAATATTCCAGGCACAAACATGCACATATACATGGTTAGAGACATTATAGTACAACTCTTGAAATCTAAACCATGAATATAGAGGAAAAAATATTAAAAGCACCTAGAGAATGGAAGAAGGGTTACCATCAAAGGAGAAAAATGAAAACACACAGCTGGTTTTTAAACAGAAAATGATGGACAGTAGATGGCAAGATTATAACTTTCTATATCAATTGAAAATATCTTTTAAGAATAAAAATTGGAGACTGACTTTTAGAATAGAGTTGTGAAAAACATGGCAGAATGTTTCCCTGAAACAACCATGTAACTGCTGACGGTATAAGAAAAAGTCTCCAGAAATGATCCTAAAGTCATTTAGCAAATGAAGAGCCAGCACCCACTAAACCTCAGTAAGACAAGTGAAAGTCTGAGGCATTTGAGTTAAAACATACACACAGTCAACCTCTTTCATTTGTTCTGTTCCTGGCATGTGGAGCCAAGAAGAAAGTAGGACGCTCTTTCTGTCTATGCCTTAGTCTAGTGAAAAAAAACTATAAAGGAATATCCTTTATGAGAACATTCTTAAAAAGTACAAAGACTCAAGAAACATAGTAAAAGGATTATACACCATGATCAAGTGAGAACCATCTCAAGATGCAAGATTGATTTAACATATGAACATCAATGAAATACACCTTATTAATAGAAGGAGCTAAGAAACTTTCTCAAAAGAAACAAAACCCATCTAACAAATTCCGTATGCATTCATGATAAAAATACCCAACACACTAAGAGGAAATATCTAACTGTCAAAAAAACCATCTGTAAAACCAAGCAAACATATTAATATTATATTTAATGGTGAATGACTATTTTTCCTCCCTAAGAAGATAAGGATATCTGTTTCAATCATTGCTATTTGACATTGTACTGGAGGTTTTAGTTAGATAAATTAGTTAAGTAAAACACATAAAAGACATCCAGACTGTAAAGGAAGATATAAAGTTGGACACACAGATGACATTATCTTGTATATAGAAAATTTCAAGGAATACATATAGACACAAACACACATACATACTCATATACACGACTACCAAAACTAATAATTTCAGTAAACTTGCAGGATACCAGACACATATAAAACATTAAGTATATTTCTAAACACAATCAATAAATGCTTAAATATGAAAGGAAGAAAACAATTGAATTTGCAAGCATTAGAAAGACTAAAATATTTTAAATAAATTTAACAAAAGAAGTGTGGGACTAAACAGACACAAATTAACAAATTTGAAAAATTAGAAAATTCAGAGAGACCTAAGGGGAAAGATATACCATATTTATGGTTCAGAAGAATTAATATTATTAAAATGTTCAGTTCAGTTCAGACACTCAGTCGTGTCCAACTCTTTGCAACCCCATGAATTGCAGCGTGCCAGGCCTCCCTGTCCATCACCAACTCCCGGAGTTCACTCAGACTCACGTCCATCGAGTCAGTGGTACCATCCAGCCATCTCATCCTCTGTCATCCCCTCTCTTCCTGCCCACAATCCCTCCCAGAATCAGACTCTTTTCCAGTGAGTCAACTCTTCGCATGAAGTGGCCAAGGTACTGGAGTTTCAGCTTTAGCATCATTCCTTCCAAAGAACACCCAGGACTGATCTCCTTTAGAATGGACTGGTTGGATCTCCTTGCAGTCCAAGGGACTCTCATATTCCACAAATTGATTAAAAAAGTCAAAATAATCGGTTATCAAAATTCAAGCAATCTTTTCCATGTAAACTGACAAGTATTCAAGGTACACAACGGAACCTGATAAATCTTGAAACACAAGAACAAAGATTCAAACTTCTCACTTGAAAAACTTAAACTTATAAAGCTTCATTAATTGAAGCAGTGTAGTATTGGCATAGCATAGATGTACAGATCAAAGAAGTGTAATTCAGAGTCCAAAAATAAGCTCTTATATTGGTTTTCAACCAATGTGCTTCAAGCAGAAAACTATTGAAAGAATAATTTTTCAACAAATGATGCCAGCAAAACTGGATATCTATTGGATTGGCCAAAAAGTTCAT
The DNA here is from genome assembly GCF_000754665.1 of Bison bison bison. NCBI lineage: Eukaryota > Metazoa > Chordata > Mammalia > Artiodactyla > Bovidae > Bison > Bison bison. The sequence continues at coordinate 11,369,466 of NW_011494897.1, forward strand.
TTAGGTTTTTCTGTAAGATACATGTATAGGTAAAACTGAGTTACTTTGCTGTACACATGAAACTAACACAATGGAGTTAATCAATTATGCTTCAATAAAAAAGTAAAGAGATAAGGAATAATACATCATGCTAGTAGTAATGAAAATAAACAGGAGTAGTTGCATTTTTTTTTCAGACAAAGTAGAATTCAAATATAATAAAAAATATTAGGAATAATATTACAGAAAAATAAAGGAATTTCCCCTCCACCAACACACACATATAGAAACACTCTGTAGGATATAGCAATGCCACATATGTATGCGTCTAATAATACAATGTACAACTACAAGGGGGAAATACTGATAGAATTGCAAGGAGAAAGGACAAATCCATTGCTACAGCTGGAACTTTCATAGTCCTCTTTCAGTTACTGATTAAGTAGAAAATCAATAACAATATATTTCACCTGAACAACATTATCAATCAACTATAAAAGTTAAAGAGGATAGTTAAAAAAATGGCTTAAAAAGCTGTGTGGATCACAACAAACTTTGGAAAATTCTTAAAGAGATGGGAATACCAGACCACCTTACCTGGCTTTTTAGAAATCTGTATGCAGGTCAAGAAGTAACAGTTAGAACTGGATATGAAACAACAGACTGGTTCTAAATTGGGAAAGGAATACAAGTCTTCATATTGTCACCCTGCTTATTTAACTTATATGCAGAGTACATCATGTGAAATGCTGGGCTGGATGAACCACAAGCTGGAATCAAGATTGCTGGGAGAAATATCAATAACGTCAGATATGCAGATGACACCACCCTTATGGCAGAAAACAAAGAACTAAAGAGCCTCCTGATGAAAGTGGAAAAAGTTGGCTTAAAGCTCAACATTCAGAAAACTAAGATCATGGCATCTGGTCTCTTCACTTCATGGCAAATAGATGGTGAAACAATGGAAAACATGAGAGACTATTTTTTGGGCTCCAAATCACTGCAGATGGTGACTGTAGCCATGAAATTAAAAGACGTTTGCTCCTTGGAAGAAAAGTTACAACCAACTTAGAGAGCATATTAAAAAGCAGAGACACTACTTTGCTGACAAAGATCTGTCTAACCAAAGCTATGGTTTTTTCCACTACTCATGTATGGATGTGAGAGTTGGACCATAAAGAAAGCTGAGCGCCAAAGAATTGATGTTTTTGAACTGTGAGTTTGAGAAGACTGTTGAGAGTCCCTTGGACTGCAAGGAGATCTAACCAGTCCATCCTAAAGGAAATAATTCCTGAATATTCATTGGAAGAACTGATGCTGAAGTTGAAGCTCCAGTACTTTGGCCATCTGATGCAAAGAGCTGACTTATTGGAAAAGACCCTCATGCTGGGAAAGACTGAAGGCAGGAGGACAAAGGGACAACAGTGGATGAGGTGGTTGGATGGTATCACCAACTCAATGGACATAAGTTTGACCAAGCTCCGGGAGTTGGTGATGGACAGGGTTTCTACTCAAAGACATAAGTATATATATATTCTTCTCAAGATTACATGGAACATTCACCCAAGATAGACCACATTATTAGCTGTAACAGTTAATAGAGTTAAAGGAATAGAAATAAAACAGACTCTGTTATTAGACCACAAGGGAATGGAACTAGAAATTAAATGTCAGATAGATACCTGGGAAATTCCCAAATATGATGAAACTAAAAGCTATATAGTTATCTATTTCAAAGGTCATAAAAGTTGTCTCAAGAGATATACAAAACACACACACACAATTTGGACTAAATTAAAATAAAAAAGACAAATTGTGGTTTTAGAGAAATAGTGTGCAGAGAGAAAATTTTAACATTGAATACATATATTAGAGAAAAATATAAAATATAAAAATCTAAACTTCTAATAAGGAGATCCAACCAGTCCATCCTAAAGGAAAGCAGTCCTGAGTGTTCATTGGAAATACTGATGCTGAAGCTGAAGCTCCAATACTTTGGCCACCTGATGCAAAGAGCTATTTCATTAGAAAAGATCCTGAGGCTGGGAAAGATTGAAGGTGGGAGGAGAAGGGGGTGACAGAGGATGAGATAGTTGGATGGCATCACCGAATCGATGGACATGAGTTTGAGTAAGCTCCAGGAGTTGGTGATGGACAGGGAAGCTTGGCATGCTGCAGTCCATGGAGTCACAAAGAGTCAGACTCGACTGACCAACTGAACTGCACTGAACTGAAACTTCTAATATATACAACTAGAGGAACGGAGAAGGCAATGGCACCCCACTCCAGTACTCTTGCCTGGAAAGTCCCACGGACGAAGGAGCCTGGTAGGCTGCAGTCCATGGGGTCTCTAAGAGTCGGACACGACTGAGTGACTTCACTTTCACTTTTCACTTTCCTGCATTGGAGAAGGAAATGGCAACCCACTCCAGTGTTCTTGCCTGGAGAATCCCAGGGATGGGGGAGCCTGGTGGGCTGCCGTCTAAGGGGTCACACAGAGTCAGACACGACTGAAGTGACTTAGCATAGCACTGCATAGAGGAAGAAGAACAAATTCAACCTCATGTAAGCAGAAGTAATAAAATAGTAAAAATAAACAGAGAAATCAATGAAATTGAAAATAGGAAGCCAATTAAGAAATTAATACTAAAATCTGATTTTTGAAATGTTTCACAAAGTAAAAAAATCTCTAAATATGCTAATAAATTTGGAGAGAATGAGGCGATGGGGGAGGAGGGGGGGATACAAATTAGTAATATCTAAAATGAAAGCAGTATCACTACTAATCTTACTAATCTCATGGACGTTAAAAGTACAAGTGAATATTATGAACAGATGTATGTCCTTAAATTTGATAACCTAGGTGAATAGAACAGGAAACTAGAAAGGCACAAACTGCATAGCTCCCAAACTGAAAAACATCCATTTTCAAAACTTGTTTGCATTCATTTTGGTTATGAGAGAAAAGCACCACCTATTAGTCATATATTCAAACTATGTAAATTGTTTTTTACTGTGACATTTTAATACCACAAATTATTGCCTCTGGAGTTGTCATATCTGAGTGCTGAATAGATGATCCTTCTGTTATGAGTTTGTCTACTTCAGTACAACAGGATACAAGGTTATATTATTATATCCTGAAAGGTGAAAATCTTTAAAAAATTGATAACTTGAATAACTCTATATTTATTAAAATTAATAGATATAGAGTTAGATAGAAACTGAATGTTAGGTCCATGAATCAAGGCAAATTGGAAGTTAGTCAAACAGGAGATGACAAGAGTGAACATCGACATTCTAGGAATCAGTGAACTAAAATGGACTGGAATGGGTGAATTTAACTTAGATGACCATTATATCTACTACTGTGAGCAGGAATCCCTTAGAAGAAATGGAGTAGCTATCATAGTCAACAAAAGAGTCTGAGATACAGTATTTAGATGCAATCTCAAAAATGACAGAATTATCTGTGTTCGTTTGCAAGACATACCGTTCAATATCACAGTAATCCAAGTCCATGCCCCAACCAGTAATACTGAGGAAGCTGAAGTTGAACAGTTCTATGAAGACCTACAAGACCTTTTAGAACTAACACCCCAAAAAGATGTCCTTTTCAGTATAGGGGACTGGAATGCAAAAGTAGGAAGTCAAGAAACTCCTGGAGAAACAGGCAAATTTGGCCTTGGAGTACGGAATGAAGCAGAGCACAGGATAATAGAGTTCTGCCACTAGAACACACTGGTCATAGCAAACACCCTCTTCCAACAACACAAGAGAAGACTCTACATGTGGACATCACCAGATGGTTGACACCGATATCAGATTGACTATATTCTTTGCAGCCAAAGATGGAGAAGCTCTACACAGTCAGCAAAAACAAGACTGGGAGCTGACTGTGGCTCAGATCATGAACTCCTTATTGCCAAACTCAGATTGAAATTGAAGAAAGTGGAGAAAACCACTAGACCAAAAGAGTTCCAGAAAAACATCTCTTTCTTCTTTATTGACTATGCCAAAGCCTTTGACTGTGTGGATCACAATAAACTGTGGAAAATTCTTAAAAAGATGGGAATACCAGACCACCTGACCTGCCTCTGAGAAATCTGTATGCAGGTCAGGAAGCAACAGTTAGAATTGGACATGGAACAACAGACTGGTTCCAAGTAGGAAAAGGAGTATGTCAAGGATGTGCATTGTCACCCTGCTTATTTAACTTATATGCAGAGTACATCATGAGAAACGCTGGGCTGGAAGAAGCACAAGCTGGAAACAAGATTGCCAGGAAAAATATCAATAACCTCAGACATGCAGATGACACCACCCTTATGGCAGAAAGTGAAGAAGAACTAAAGAGCCTCTTGATGAAAGTGAAAGAGGAGAGTGAAAAGAGGACCAGATGGTTTTACTAATAATTAGCTTTAAATATTGAAGAAGAAAACAGAAATACCTATTAGAAAATAGAAGCCAACCAAATGCTCAACATATAAGAGGCTCATATGATTAGATTGTCTCTTCCCCAAAACTCTTCCCTTTGAAAACACCAAAAGTCAATTGATTAGGAAATTTATTTACACATACAAATTCCCTCTTGTAATTTGATATACTTGTTGATGAAATGTCATATTCACAGTTTCAGGAATCATGACAGGAAATCTTAGGAAAGGCATTTTGGAATTCTTTATAGAAATTATACTGGTAATTGTTCTTTTGTCCTTTTTAATTCTTCTCTATTTCCTATAATCCTAGGCATCTTGACTATGTCTTAGCTGAGACTAATGAGAAAATGAATGCTGAGAATGTGCATGTTGGCAAAGTTGGCCCCTTTTAACAAACTTTATCAGATATCCTCGCTTACATATCATTAGATGTGACACATGATCAAGTATAAAAGTAAAAGTGTTTGCAAGGGTGAATATTTTTTAAAACAATGAAAATTTCTATTATTCTTTTAAATAAGATTTTAGTCTATTTTATTGCTTTTTGTTTGTTTCTTTGGCTGTGTTCCTCACAGCTTACAGGGTTTTATTTCCCTGACCAGGGATCAAAATTGCACCCCTGGAGTGGAATCTTGCAATCCTAATCATTGGACCACCAATGAATTCCCAACACTAGGAGCATTTTTAATGGAGTAAATTATTGTCCACCTCTTCCACTGCCCTAACTGGTATTCTGTTTTCAGTGGAGAAGACGGTGTATAGATACTGTGTGGGTAGCCACATATAACTACATATGTCAATGTTTCCAATCATTATTTCTCATAAAACTTGTTTCCAAACTTCATTTATGTTAATGGGAACATAGTTTTCTTTAGTCTTAAATTAGCACTGAACCTCATTAATAATTAGTAGGACTTAGAATTATTGTTAGATTTGGAGGGACTACTAGAAAACATTTTTTAAATGACCAGTTTATGCACATTGTCTCTTTCAAGGCATCTATAATATTTCATAACATTTTAAAGTTTTGAACATTTTCTTTAAGGAACTGAGACACTGAAACTTTAGCAGGAATTCTTTAAACAATCCCCAAGTACAGAGTATTGTTTTGATTAGCAATGTTAGTAGTGGCAGTAAAAACAATACAATCAGTATCAGTTCAGTCGCTCAGTCATGTCCGACTCTTTATGACCCCATGAACCACAGCATGCAGGCGTCCCTGTCCATCACCAACTCCTGGAGTTTACCCAAACTCATGTCCATTGAGTTGGTGATAATATCTAACCATCTCATCCTCTGTCATCCCCTTCTTACAAACATTAGTAGTAATAAACACAATACTTACTAAATACAAGACACCAGTCTTAACACTTCCATAATCTAAACATTAAACCAAGGATCTGAGTACTTTTATTATTTATATTTTACATACGAAGAAATTAAGGAACACAGATGTTAGGCAACTTATCCAGATATTTCAGTATGTAGTTTCAGTCCACAGCTAATGAAGCTGATTAAAAATAAGCGATTTTTTTTTTTTTACCAATTTGAGTAATTTATATATTCTAGATGGTTTTATTGTAAGAGCTTCATATATTCATTATAGATTCTTAATTAGGGACTTTTGGTCAAATGCTAGGCATCAGCAGATGTATATTTTACATTTTCAAGCAGATGTGATATTCAAGTCAATAATTTCATACACAGTGATTTCTGATAGTGCTACATATGGTATGAATGCATTAATATAATGAGCAACTTCTGGAGTAACAGTGCAAATTTCCCATGAAATATATATTTGATAGACATATAAATCAAGGTATTGACATATGGAAATCATGACATTTCAAGGCAGTTTTAGATTCTGACATAGAAATTTAATAAAACTGCTTATAGTCAGGGGGGGAAAAACACATTTGAAGAACCTTTTAATGTACTTTTAATTCCAGTAGAGATTGTATCATAAAATCTGGGATCTGCAACAGGAGTTAACTCGAGGCATCTACATAATGCCAGTTATTTCAAAGGGAGACAATTATACCACAGATAATTGATTATATAATTACTAGATGACAGAAAAAAAACCCAAAAAATGTTATTAGGAATAAATGTAGAAGCAGTTACCATGCCTAGGTGAAAAGAGAAAAAATGTAAGAGGAACTGACAGCAGACATAGATGCTTGGAGTCGAGGACTTTCCACAGCTGGTGTGTGGAGGTCACCATAGAGGGTGGCCCTGGAGGCTCGGACAGTAAAGAATCTGCCCGCAATGCAGGAGACCAGGGTTCAATTCCTGGGTCAAGAAGACCCCCTGGAGAAAGGAATGGCTACTCACTCCAGCATTCTTTCCTGGAGAATTTCATGGACAGAGAAGCCTAGCTCGCTATAGTCAATGGGGTCGCAAAGAGCTGGACATGACTGATGATTAACACTTCATAGCGGCAGAGGATGAGATGGTAAGATATGAATTTGAGTAAATGGACATGAATTTGAGCAAATTCTGGGAGATAGTGAAGGACAAAGAAGCCTGGCCTGCTGAAGTGCATGAGGTTACAAAGAGTTGGACACGACTTCACAATTGAACAACAACACAACATCTTACCTGTGCTCAGACCTGGGAGGGAAATGCAGCTGATGGGCTGACACTTTTCCATGCTCAGATCATCTACCAGATAATCTTTATTCTGTTTCCTCTTGAAATTTAAAATTACTGACATAGTCCACTCATGTAATGCCCTTAGCCCTTTTCATACTATGGAAAAGAAGCTATTTCAATTTCCAATTGAATTACATAATTGTTATTTATTCTGGTAATATAAAGTATAAATGCATTCATGCAAAGTTGCTTCAGTCATGTCCAACTCTTTGTGACCCTATGGACTATAGCCCAATAGGCTCCTCTGTTCATGGGATTCTCTAGGCAAGAATACTGGAGTGGGTTGTCATGTTCTCCTCCAGGGGATCTTCTGGACCCAGGGATCAAACCTTCATCTCTTATGTCTCCTGCATTGGCACGTGGGTTCTTTACTACTAGTGCCACACAGGAAGCCCAAACTCTAATAAACAGAGACAAAAGTCAGTCACAGGGAGATGAAGTACAGTTTTGCAAGTAGATTGTTTGAAAGATATAGAAAAAACTTAAAACCGATCATTATGTTAAAAAATAGAGGCAATTTCCATTTCTATTGATTCCAAATACATTCATTTTGACTACCATTTCCTTCTCCAGGGGATCTTCCCAATGCAGAAAAGGACCGAGTTAGTTATCGATTCAGATTATATAAACTACCCTAAAATGTGGTATTTTAACACCAAAATGTGTGATATTTTAATGCCAAAAGGTGTATTCAGGACTATCATTTGTTGTTCAGTTGCTCAGTTGTGTCTGACTCTTTGTGACTTCACGGACTGCAGCATGCCAGGCTTCCCTGTCTTTCATCAACTCCTGGAGCTTACTCAAACTCATGTCCATCGAATTGGTGATGCCATCCAACCATCTCATCCTCTGTCGTCCGCTTCTCCTCCTGCCTTCAATCTTTCCCAGCATCAGGATCTTTTCTAATGAAATAGCTCTTCATATCAGGTGGCCAAAGTATTAGAGTTTCAGCTTCAGCATCAGTCCTTCCAATGAACACTCAGGACTGATTTCCTTTAGGATGGACTGGTTGGATGTCCTTGCAGTCCAAGGGACTCTTAAGAGACTTCTTCAACACCACAGTTCAAAAGCATCAATTCTTCGGTGCTCAGCCTTCCTTATGGTCCAACTCTCACATCCATACATGACTACTGGAAAAACCATAGCTCTGACTATATAGGCCTTTGCTGGCAAAGTAATGTCTCTGCTTTTTAATATGTTGTCTAGGTTTGTCATAACTTTTCTTCCAAGGAGCTAGTGTCTTTTAATTTCATGGCTGCAGTGATTTTGGAGCCTGAGAAAATAAGGTCTGTCACTGTTTCCATGGTTTCTACATTACTATCATAATTGAGTGTTAAAAAGATGATTCCACTGTTATAAAAGTCTAACTGCTTCAGTATGACAGAGTAACATGATTGAATATAACTATTATCAGCACATAGTCTAAATTGCTGAAACATGAGTTCTCTGGTCAGACAGACAACTGAATGGAGTGCCATTACCATAAACACTCCCTTTAATATTTCTGAGGTGGTGTTCCTGGCATAAGATTTAAGAGCAGGACAGGCAACCTAACCTCTTGCCAAAGCTCTGTGTCAGACAAACTCAAAGAAAAGACAAGGGATGGCAAATAAATTTACTTGTCACTGATATGACAAGTAAATATCAGCCTCCTAAAATACAGAGTAGTGTGGATAGGGGTAGGGAGTAATGTAGAAAGTCCAATGAAGAATATCTCAGCACACCATAATGGTCCCAGAACATTTAAATACAAGAAATAAAACATTACTGATACATTTGAAGTGCTCTATATTCTCTATGGTGAATTTAGTGTGTCTTTTGTAGGTTCCTGCTTTAATAATTTCTATGTGTACACAGAAACTTATAAAACAACAGTGTATATAGCTATTTTTTCATATTAATGGCATACTTACATGCTATTCCACAACTTACTTTTTCTCTACATAAAAGTGTGTTCACAGGAACTGTTATGCCCCTTCAAATAGATTTAGCACACTCTTAAAAATTATTGTACATTATCATATCTTTGTAAAAAATATTACACTTTAGTTATCAGTTTTATAGCTGACTAATTCTTAAGTGATTTTCACTGACAACTTTTTTCCCATCTCATTTAACCACAGTGAGAGTTCTTTAAAGAACAAACCTGTCATAGAATTGTTCAATCTTTGGGTATTCATGTTTTAAATTTTATTGTCAATTTGGTCTATAATGTAGTTGCAACAGATTTCATTCCCACTGGCAATTTAGGAGAGCTCCGTTTTCAAAATTTGGTTTTATTGTATTTAATACATCCTTAATATTTGTCAACATATACAAGTCAGATTCAATAAAACACTTTTCAAAAACCTTTCATTGACCAGTTATTAGCAAATAATATCTTCCTTTTCAGATATTTATTTAATTTGTTTATGAAGCACCTCACTTATGCAAGTATCTTTGGATTTGAACATGAAGCAGTGAAACAAACAAACAAAAATCACAGGCTATAAGGAACTTACATACAGGTTTTAAAGTGTGATATATAAACAAAGAGCTTCCCTGGTAGCACAGATGGCAAAGAACCTGCCTGTAATGTAGAAGACCAGGTTCAGATCCCTGGGTTGGGACGATCCCCTGGAAAAGGAAATGGCTACCCTCTCCAGTATTCTTGCCTGGAAAATTGCATGTACAGAAGAGCCTGGCAGGCTACAGTCCATGGGGTTACAAAGAGTCAGACATGACTGAGGAACTAACAGACACTTTCACATATAATCAATGAATTAAATAAGTGGCTTATGACATATTAGAAGCTTTTGTGTTGGAGTTTGGGGGAGGGAGTGAGGCAAAGCGATTTTACATTGATTGATTGGGGAAAGCTGTTCAGGGTATATGATTTCTGAGTGAAGATTCAAATGATGTGAACAACACATCATATGCACATCATTGTAAATGTGTTCCGTTTTCACGTGTGCAAGCAATTTGGGGGCCATATGTCAGGAAATGGAACTGCAAAGTAAAAAACTGCAATATTTTAGACTTTAGCATTTAATTCCAAGTTGCTTTTAAACTGATTGTAACAATTTCATTCTGAACAGCTGTTTATTTTACTTCACATCTGTATTAGTTTCCTGGGCCTGCCATAACAAAATACCAAACGCTGGGTGGCTTCAAAATCAGAACTGTGTTTTCTCACAGTTTTAGAGGCCAGAAAACCGAGATCAAGGTGTTGGCAGGTTCAGATACTTCGGATGCCTCTTTCCTTGCCTTCCAGATGGCTGCCTTTTTATGTCTCCTTACATGGTCTCTCCTCTGTGTACTCACTTTTGTACCCACAGCTCTCTGATTGGATCAGGGTCTACCCTAAATGTCTCATTTTAACTTAATTACCACTTTAAAGACCTTGTCTCTACACATTTTGAGGTACTAGAGGACAGAGTTTCAACCTACAAAATTTGGAGGGACTCGGTTCAGTCCATGACAGCCTCCTTACTATGTTTTGCTAAATTCACATGACTAAATACTGAGAGATAACTGAAGGAACCATTCACAAATCTCAGTGTTTAGAAACAAGCCCAGAAATGTCGACTATCTACAAGCTCAGGATTTTTTTATTCCACCCTTTGGAACCCTCTCCAAATACTTGAACTATAACCCCATTATAGGAGCCAGGCTCCACTGGCCATGGAATTCTCCAGGCAAGAGTACTGGAATGGTTAGCCATTCCCTTTGCTAGAGGATCTTTCCAATCCAGAATCAAACCTGAGTTTCCCACATTGCAGGCAGATTCTTTAACATTTGAACCACCAGGGAAACTAATAATCCTACTAAACACCTCCTTTATGTGTATGTAGAACTTCAAAAACTGCTCCTTAAATTCATATGGAAGAATAAAAGGAAAAAAGAATTGGTCAGTAGAATAATGACTTCCTCCAAACTGTACACATCCTAATACCCAGAATGTTTGAATATGTTATGTGGCATGACAAAAGGAACTTTGCTACCTAGTTGCTGCTGCTGCTGCTGCTAAGTCGCTTCAGTCGTGTCCAACTCTGTGGGACTGCATAGACGGCAGCCCATCAGGTTCCTCCATCCCTGGGATTCTCCAGGCAAGAACATTGGAGTGGGTTGCCATTTCCTTCTCCAATGCATCAAAGTGAAAAGTGAAAGGGAAGTTGCTCAGTCATGTCTGACTCTTAGCAACATAGACTGCAGCCTACCAGGCTCCTCCGTCCATAAGATTTTCTAAGCAAGAGTACTGGAGTGGCTTGCCATTGCCTTCTCTGTTGCTACCTAGTTAAATATCTTGAAATAGAGGGATTATCCTAGATTATCTAGGTGCGCTTCATTAAATGAGATAAATTCTTAAAACAGTCCTTTCTGAGCTGTGGTCAGAGAAAAATATGTGAGAAGGGAAGTAATGTCAGAGATGTAAAATTGTTGCCTTTGAAGATAGAGAAAGAAGATTACAGGCCAAGAAATGTGGGCAGCCTCTAGCAGCAGATGTACACTCCCTGTGTAAACACAGCAATCAGCATAGCTCTCCATCAGAGTTTCAACTTGTTGTCTTCGTAACAGGCCATGTACTAGATACCATTATTGTCTCCTAATGTATTAAAGAGATAAGAGAGAAACGCAGAAGCTAAATTATTTTCCAAGGTTACAGATCATAACTGTCAAAATAATACTAACAGTATTACTCTAGGCCTTGCCATCTTAATGGCTAAGATAATTAAAAAATTAAGTTAAAAAACTGATCATCACCAGTGAGAATGGATGGAAACCCGAGGCTTTTCTGTAAAACTACAGAGAACCAAAGAAATATTCAGCGATGATTTTCATAAACTTATAATACATGGTATTTCCTTTTCCTGTAGGACAGAAGATCCTGAGAAAACAGAGGGTATGCAATATTCTTATTACCAAAGTAATTGCCTTATAGCATATCTGAAGGGATAATTTGAGTATGTCATAAGTGTTGAAAATTCCAGCTACAGAGGCAATTAATATGATCATTTATGAATACTAAATATACCCAAAGGGGTGCATAATATGAAGAATGCACTTTAAAAATCTTTTATTAATGCTTTAGAATTCATACTACTTAAAAATAGAGACAAAATTAAGATGTGATGAATTTTTTGGACTGAATTTTCCTAAATATGGCAGGCAGCAAAACTAAAATTAAGAAAACCTAAAGAAGAAAATTTGGAAGGACTCTAAATTACTTAATTTAAGATAAGCCATCCAAATTGCATTTAAAAAGAATTTAGTGACCCAAATAGTGTTATGCATTAAGGTTAAAGATTAATTTAATCATATGTTGTTTTTAAAACTTTGTTCTGTAACATTTTCATATGTGTATGTAGAAACTGAAATTATATAATAATCACCAAATGCAAATTAAAAGACTTCTGTTTTGAAAATTAATGATTTCTTTGCAAATTGTCTGTCTTTTATTTTACTGGTGAAAAGTAATATTTATTACAATGTTATGATTATTCCCATTATACATAATGGAAATTTTATATATATATATATATAAAATGGGAACAGTAATAAAATATATGAGTCCCATTATATATACTTATATTCTTTTTTAACATGATAGTCTATTTCTTTCTTTAGTTTGCAAACCAAAAGGTATACATTATACAAAATTTCATATTTACAGGAAAATGAAATAATGATTTTTAAATAAAACATTAAATTCTATCTCTAGACAAGATTAAGGGGGTGAATTAGCAATCCAGTTATAAATAAATATCCAGATTGAAGAAAAAATGAAGTAGCAGTTTTCAGACACTGATCATCAAGCTGCTCAGGTCAATCACCCTTGAGAGACAAAAATAACTGAGAGAGCTCAATAATTACCCCCATTTTCTCCTCATAAAGTTTCCAGGGCACAACACAGGCAGGACGAACACAAGCAGAACCCATGACCTTTCTGAGCTGAGCAGACGTAGCTGGGATGTACAGAGAGAAAGTCCAAGTGGCTTAAATTTGCAAAACACAGCACTGCAGAAGGGGGACCTACACAGAAACGGTGGTCTAGAGTTTTCTACTCAATTCTTTAGCTGAGTACAGATCAGGGTATGTGCTTGACAAAGTTACCCAAGACAATGTAAAGAGTCACACCAAAGGACCGAAACGAACACTGATTGTCACTTAGGCCTGAAAACTAATATGATATAAGGCTACTTTAAAATAGCCATCCTGAAAAACCTTGTAGTTCAAGAGACATTGATGAGTCTATAGAACAACTTTATCTTCATAGCAGAGGAAAATTAATTCTAGATTACACACTGCATTGAACCACCACGCAAATATTCCTGGCATACAAAGAAACATCAAAAAAATCAGAATAATCAATTAAAAGATCCAGATCTAGAAATGACATGGATGTTAAAATTACTATATAAGAGCAGCTAAGTTATTAAAAATAATACATTTGAAAGAAGAGAAAAATATTAAACATGCTACTGAGATATATGAAAGATTTGAAAGACAAAGGAATCCATCTTGTAAAGAAGAAAAATATAGTATCTGAAATGAAATGTACACTGGATTAGATTAATAAATTAAATCCTACAGTAAAATAAAAATCTTGAAAATATGTCAAAAAACAGTATAAAAAGAAACAGGAGGGGGAAAAGGACTGAATGAAAAGGATCAGTGAGAAATTAAATGCTTCAAATGGTTTAGTAAACATGTAACCTCAAGCTGTAAAGTAGTTGACATATGGTAAAAGAATTTGAAGACATGGATGAAATGTTCCATTTTTGATACAAATTATAAGCAAACATATCCAAGAAGCTTCAGAAATATAAAGCACAAGAACGAAAAACAAAACTACCATAACATATACAATAGTAAAATTGCTTAATATTAAATACTCATACCTGTGATAAAAACAAAATCTAGGAAGGAAAGGAGAAGGAAAAGATACAAAGAAAGAAAATAAAAACTGGTAAGTAAATCTTTGCACATGGCAAAATTTAATTCCTAATGATAACTTGAGGAACTCATTAAACCTAAGAGTGTCCATTACCCTCTCTTTGTCACTATAACCACCACTGTTCTGTTCAGTTCAGTTGCTCAGTAGTGTCCAACTATTTGTGACCCCATCGACTACAGCACACCAGGCCTCCCTGTCCATCACCAGCTCCTGGAGTTCACTCAAACTCATGTCCATCGAGTCGGTGATGACATCCAGCCATCTCATCCTCTGTCGTCTCCTTCTCCTCCTGCCCCCAATCCATCTCAGCATCAGAGTCTTTTCCCATGAGTCAACACTTCGCATGAGGTGGCCGAAGTACTGGAGTTTCACCTTTAGCATCAGTCCTTCCAAAGAACACCCAGGACTGATCTCCTTCAGAATGGACTGGTTGGATCTCCTTGCAGTCCAAGGGACTCTCAAGAGTCTTCTCCAACACCACAGTTCAAAAGCATCAATTCTTCAGCCCTCAGCTTTCTTCACATCCATATCCATGTGACCATGGATTCACATCCATACATGACCACTGGAAAAACCACAGCCTTGACTAGACGGACCTTTGTTGCCAAAGTAATGTCTCTGCTTTTGAATATGCTGTCTAGGTCAAAACTTTCCTTCCAAGAGGAAGCATCTTGTAACTTCAAGGCTGCAATCACCATCTGCAGTGATTTTGGAGCCCAGAAAAATAAAGTCTGACACTGTTTCCACTGTTTCCCCATCTATTTCCCATGAAGTGATGGGACCAGATGCCATGATCTTCATTTTCTGAATGTTGAGCTTTAAGCTAACTTTTTCACTCTCCTCTTTCACCTTCATCAAGAAGCTCTTTAGTTCTTCTTCACTTTCTGCCATAAGGCTGGTGTCATCTGCACATCTGAGGTTAATGATATTTCTCCCGGCAATCTTGATTCCAGCTTGTGTTTCTTCCAGCCCAACGTTTCTCATGATGTACTCTGCATAGAAGTTAAATAAGCAGGGTGACAATATACAGCCTTGATGTCTTCTATTCCTTTTTGGAACCAGTCTGTTGTTCCAGGTCCAGTTCTAACTGTTGCTTCCTGACCTGTATATAGGTTTCTCAAGAAGCAGGTCAGGTGGTCTGGTATGCCCATCACTTTCAGAATTTTCCACAGCTTATTGTGAGCCACACAGTCAAAGGCTTTGGCATAGTCAATAAAGCAGAAATAGATATTTTTCTGGAATTCTCTTGCTTTTTCCATGATCCAGAAGATGTTGGCAATTTGATCTCTGGTTCCTCTACCTTTTCTAAAACCAGCTTGAACATCTGGAAGTTCACTGTTCACGTATTGCTGAAGCCTGGCTTGGAGAATTTTGAGCATTACTTTATTAGCGTGTGAGATGAGTGCAATTGTGCGGTAGTTTGAGCATTCTTTGGCATTGCCTTTCTTTGGGACTGGAATGAAAACTGACCTTTTCCAGTCCTGTGGCCACTCCTGAGTTTTCCAAATTTGCTGGCATATTGAATGCAGCATTTTCACAGCATCACCTTTCAGGATTTGAAATAGCTCAACTGGAATTCCATCACCTCCACTAGCTTTGTTCATAGGGATGCTTTCTAAGGCCCACTTGATTTCACATTCCAGGATGTCTGGCTCTAGGTGAGTGATCACACCATCTTGATTATCTGGGTTGTGAAGATCTTTTTTGTACAGTTCTTCTGTGTATTCTTGCCACCTCTTCTTAATATCTTCTGCTTCTGTTAGGTCCATACCATTTCTGTCCTTTATCAAGCCCATCTTTGCAGGAAATGTTCCCATGGTATCTCTAATTTTCTTGAAGAGATCTCTAGTCTTTCCCATTCTGTTGTTTTCCTCTTTTTCTTTGCATTGATCACTGAGGAAGGCTTTCTTATCTCTCCTTGCTATTCTTTAGAACTCTGCATTCAGATGCTTATATCTTTCCTTTTCTCCTTTGCTTTTCACTTCTCTTTTTTCACAGCTATTTGTAAGGCCTCCCCAGACAGCCATTTTTGTTTTTTGCATTTCTTTTCCATGGGATGGTCTTAATCCCTGTCTCCTGTACAATGTCATGAACCCCCATCCATAGTTCATCAGGCACTCTATCTATCAGATCTATTCCCTTAAATCTATTTCTTACTTCAATGGTAGGCTTAAAGAATTTTATGGTAAGTGAAATAAGTCACACAAAGATAAATAGTATATATCTTTGCTTATATATGGACTCTGAAGAATAAAAAGCAGATATAATGAAACAGAAACAGATTCATGATACAGAGGACAAAATTCTATGGTTCAGTGGCTCAGTGATGTCTGACTCTTTGTGATTCCATGGACTGCAGCACGCCAGGCCTCCCTGTCCATCACTGACTCCCAGAGCTTACTCAAATTCATGTTCATTGAGTCGGTGAGGTCTTCCCCATCCCCTTATCCCTTCAATTTTTCCCATCATCAGGGTCTATTCAAATGAGCCAGTTCTTCACATCAGGTGGCCAAAGTACTGGAGTTTCAGCTTCAGTATCAGTCCTTCCAATGAATATTCAAGACTGATTTACTTTAGGATGGACTGGTTGGATCTCCTTGCAGTCCAAGGGACTCTCTAGAGTTTTCTTCAACACTGCAGTTCAAAAACATCAGTTCTTCAGTGCTCAGCTTCCTTTATTGTCCAACTCTCACATCCATTCATGATCACTGGAGAAACCATAGTTTTGAATAAATGGACCCTTTTCAACAAATAATGTCTTTGCTTTTTAATTTGCCATCTGTTTTGGTCATAGTTTTTCTTCCAAGAAGCATCTTTTAATTTCATGGCTGCAGTCACCATTTGTAGTGATTTTGGAGCCCCCCCCAAATAAACGCAGCAGTGGCCATAATATTGGAAAGGGTCAGTTTTTATTCCAATCCCAAAGAAAGACAATGTCACAGAATGTTCAAACTATCAAACAATTGCACACATCTCACACACTAGTAAAGTAGTGCTCAAAATTCTCCAAGCCAGGCTTCAACAGTAAGTTAACTGTGAACTCCAGATGTTCAAGATGGATTTAGAAAAGGCAGAGGAACCAGAGATCAAATTGCCAACATCTGCCAGATCATTGAAAAAGCAGGAGAGTTCCAGAAAAACATCTACTTCTGTCTTATTGACTACACCAAAGCCTTTAACTGTGTGAATTACAACAAACTGTGGAAAATTCTTAAAGAGACGGGAATACCAGACCACCTGACATGCCTCCTGAGAAATCTTTTTGTATGTCAAGAAGCAACAGTTAGAACTGGACAAGGAACAACAGACTGGTTCCAAATCAGGAAAGGAGCATGTCAAAGCTGCATATTGTCACCCTACTTATTTAACTTAAATGCAGAATACATTATGTAAAGTGCCAGGCTGGATGAAGCACAAGCTGGAATCAAGATTGCCAGGAGAAATATCAATAATTTCAGATACGCAGATGACACCACTCTTATGGAAGGTGGTGACACCACCCTTAAGAGAAGAACTAAAGAGACCTTTGATCAAAGTTAAAGAGGAGAGTGAAAAAGTTGGCTTAAAAATGAACAGTCAGAAAACTAAGATCATGGTGTCCAGTCCCATCACTACATGGCAAATAGATGGGGAAACAATGCAAACAGTAAGAGTACATTTTTGGGCTCCAAATATTCTGTAAATGGTGATTGCAGGCATGAAATTAAAAGACACTTGCTCCTTTGAAGGAAAACTATAATCAATCTAGACAGCATACTAAAAAGCAAAGATGTTACTTTGCCAAAAAAGGTCCTTCTAGTCAAAGCTATGGTTTTTCCAGTTGTCACGTATGGATGTGAGAGTTGGACTATAATGAAAGCTGAGGGCCGAAGAAATGACGCCTTTGAACTGTGGTGTTGGGGAAGACTCTTGAGAGTCCCTTGGACCTGTCAAGGAGATCAAACCAGTCAATCCTAAAGGAAATCAGTCCTGAATATTCATTGGAAGGATTGATTCTGGAACTCCAATAGTTTGGCCACCTGATGCAAAGAACTGACTCATCAGAAAAGACCCTGATGCTGGGAAAATTGAAGGCAGGAGGAGAAGGGGATGACAGCAGATGACTTGGTTGGATGGCATCACTGGCTCAATGGATATGAGTTTAAGTAAGCTCTAGGAGTTGGTGATGGACAGGGAATCTGGCGTGCTATTGTCCATGGGGTCGCCAAGAGTCTGACATGACTGAGTGACTGAAATGTCTGAAAATAAAGTCTTTCACTGTTTCCATTGTTTCCCCATCTATTTGCCATGAAGTAATGGAACCAGACGCTGTGGTCTTAGTTCTTGGGATGCTGAGTTTTAAGCCAACTTTTTCACTCTCCTCTTTCACTTTCGTCAAGAGGCTCTTTAATTCTTATTTGCATTTCACCAGAAGGGTGGTGTCATCTGTGTATCTGATTCTACTGATATTTATCCCAATATTTTTTATTCCAGCTTGGTCCTCATTTAGCCAAGCATTTCACATGATGTACTCTGCATATACGTTAAATAAGCAGGGTGACAGTACACAGCCTTGAGGTACGTCTTTCCCAATTAGTTGCTTAAAATGGGGTTGGGGGTTGGGAGGAGAGATGGTTGAAGTTAGTGAAAGGGATTAATGGATACAAACTGCCAGTTATAAAGTAAATAAATCACAGGGAATATATTCAATAATATTGTTAATACCTCTGGTGCATAACTCATAAAATATCAATCACTGTGCTTGCACCAGAAACTATTATAATTCAGCTATACTCCTACTTATTAAAGATAGTTATCCCTTGCTCATGAACTTCAAATATCTTTCCATTGAAATAATAGCAAAAATCAAACTATTTCCAATCAACTTTTGGCTTCTAGTGGGATGGACTAGCTAGCGGCAGAGCAACAAGCTTGCCAAAAATAGCTGGAAATATCAGATAAAATGTGCAATTATTTAAAGATAGCTGTGAAATTACAAAGTAAGAAAAATTCTAGACAAAGAACAATGAAAAGGAAAATGAGCTTCAAGCTTCTTTTTCTAGTGATCTTTTCAATTTTGAGGACAGATGGTAGAATTATTTTGAGCTCTGATAAATTACCTTCATATCATTGAGTTTTCAATTAAACAAATGCTTTTTTTTTTTTCCTGGCCACACTGTGTGGCAAGCAGGATCTTAATTTCCCAACCAGGTATCAAACCTGTGCCCCTGCATTGGGAGTGCGGAGTCTTAACCACCAAACCAACTGCTGCTGCTGCTGCTGCTGCTGCTACTGCTGCTAAGTCGCTTCAGTCCTGTCTGACTCTGTGGGACCCCATAGACGGCAGCCCACCAGGCTCCCCCGTCTCTGGGACTCTCCAGGCAAGAACACTGGAGTGGGTTGCCATTTCCTTCTCCAATGCATGAAAGTGAAAAGTGAAAGTGAAGTCGCTCAGTCGTGTCCGACTCTTAGTGACCCCATGGACTGCAGCCTACCAGGCTCCTCCGCCCATGGGATTTTCCAAGCAAGAGTACTGGAGTAGGGTGCCATTGCCTTCTCCGACCAAACCAACAGGGAGTCCCAAAAATGATTTCTATGTGTGCTGTTAGGATACTTTTAGTTTTATCTTTATTACCAAAACAAAATAATGGATAGTAACTAAGCCCAAAGATAAATAAAAAGGTTAAAGTTGAAGATTAAGCAGATTTTTAATTAATTGGCATAAAATCACAGTGAAATTCTAGTCCTATTGCACTTGCAGAGAAAGAACAATTACATCTTTTTCTGGGTACGAGCAAAGACTAAAGCCGTGGAGGATAATTAATTGGAATAAGCATTAAACATCATGTTCCCTACTCAAGAGGAGGAGCAAATGATGATTATTTTCTTGGTAGATGAGCAAGTAAGGGAGATTTGAATACCAATTAACTCCTGACCACTGGGTCAGAACAGAGTCTATTAAGAGTTCCCCTATCAAATAATTCTGAGTACTTCATGTTGGACTGATGCATTTCCTAAGAATGGACCCTTAATATATAATTTAAATGTTATTGAAAAGGAGAGTAGCTCAATTTTGAATATACTTGTATTTTGTAAGAATATTAAGTATATGACAATGTAGATCAGCTGATTTAGAAACATTTCTTATTTCCCTCAACTTTACAAATAAATAATGCTTTTAATTTACAGTGAATATTTAACTAACTAAACTCATGTAATACATATTTACATATTCTCCAAGGAATTTGATAAATTTCCCAATAAATTAGTGAATGGAAGAAATGATACCTAATTGTTCAGTGAATAAGTTACCAATACTTTACAGGGTTATCTTTCATGTACACATTAGAGGGTTGTCACTACATGTGATGAAAAAGTAAGTTCCATCAATGTATTTAGCATCCATTTTGCATCTCAGTAAACAATATATTAAAACTGTAAACTATACAAGGTAGTTTATTAGTGACAAAATTATATTTTATAGCTAAAAATATAACTCTGTACATTTAGAAGCTAAATGATGAATGAAAATGACATAACCAGAAAATGGTTTCTATAGGAGTCAACTCAAAAATTTGTATCTCCAAAGAAGGGTAGAAGTTGGTGATGGGGAAACTGAGAACAAGTGAAAAAAACTTAAAGGCTAGTTTGAGTACAGTGGACATGCTAGGATGGAGAAAACAACCATTTAACAAGAAGAGAGAAAGCAGGAAGCAGTAATGAAGCATGTCAGTGGGAATGAATGTATAAATGGAATGCTGGATGACATTTAATGAAATGTGAATTTTTTTTGGCCTTTTACAAATGACTTGGAGGTTGTGCAGTGCCCTGGGTAAGAGAATGTTTACCAGAATCAGAAGACATATTTAAATCTTCTATTTACCACTTGCTAGTTTCATAACCTTGCAACTAATGTTATGCCATATAGATATATGTTTGAACTAGGTTTACATTCATTATATATAAGTAAACATGACAAGTATAGATTTAATTACATATTAATTAATACATCCGATTTAATTTACATATTTACAATTTAATTACATACATCCAATATATATATTGGATATTATATGTATATTACATTGGATATTACATGTATACACACCTATAAAGGAAATTTATATTGTATTAAAATTTTTTGAATGGCCTTCAGTGGTTTTATATCTTAAAAGTATCTCCACAATATTATTTTTAATTAATAAATGGTAACTAGATACTGTTCCCATGACAAATTCTTTGTCTAATTGTTGAATGAAAGTAGAATATTAATTTGTAGACTTGTGAAGTCTAGCAATCTAACATTTTTATTAGTTAACAAAAATAAATATCGGTCTTTAGTAGGTACAGAGGTCCCTTGATGATCTCTTCCTCCTTTTGTGAACAGAAATATTGTATTTTGTTGTCTTCAAACTTTGCACAGTGGTCTTTCCTTAGAAAAAGGAAGACTTAGAGAAAAAGAACAGTTTTAAATAGAGTTATAGAAAGAATAGTTGTAAAAAAATAGATCATATTGCCCTACGGTGCTAGTAAGCAGACAGACAGTTTATTAAACGACAAGAACTGATTTTCAGTCAGTCCGGGTCTTTGTGATGTTTCAGATTTCAGAAGAAAAGATTACAGTGGAGGTTTATAATAGCTGTAAGCTTTCTATGCGGGATTCAGGAAAAAAATAATGTCCTAGAGAATATTCCAAATATATAGTAATGAGCTCTTAAATGTGCCTATAGGAATCATAAATTGTTTGACTCTACAGAATAATTGTAATATCTGTGTCAAATAGAAACTAACATTTTAAATTGCTTCCTTGGTATTCAGTTCAGTTCAGTTCAGTCGTTCAGTCATGTCCGACTCTTTGTGACCCCATGAATTGCAGCACGCCAGGCCTCTCTGTCCATCAACAACTCCCAGAGTTCACCCAAACTCAAGTGCATGGAGTCAGTGATGCCATTCAGCCATCTCATCCTCTGTCGTCTCCTTTTCCTCCTGCTCCCAATCCTCCCAGCATCAGGGTCTTTTCCAATGAGTCAACTCTTCGAATGAAGTGGCCAAAGTATTGGAGTTTCAGCTTCAGCATCTGTCCTTCCAATGAACACCCAGAACTGAGCCCCTTTAGGATGGACAGGTTGGATCTCCTTGCAGTCCAAGGGACTCTTAAGAGTCTTTTCTAACACCACAGTTCAAAAGCATCAATTCTTCGGTGCTCAGCTTTCTTCACAGTCCACTCTCACCTCCATACATAACCATTGGAAAAACCATAGCCTTGACTAGATGGACCTTTGTTAGCAATGTAATGTCTCTGCTTTTTAATATGCTATCTAGGTATTAGAAAAATACAACCAAAAGTTACAGCTAGACCATCGAAAAAGCAAGAGAGTTCCAGAAAAACATCTATTTCTGCTTCATTGACTATGCCAAATGAAGACTATGCCAGTTTATTGTGTGGATCACAATGAACTGCAGAAAATTCTGAAAGAGATGTGAATACAGACCACACCTGATCTGCCTCTTGAGAAACTTATATGCAGGTCAGGAAGCAATAGTTAGAACTGGACATGGAACAACAGACTGGTTCTAAATAGAAAAAGGAGTACGTCAAGGCTGTATATTGTCTCCCTTCTTATTTAACTTATATGCAGAGTCCATCGTGAGAAATGCTGGGCTGGAAGAAGCACAAGCTGGAGTCAAGATTGCCAGGAGAAATATCAATAATCTCAGATATTCAGATGACACCACCCTTATGGCAGAAAGTGAAGAGGAACTAAAGGGCCTCTTGATGAAAGTGAAAGAGGAGAGCGAAAAATTTGGCTTAAAGCTCAACATTCAGAAAACTAAGATCATGGCATCTGGTCCCATCATTTCATGGGAAATAGACAGGGAAACGGTGAAAACACTGTTCAGACTTTATTTTGGGGGGCTCCAAAATCACTGCAGATGGTGACTGCAGCCATGAAATTAAAAGACGCTTACTCCTTGGAAGGAAAGTTATGACCAACCTAGATAGCATATTAAAAAGCAGAGACATTACTTTGACAACAAAGGTCTGTCTAGTTATAGCTATGGTTTTCCCAGTGGTCGTGTATCGATGTGAGAGTTGGACTGTGAAGAAAGCTGAGCACCGAAGAACTGTTGCTTTTGAACTGTGGTGTTGGAGAAGACTCTTGAGAGTCCCTTGGACTGCAAGGATTTCCAGTCAGTCCATTCTAAAGGAGATGAGTCCTGGATATTCTTTGGAAGGACTGATGCTAAAGCTGAAACTCCCAAACTTTGTCCACCTCATGCGAAGAGTTGACTCATTAGAAAAGACTCTGATGCTGGGAGGGATTGGGGGCAGGAGGAGAAGTGGATGACAGAGGATGAGATGGTTGGATGGCATCACCGACTCAATGGACGTGAGTTTGTGTGGATTCTGGGAGTTGGTGATGAACAGGGGGGCCTGGCGTACTGCAATTCATGGGTTCACAAAGAGTTGGACACGACTGAGTGACTGAAATGAACTGAGGTAATACCTCACATCAGTCAAAATGGCCATCATTAAATAGTCTGTGAATAACAAATGCTAGACAGGGAGTAGAGAAAAGGGATGTTTTCTAAACAGTCGGAATGTAAATTGGTACAACCACCAAGGGAAACAGTATGGAAGTTCCTCAAAAAACTGAAAAGAGAATTATCATATGATCCAGCAATACCATTCCTGGGCATCTATTCAGACAAAAGTAGAATTCAGATGATATAAGCACCCTTATGTTTATAGTAGCACAATTCACAATAGTCAAGACAGGGAACTTAAATGTCTAAATGTCTACTGAGATGAATGGATAAAGAAAAATAGGGTGTGCATACATACTCAGTCCAAAAAAAAAAAAAAAAGAAATAATGGCTTTTCTAGCAACAGAGATGGAACTTGATATTATAATATTAAGTAAAGTAAGTCAAGAGAAAGACATGATATCATGTATACATAGAATCTAAAATACTACACAAATGAACCTACCTAAAAAACAGAAACAGACTCACGGAGATAGAGAACAGACTTGTGGTTGCCAGGGGGACAGATGTAGTGAGAAGTTGAGATTGGCAGATGCAAACTACCATGTAGAGAATGAATAAATACAAGTTTCTATTGTATAACACAAGGAACTGTATTCAATATCCTGTGATAAAGAGTCATAGAAAACAATATTTAAAAGACCCAGAGGGATGGTACCAGGAGGGAAGTGGGAGGGGGTTCAGGATGGGGAACACGTGTACACCCGTGGCGGATTCCTGTTGATGTATGCCAAAACCAATACAATATTGTAAAGTAATTAGCCTCCAATTAAAATAAATAAATTTAAATTAAAAAGACTGTGTATATATAAATATATATGTGTAACTGAATCACTTTTCTGTCAGCAGAAATGAACACAACATTGTAAATCAACTGTACTTCAATACATTTTTTTAAGTTACACTTTTAGCAAAAAAAGGAGAATGACACAGAATCAAAATAACCTTATTTTATTTTAACATATTAATTGACATGGATTAACTCACTGATTAAGCATATTTTCATTATTCACTATCTGTTGATTACTATTAGGTAACTCATCTACTCAACGGCTTACATGAAAGGAAATCTAGACCTGCCATGAATCCTGAGATCAATTCCTGACCACAAAGACTACTAGATGGTATCAGACCTGCAGATTCCAAAGACAAATAGAATATTAAGCACAAAACAGTAGACCAGAGATCAAATTGTCAACATCCATTTGATCATAGAAAAAGTAAGAGAATTCCATAAAAATATATGTTTCTGCTTCATTGACTATGTCAAAGCCTTTGACTCTGTGCATCACAACTATCTCTGGAAAATTCTTAAGGAGATGGAAATAACAGACCACCTTATCAGACTCTGTCAGGTTAAGAAACCTGTAAGCAGGTCAAGAAGCAACAGTTAGAACTGGACATGGAACAACAGACTGGCTCCAAATTGGCAAAGAAGTACATCAAGGCTGTTTATCGTCACCTTGTTAACTTAACTAATGTGCAGAGTACATCATGCAAAATGCCAAGCACAAGCTGGAATCAAGATTGCCAGGAGAAATATCAATAACCTCAGATATCCAGATGTTATTTTGGGGGGCTCCAAAATCACCTCAGACAGTGACTGCAGACATGAAATTAAAAGAAGCTTGCTCCTTGAAAGAAAAACTATGATTAGCCTAGACATGTTAAAAAGCAGAGACATTACTTTGCCAACAAAGGTTCATTTAGTCAAAGCTATGGTTTTTCCAGTAGTCATGTATGGATGTGAGAGTTGGATCATAAATAAGGCAGAAGGCTGAACACTGACACTTTTGAACTCTGGTGTTGAAGAAGACTCTTGAGTGTCCTTTGGACTGTAAGGAGATGAAACCAGTCAATCCTAAAGGAAATCAGTCCTGAACATTCATTGGAAGGACAGATGCTGAAGCTGAAGCTCCAATACTTTGGCCACCTGATGCGAAGAGCTACTACAAAAGACCCTGGTGCTAAGAAAGGCAGGAGGAAAAGGGAACACAGAGGATGAGATGGTTGAATGGCATCACCAACTCAATGGACATGAGTTTGAGTATCCTTCGGGAGATGATGAAGGACAGGGAAGCCTGGTATGTTGCAGTCCATGGGGTCGCAAAGTGTCAGACACGACTGAGCAACTGAACAACAATGACAAAAAGTAAACATTAAATTTCAGTGGAACTTCACATGATGAAGCATATACTAAATAAACATAAGCTGCTTGACCTGCATTATTTCACCCATTGGTTATCATAATTAAATTTTCAGCAAAAAAAAAAAAAATTTGATTTATATGTCCCTTCCTATCTAGACATGTTTATTCCACAGATGGTTAATTCATTCAAGATGGGATTGTCCTTTCCTGATATTTTTGAATCTGAAACATCTTTCCTGTAGTTGATTCTATTGTACATAGAACAAAGGAGAAAAAAAATTATAACAGCTATCTCTTTATAGATTTTGCAAGCAAGGAAACAATAGAGGGACACCTTTAAAGTGATGAAGGAAAGAAAAAAGCTATCAATTTAGAAATTAAATATAAATTAAAAAGATTCTCTCTTACAAATGCAAAAAAATTAGAGAATTCATTGACCACAGACTATTCCGAATTTGCTTGAAAATGCTTCAGGGAGAAGGAATTTAATGTGGATTAAAAATTGAATCTATACAGAGGAACAAAGAGGGTTGGATATTGAATTTTGAAAAATGATAAAGTATCATTTTTTTCTAATTTTAATTGCTCAAAAAAGAAAAAACAATTTAAAGCTAAGATAATAAAAGTGTTGTTTATTAATAAAATTTAGAAAAGATAAATGTGTGACAGTGATGACCCTAGATATGATGCTGAGTTTGCATAATATTATTTGAAGATACAGAGATCAGAGAGTTGTTTGCCACATGAAGAACAAAATGTAATAAAGCAAATAAATTAAATGAATATTTGTTTGAATGCATAATATTACTATTTTCTACAGGGCTGGCATATTAAAAGCATAGCTTATACTAAAATGAACCAATAAATTTATTTTAATAGCAAGCTATACAATACCATGACTATTTCTACACAGTAAGTTGTCAAAATCATCACTTTAGGAACTCAGTTTCAGCTTGATCTAATACTCTATAGTAGAGAAATGCTGGCATCTGCAATAGAATAAAGAATCATATTTTCCTCAACTCACTAAATTAAAATATTATATATTTTCCTTATTGTTTTGTTTTTGCCTGTATAAGATTTTTTTTGGTACAATGTTGTAACTAATATCACTGAAGTTAAGGATTACCTTTTATTTTATTGTGTAGATTTCCTTGTGTACTAAATGATGATACATCAAATCTGAGAAGCAAGGAAAACAGCTGTATCTTTCTCTCATAAGAACAACATTATATCCATAAAATTTTAATTCCTTATATGCAAAATCAATGCCTTACATGAATAACATGGGACTTCACTAGTTTTCACAAAAAATATACTGATTAAGAATTAATTGGAACTTAATAAGACAAAAGTAAAAGAAAATCTGTTTCTGTGGACCCTTGAGATGATCCATTTAAAATGAGAATCTTCTGTCATCCAGCTTGAATATTCAGTCACTTGTTATGATTGGTAGCAATTTTGTTCATTTCAAGGTATATTAATTACTTCACACAGAAAATTGAGAATATTATCTCCAAATTCATATCAAAGATTAAAACCCAGGGTTTAAACATCACCAATATAATTTCTATGAGGATTACATAGCAATTAAGTTGCATTCTTAGCAAGTAGAGATGAATTTATATTCATTCTTTCTGTTTTCCATTCTGAGACCAACACATTATATCATTTGGTGTTATATAAATGTCAAGTATTGTATTTCTGCAAAGTTTTGTTTTGTTTTTTGCTATTATCTGTGTCTGTCCTTCTAGACATTTTTAAACATCATGTTGTAAAAGTGTATCTGTTCACAAAAATGCAAGGTATGTTTGAAATGAATAGTCTTTGAACAGTTTTTTAAAATGGCAAATGTTTGTTTAACTCATACCCAATTTTTCTCCCTGTATGTACATGGTTGACATGAAATATTTCATACATTTGACACACTAACAATGGTAAATCCTCAAGACATACTATGCCATCCAGGAATCCAATATAGATTTTATATCTTATTTATAAATCCAAAACACTAAAATTTATTGTAACAGTCCATAAAGCAAATAAATATTCATAAATTCACTACTTAAAGAGCCATTCTTTTGAATATCTTAGTTGTTATCTGTATTGTATTGTCAAGTGTGTCCTTACAATGAGATCGTTAGCTATATTTTGGAATGATGACCATTTAATGTATGAACATACTTCCTTCTCTAAAAGTTAGGTGCACTCAGAAAGTGCTAAGAAATAGAGTAAATTAAACATAAGAAATGAGTATGTAAAATATGCTGGATGGAAGAAATTCCTGTTATTGATTTTGCAGTGTTCACTGTGGCACTAAACATCTTAAAAATAAATCAGTGCTGGATGGTCCAGATCTAAAGGGGATACGCTCAAATTTTTTGGCGCTCTTAGCCAAAACAGGGGAGTCTTGAGCCTGAAAAAAAAAATGCTTTTATTAAATATTTACTGAAGGTTTAGTATATGATTGGCATTATAGTTAGTGAGCAAAACATGATATAGTCTTTTTCTTTTCATGGAGCTGTAGACTAACAGAAGAAATAGACGTTTGTGTCAAATATCACACAACCACTTCCATTAACTGATTCCTTTGACAAACACTTCACTGAATGTTCAGTATGTCAGGCACAATCAAGGTGCTTCAGATGAAGTTGTGAAGCAACACAGACACAAGTTTACCTGTTATCATGAAACTTATATTCTAGGTGTAATGTCCCAAGACTGAAATAACTAAAATACATAAAATATGTGGTGATAAGGGATAAGGGGGTGAAGGAGGACAGTGAAAGAGCCAGCTTAAAACTAAATATTACAAAATCTAAGATCATGGCATCCGGCCCCATTACTTCATGGCAAATAGATGTGGAGAAGGTGGAATTAGTAACAGATTTCCTCTTCTTGAGCTCTAAGATCACTGCGGATGGTGACTGAAGCCATAAGATCAGAAGATGTTTGCTTCCTGGCAGGACAGCTATGAAGAATGGGATCATAAAGGAGGTGGAGCGATGAAGAATTGATACCTTCCAACAATGGTGCTGGAGAAGACTTGTGAAGAGTCCCTCGGACAGCAAGGAAATTGGAATCAGTCAATCTTAAGGGAAATCGATGCTGAATACTCATTGAAAGGACTAATGCCGAAGTTGAAAATCCAGTATTTTAGTCATCTAATGTAAACAGCTGGCTCATTGGAAAAGTCCCTGATGCTTGGAAAGATTTAGAGCAGAAGGAGAAGAGGGTGTCAGAGGATGAGATGGCTGGATGGCATCACTGATGCAATGGACATGAATTTGGGCAAACTTCAGGAGATGGTCAGGGACAGAGAGACCCGGCATGCTGCAGTCCATGGGGTCACAAAGAGTCCTACACAACTGAGCCACCGAACAGCAACAAGAGATAAGAAAAATAAAGGAGGGGAGGGGGATAAGATGTGAAAAATATCAACTCCAAGTATAACCTAATTGTGATTTTCCTGGTAGACTCCCCTGATATAGTCACTACTGAGCTAGAATTTATGTGCTAATCCTTTACATGAGTAATTGGGATCACCAGGCAAAGGAGGACTAGGAGGACTAGTGAAAATCCTTAGGCTAGGAGGACTGCATGTTAAAATGTCATGTGGCAGAAGATACCACTGCTCAGAAGTAATATCCTTGTGCTTGGGTAAGGAATGAGAATTTCATTGTCTGGTTCTGATGTAAGCCTTTGAATCACCCACAGTCTATGCTTGTCATTTCTGTGTGGTATGCGGGTCTACATCAGACAGGTCTTATGACTGATTTTCCATAACTGGAGAAGGCAATGGCACCCCACTCCAGTACTCTTGCCTGGAAAATTCCATGGACGGAGGAGCCTGGTAGGCTGCAGTCCATGGGATCACTAGGAGTCGGACACGACTGAGTGACTTCGCTTTCACTTTTCACTTTCATGCATTGGAGAAGGAAATGGCAACCCACTCCAGTGTTCTTTCCTAGAGAGTCCCAGGGATGGGGGAGCCCGATGGGCTGCCGTCTCTGGGGTCGCGCAGACTCGGACACGACTGAGGCAACTTAGCAGCAGCAGCTTCCATAACTAGCATAAGTAACACAGTTGATGCTCTTTGTGTCCCAGTTCGCTACTCTGTTGCAGTTGCTCTTGTTTTCTAAATCTTAAAGAGGCCAGGCGCTAGAGTTAGACTGGGTGTGAGATCTCTGTGTAACATTCATTAGCCATGTGTCTTCGACAAGTGATTGAGTGTTTCAGAGGCTCATTTTCTTAACCTATGGTGGAGAGATTTGACAGAATGTGGTCCACTGGAGAAGGGAATGGCAAACCACTTCAGTATTCTTGCCTTGAGAACCCCATGAACAGTATGAAAAGGTAAAATGATAGGATACTGAAAGAGAAACTCCCCAGGTCAGTAGGTACCCAATATGCTACTGGAGATCAGTGGAGAAATAACTCCAGAAAGAATGAAGGGATGGAGCCAAAGCAAAAACAATACCCACTTGTGGATGTGACTGGTGATAGAAGTAAGGTCCGATGCTGTAAAGAGCAATATTGCATAGGAACCTGGAATGTCAGGTCCATGAATCAAGGCAAATTGGAAGTGGTCAAACAAGAGAAGCAAGAGTGAATGTCGACATTCTAGGAATCAGCAAACTGAAATGGACTGGAATGGGTGAATTTAACTCAGATGATCTACTACTGTGGGCAGGAATCCATCAGAAGAAATGGAGTGGCCATCATGGTCAACAAAAGAGTCCAAAATGCAGTACTTGGATGCAATCTCAAAAACGACAGAATGATCTCTGTTCATTTCCAAGGCAAACCATTCAATATCACAGTAATCCAAGTCTATGTCCCAACCAGTAACACTGAAGAAGCTGAAGTTGAACGGTTCTGTGAAGACCTACAAGATCTTTTAGAACTAACACCCAAAAAAGATGTCATTTTCATTATAGGGGACTGGAATGCAAAAGTAGGAAGTTAAGAAACACCTGGAGTAACAGGCAAATTTGACCTTGGAATATGGAATGAAGCACGGCAAAGACTAATAGAGTTTTGCCAAGAAAATGCACTGGTCATGACAAACACCATCTTCCAACAACACAAGAGAAGACTCTATACGTGGACATCACCAGATGGTCAACACTGAAATCAGATTAATTATATACTTTCAGGCAAAGATGGAGAAGCTCTATACAGTCAACAAAAACAAGACCAGGAGCTGACTGTGGCTCAGATCATGAACTCCTTATTGCCAAATTCAGACTGAAATTGAAGAAAGTAGGGAAAACCACTAGATCATTCAGGTATGACCTAAATCAAATCCCTTATGATTATACAGTGGAAGTGAGACATATATTCAAGGGATTAGATCTGATAGATAGAGTGCCTGATGAACTATGGAATGAGGTTCGTGACATTGTACAGGAGACAGGGATCAAGACCATTCCCATAGAAAAGGAATGCAAAAAAGCAAAATGGCTGTCTGAGGAGGGCTTACAAATAGCTGGGAAGGAAGAGAAGCAAAAAGCAAAGGAGAAAAGGAAAGATATAAACATTTGAAAGAATAGCAAGAAGAGATAAAAAAGCCTTCTTCAGCGATCAATGCAAAGAAATAGAGGAAAACAACAGAATGGGAAAGACTAGGGATCTCTTCAAGAAAAGCAGAGATACCAAAGGAACATTTCATGCAAAGATGAGCTCGATAAAGGACAGAAATGGTATGGACCTAACAGAAGAAGAAGATATTAAGAAGAGATGGCAAGAATACACAGAAGAACTGTACAAAAAAGATCTTCACGACCCAGATAATCATGATGGTATGATCACTGACCTAGAGCCAGATAAACTGGAATGTGAAGTCAAGTGGGCCTTAGAAAGCATCACTACGAACAAAGCTAGTGGAGGTGATGGAATTCCAGTTGAGCTATTTCAAATCCTGAAAGATGATGCTGTGAAAGTGCTGCACTCAATATGCCAGCAAATTTGGAAAACTCAGCAGTGGCCACAGGACTGGAAAAGGTCAGTTTTCATTCCAATCCCAAAGAAAGGCAATGCCAAAGAATG
>NW_011494897.1:11401303-11411970 GCF_000754665.1 Bison bison bison
CAATCCCAAAGAAAGGCAATGCCAAAGAATGCTCGAACTACCGCACAATTGCACTCATCTCACACACTAGTAAAGTAATGCTCAAAATTCTCCAAACCAGGCTTCAGCAATATGTGAACCGTGAACTTCCAGATGTTCAAGCTGGTTTTAGAAAAGGCAGAGGAACCAGAGATCAAATTGCCAACATCTGCTGGATCATGGAAAAAGCAAGAGAGTTCCAGAAAAACATCTATTTCTGCTTCATTGATTATGCCAAAGCCTTTGACTGTGTGGCTCACAATAAACTGTGGAAAATTCTGAAAGAGATGGGAAACCAGACCACCTGATCTGCCTCTTGAGAAATTTGCATGCAGGTCAGGAAGCAACAGTTAGAACTGGACATGGAACAACAGACTGGTTCCAAATAGGAAAAGGAGGTCATCAAGGCTGTATATTGTCACCTTTTTTCTTTAACTTATATGCAGAGTACATCATGAGAAACGCTAGACTGGAAGAAACACAAGCTGGAATCAAGATTTTGGGAGAAATATCAGTAACCTCAGATATGCAGATGACACCACCCTTATGGCAGAAAGTGAAGAGGAACTGAAAAGCCTCTTGATGAAAGGGAAAGTGCAGAGTGAAAAAGTTGGCTTAAAGCTCAACATTCAGAAAACAAAGATCATGGCATCCAGTCCCACCACTTCATGGGAAATAGATGGGGAAACAGTGGAAACAGTGTCAGACTTTATTTTTCTGGGCTCCAAAATCACTGCAGATGGTGACTGCAGCCATGAAATTAAAAGATGCTTACTCCTTGGAAGGAAAGTTATGACCAGTCTAGATAACATATTCAAAAGCAGAGACATTACTTTGCCAACAAAAGTTCATCTAGTCAAGGCCATGGTTTTTCCTGTGGTCATGTATGGATGTGAGAGTTGGACTCTGAAGAATGCTGAGCACCGAAGAATTGATGCTTTTGAACTGTGGTGTTGGAGAAGACTCTTGAGAGTCCCTTGGACTGCAAGGAGATCCAACCAGTCCATTCTGAAGGAGATCAGCCCTGGGATTTCTTTGGAAGGAATGATGCTAAGGCTGAAACTCCAGTACTTTGGCCACCTCATGCGAAGAGTTGACTCATTGGAAAAGACTCTGCTGCTGGGAGGGATTGGGGGCAGGAGGAGAAGGGGACGACAGAAGATGAGATGGCTGGATGGCATCACTGACTTGCTGGACGTGAGTCTGAGTGATCTCCGGGAGTTGGTGATGGACAGGGAGGCCTGGCGTGCTGTGATTCATGGGGTTGCAAAGAGTCGGACATGACTGAGCGACTGATCTGATCTGATCTGATGAAATGAAGGAAATGAGCATTATGAGTTTAATATGACACTGTTGTGTGAGATGATGCATGTGGCACACTTCTGGGATCATAATCAAGCTTTCAGAGATTTGTGACTTTTAATGAAAATAATAATAGGGATAATCCCTTACTGCAATAGAATCACTGTGACATATGGACGTCAGGTGATCTAACTTTCATAAACAAAATACATCCTCTGTCACTCTCCCTGAATTACAGAGAGGGACTTGTGAGGTTTTATTGGCTTAGTACACAAAACATAAATCTTTCTGATAGATTATTGCCTGGAATATTATCTCTTCCTTTTGTGGCTGTTTCTTGACACTAAAATATCTCCATTTCTTCCTGGGATAAAAATTGTCTACTAATGAAAAAATGCTCTCTCATTTAACAGCACCTATGAAAGCAAGGGGACACTCCTTTAACTGCTTCCTAATTGCTATGTAGATAACTGAAGGCATTTTTTTTTTCCTTTCAGTTTTCTTTATAACATTTTTTGGTAATTAAGACCCATTGTTAATAATAAAGAAACTTACATAACTAACTTTTAGATTAATAATGTATTAATACATGATTGAGAATTAAAAACAATGTCCATCTTTTAAAATTGGACTATCATTATAGTTTCAAACGTAAGTTACCAAAAATACAAAAAATACAAAAGCCCCCAAAACTTATGGAATTATTAGTTATTCTTCAGTACAAAATTTGTAATTTTTGTGATCATAGTGACACTGATTTTTACTGTTGAACTTGAATAAGTTAGCCATTTTAAATTTAAAGGTACATATAAATAAGCTATCAAAAAAAGTCCCATTATTTCAGTGAGAAATTAACAATGATATATATTATACACTATCTTACTATTTCTCAAAAACATTTTTTGCTCTGCATGACATTCAGTTTTAACATTATACACACTGAATTCACATCTCTTTCCAGAATAAATGAGATTTTCATTTTAAATGGCTTGGGTATAAATGTAAGGTCAAGTCAGTGTGAAATCAATCTGAAGGAAAGCGGATCTATTACTGGAAAGTGGTGCTTGATATTTCTTATCCTCGATGATGGAACAGGTCTCCCTTGCTAGCTGAGAAATCTCTATCTAGTTACAATAACACCTCTAATTTACTGTTTTTATTTTGAAGATGAACCAGATGTAAAATACACATAATTGGATTTAAATGATTGAAGACATTCTGCCCCTTCTGAGAAAATAACAATCTTAACAAAATAACACCTCTTCTTAAAAGTGTGGCAAAAGATTGAACAAAACATTAATGCTCTTTCTAATTTTTTTGAACACTTGATTATAAAGTAAGAAGACTTAAAAAAAAAATCTCACATTTGAAAGTATATATGTAAATATATACTAGTCCCCTTAAAATAGTTCATGTAAGGTGCTATATTTGCCCATGCTTTAACTTTACTTAAACGGAGAAGGCAATGGCACCCCACTCCAGTACTCTTGCCTGGAAAATCCCATGGACGGAGGAGCCTGGTGGGCTGCAGTCCATGGGGTCGCGAAGAGTTGGACACGACTGAGTGACTTCATTTTCACTTTCCTGCATTGGAGAAGGAAATGGCAACCCACTCCAGTGTTCTTGCCTGGAGAATCCCAGGGACGGAGGAGCCTGGTGGGCTGCCGTCTATGGGGTCGCACAGAGTCGGACACGACTGAAGTGACTTAGCAGCAACTTTACTTAAATATTAAATACACTTTCACTCTCTTTATTAAAGTATAAGGTTATATTCAGGAGCTGGAAATCTGTCTTTCGTGAGAATTGTAATATTTTGATGCAATCTAAAGACATTTAGAGCTCAAGTTCAATAGATATTGATGGAGTGAATGGAAAAAAGAAGGCTAATAAAGTGAGCTAGGAAGCTGGATGGTTCTATTCTTAATAAAAATAATATATGACTGTAAAGTAACAATAATAATGTTTTTGCAAGGCTCAATCACATATGGGAAACAAGTATTAAGATTGATTTATTACTAGAAATGTAATAAAACTGTATTAACTCAATGTGATTACTACCAAAAACATGTTTAAATTGTATTTGGAAATATTCTATAAATATAACCAAATTTTAATCTGAGAGTATATATACTGAGAAGTAAATATACTGAAAGTAAAGTTTACAATGGCTTTGCTTTTAAGGTGATTGAGTATATCTTGAATCTCTCCCCTCTGCTTACTTCGGATATACCAAAAGATAGCCCACACATGAAAATAAGGAAGACAAATTGTCAGGGTCCGAAAGACATAACTCCAGCAGGAAAAAAAAAAAAAAAAAAGCAGTGAACACAAAATTCCAAAAAGCCCTTAAATTCAGTGGTCAACAGAACCTGAGTTAAATTAGAATTTTCTCAAATACCTAAAATCTGGGGTCTTGGGACTGTGCAAAGCTTTGCAGGACTGGAGAGCAAATATACACAATTCACAAAAGGCTGGGAGGTTGTTTCTCATTCCCAGTTGTGAAACTGGATGCTACAAACCTTATACTTCTATTACAGGGGACAAAAATAGAATCACTTGCCAAACCAAAGTTATTGTAACAGTGTGACATTAGTGCCAGAATAGGAAACCAAAATGAGAAACAGAACAGAAAAACTAGAAGCAACAACCTCAACAACACACTCATATAGTAATCAGATATACCATTAGGGACCACTGCTATTCAGCTGGGAAGTAATGTAATGGACCCGGAGAAGTTATTGGAAGAGTAAGCAATCCACATTGAATTATAGTGAAAATGGATTACTACTTCACATTGTACACAATCAGTTATAGAGCTATTAAGGCCTTCAATATAAAAAAAATATATAAAAATATTTTGAAAATAATGTACAAATATCTTTATATCACAATATAAGAAAATATTCCTTAAAATAAGAGACAAAAAGCACAAATCATACAGCAAAAGGTAAGCGAATTAAACTATATTATACTAAGAATTTTGTTCATTAAAATATATCAAAATGTGTTTACTATTAGAATATTTATAACATATATGCGTATCTTTAATAATACATAAAACCAAAGATTATTTAGGATTCAGAATTATAATAAACAAGAGTTCTTAAGGAAACAACTAACAGTTCAATAAAATAATGAACAAGAAACAGAAACATGAACAGACATGTCAGATAGATACAACTATGAACAGCCATAGAGAGAGAAAGTGATGCTCAGAATCAGTGGGGATTATGGACATGCTAATTAATTCAAGTAAGATATTTCACATATATTGGATTAATACAATAGTAAAATGCTAAATGTTGGTAAAATTGTGGAACAATTTCATTCATAGGAGGTTATAAGCAGTTTGCACAATTATTTTTTTCTAGTAAAATATTCATCAGTTCAGTTCAGTTTAGTTCAGTTGCTCAGTAGCGTCTGACTCTTTGCGACCCCATGGACTGCAGCACGACAGGCTTCCTGTCCATCACCAACTTCGGTAGCCTACTCAAACTCATGTCCATAACGTCGGTGATGCCATTCAGCCATCTCATCTTCCATCGTCCCCTTCTCCATTTGCCTTCAATCTTTCCAGGCATCAGGGTATTTTCCAATGACTTGGTTTTTTGCAGCAGGTCACCAAAGTATTGGAGTTTCATCTTCAGCATCCGTCCTTCCAATGAATATTCAGGACTGATTTCCTTTAGGATGGACTGTTTAGATCTCCTTGGAGTCCAAGGGACTCTTAAGAGTCTTCTCCAACACCACAGTTCAAAAGCATCAATTCTTTGGCGCTTAACTTTCTTTATAGTCCAACCCTCACATGCATTCATGACTACTAGAAAAACTATAGCTTTGTTGACAAAGTAATGTCTCTATTTTTTAATATGCTGTCTAGGTTGGGCATAACTTTTCCTCCAAGGAGCAAGAGTCTTTTAATTTCAAGGCTGCAGTCACCATTTGCAGGGATTTTGGAGCCCCCAAAATATAGTCTCTCACTGTTTCCATTGTTTCCCCATCTATTTGCCTTGAAATAATGGGACCAGATGCCATGATCTTAGTTTCCTAAATGTTGAGGTTTTAGCCAACTTTTTCACTCTCCTCTTTCACTTTCATCAAGAGGCTCTTTACTTCCTCTTCACTTTCTGCCATAAGGGTGGTATCATCTGCATATCTGAGGATATTGATATTTCTCCTGGCAGTCTTGATTCCAGCTTGTGCTTCATTGAGCCCGGCATTTCTCATGATGTACTCTGCATATAAGTTAAATAAGCAGGGTGACAATGTACAGCCTTGACGTACTCCTTTTCCGATTTGCAAACAGTCTGTTGTTCCATGTCCATTGCCATACATAAAATGTTTCCCCAATTGCACTATGCCAAGGAACCATAATGCACATGTGCACTAGAATCTATGAATATGAATGTTTCTTAAATAGTAATGTTTCACATTAGGAAATGTGATTTAGTAAATAATGTTTCACAATAGGGAAAACATGGGACAACCCCAATACTCATAAATAGCAGAAGGATAGACTGTATTAATTTAGAAGATATTTTGGCATATAGTGAAAATAAATGAATTAAAGTTGCCTTCATAAAGATGGCTCAATAGTATCATATTGAAAAGAAGAATGTCACAGAATTCACAACCTATTTCCATCTCTATATGGTTTACAACAGGTCAAATGGGAAAATATTTTTTAGGGTCACATAAAGAGAAGGCAATGGCAGCCCACTCCAGTACTCTCGCCTGGAAAATCCCATGGATGGAGGAGCCTGGTGGGCTATACAGTCCATGGGGTCACACAGAGTCGGACCCGACTGAAACGACTTAGCAGCAAATATAGGAAGGCTATAAAAGCAAAGGACAGAAACTGAGACCTATAACATAAAATAAAAGCAAAACAGATATTTGTTTATGATTATCTCTGTAGGAAGGTGACACTCAAGAGCATACATGAAGGAAAGTAAAATATGAGTGAAATGTTAAGAGGTATGGGGATAACAATTCTCTTCCTTGCCAGTCGTATTCCATGATCTATCAGTATGTGGGTTTCAGATCCTACTACACATTTTTGATATCTACAAAATTTTAGCTAATGCAATTAATCTTTATAGGCTAGGCTAAGTCACTTCAGTCATGTCCAACTCTGTGTGACCCCATAGACAGCAGCCTACCAGGCTCCTCTGTCCATGGGATTTTCCAGGCAAGAGTACTGGAGTGGGATGCCATTGCCTTTATATCCCTCCACAAATACTTAAAATACTTAGAATACACATGCTTGCTCTGAGCTAAAGCCTAATTGATACTTAGTATAACTAATTTGAGAAAATTATTAAATTCTCTGTGTTCCCTTTTTAATAAGATCATCCACTGGGGGTCATTTGTAGAAACATTATTGGAATACCTAATTCTGAGTTTGTAGAAACACCACACACTAATTACTAGCATATATAAAAATAGGTACATGGGAATTTTATACATTCATATTAATGTGGTTTGGATAACATAGGTATTTAATTGACTGAAAATTTTAAAGTTCTACTTAATTTTCTCAAAATAAGACAAAGTAGGATGAATGATTGTTTAGCAGATACACCAAAGACCATTTATTTAATAGCAATCTGATACAGAGAGAAACGAGCGAGAGAGTGTGTGTGGGTGTGTTAGTTGCTCAGTCGTGCCCGACTCTTTGCAACCCCATGGACTGCAGTCCACCAGGCTACTCTGTCCATGAGATTTTCCAGGCAAGGATACTGGAGTGGGTTACCATTTCCTTCTCCAGGGGATCTTCCCAACCCAGGGATCGAACCCCACTCTCCTGCACTGCAGGCGAATTCTCTACCGACTGAGCTACAGGGGAAGCCCAAGAGAGAGAGACAGAGAGGATATATAAAGAAGGAAAGAATCCGAAATTCCTTCTTCAGTCTCTAAAGAAAAATAATTGACCACAATTGTACCACTGCCCAGGATAAAATGAAAAGATTTATTTTACCTAACTTTCAGTTTCAGATGACTTCATCTGGACTTTAAAAATTCTAAATTCCTTTTATGAAAACCATTTCCGGTGTCCTTTTCTAAGACAATCTCCCTCCCCTAACACAAATTCAGGCTCAAATTGCTTTCTTACATACTCCTGTGATCCTCAAGAGGTACATGAATTTACGTGAAACGTGTATTCTAAACTAGATATTAAGACCTAATTGTGATTATGCAAACAATGCACGTGTTATTCTTTCTCTTTATCACTGTGCATATTTTTCAAAATAATTTCATCTAAACAATTGACTGTAACAAATGACAAAGCAATCGGGTCCATAAAAAGAGAAATGCAATTTGTAAATTCCTAAAAATTTTAGAAAAATATTAACTTACCTTTTTTGCTCACCATAAACATTTTTATGGACTGGCAATATGTCCATAAACCAAAGCTATGTATTTATTCATTTTGGTAAGAATACTTAATGTGAGATACATTCTCTTAACAAAGTCTTAAATGTACTATGGCATACTGTTAACATAATAGGCACATAATATCTTACAGCAAATCTCTAGAACCTACTCATCTTGCAAACTGAAACATACTCACTAAACAGCACCTCCCCATTTCCCCCTCTCTCCAGCCCCTGGAATCAAACTTTCTAGTCTGTTTCTGTAAGCTTGACTACTTCAGTCATTTCATGTAAGGAGAATCATACAGCTTGTTCTTCTGTGCCACGGGTTCTCTCTCATAGAATAATGTCCCCCCATTTATCTGTGTTGTTTTATATATCATCCATGTTGTTTTATATTATTCAGCCTTTTTGCAAGATGAAATGATTTTGTAGTGAAAGCATGTATACCACATTTTCTTTATCCATTCATGCCTCAAACCTTTTAATTGTCTCTATATCTTAACATTTCAATAGATTAAATATTATATATAAAGTTTCAGAGAAGGCAATGGCACCCCACTCCAGTACTCTTGCCTGGAAAATCCTATGGATGGAGGAGCCTGGTAGGCTGCAGTCCATGGGGTCGCTGAGGGTTGGACACAACTGAGCAACTTCACTTTCACTTTTTACTTTCGTGCATTGGAGAAGGAAATGGCAACCCACTCCAGTGTTCTTGCCTGGAGAATCCCAGGGACGGGGGAGCCTGGTGGGCTTCTGTCTATGGGGTCGCACAAAGTTGGACATGACTGAAGTGACTTAGCAGCAGCATATATAAAGTTTAAGGGCTAAAAATACAAATGAAATGAATTTGTTTTCTCTTCAAGGCACTTGAAATTAATTCAAATAAACTTATTGTCAGAGATTCAACCATATGTTGAACATTGGGGTTTTTGTGATGCAAGTTCACAACATTTATAGTTATTTTTAAGTAATTACAAAAGGAAGGAAGATGGGGGTCTAAAAATAAGCAAAATTCAAGAGAACTGGCCCTGAAAGCAAGAGAAATTGAAAGTTGGGTAAAAGAATGACCAAGAAGCAAATATACAGAAAGAGGCAAATTAAATGAAAACATAACATAAAGTCTCAGGCTAGCTCCATTTACATTCGTTGAAAATATGGCAAAATTGACTTTTGCAATTTGTTTTGATTTCTTAACTTCTGACATCTGTGTGATCTTAGAGGAATCTGTGTATTTATTGTGATAACAAAGATGCATAAATATGAGCAAAAGCAACATATTAAGGTGGAAAAATCATAATCAGAGTAAGAGCAAGAATGGGACAGAGAACTTGGGTTATCTGGGACCCAAAGTAATTCCAGTTGTGTGGTACCCAAAGGATTGAATAAATTATTAATTACTCATCTTCAAGTTTACACTTACATTCTATGATAAAATGATTTATTTGTTTAAAGTGATTTATAATTTAATAGTCATAATTACGAATAGGTTTAAAAAGTGTGACATGGGGGAGGAGCTAAGATGGCGGAGGAGTAGAACGGGGAGAACACTTTCTCCCCCACAAATTCATCAAAAGAACATTTAAACGCCAAGTAAATTCCACAAAACAACTTCTGAATGCCAGCAGAGGACATCAGGCACCCAGAAAAGCAACCCAAGTCTTTGAAAGGAGGTAGGAAAAAATATAAAAGACAAAAAAAGAGACAAAAGAGGGAGGGATGGAGCTCCGTCCCGGCAAGGGAGTCTTAAAAAGACAGAAGTTTCCAAACACCAGGAAACCTTCTTACTGCCGAATCTGTGCTGAGCCTTGGAAGCACAGAGGGCAACATAACAGGGAGGAAAAATAAATAAACAATTAAAAGCCTCAGATTGCTAGCCCTTCGGTAACTCCCCCAGAGGAGAAGCAGCACAGACACCTGCAAGCAGCACAGACGCCACTAGCAAGCGGGGGCTGGGCAGGGAGGCGCAGCATGGGCTGCATCGCTTAGAGTAAGGATCTGGCCTGAATACCCTGAGCGTTATCTGAGCAAAATAATTTGGGCTAGCAAACCAGACTGTGGGATATCTACCATGTGAAAAGCCAGCCCTAACCTAAGACACCACAAGGCCTGTGCACAGAATGAAGGACTGAAAAGAGATAGCCGGCTGCAGTCCATCCCCCTCCGGTGACAGGCAGCCAGAGCCAGAAGGGGACAATCGCAGCCCCAGAGAGACATTATCTATAAAACTGTAAGCAGGCTTCTTTGCTAACTAAAACTTCTTGGGGGTCTGGACAGTCAACATCTGCCTGAGAAGGTGTGCCGGTTGTACACCTAGATAAGCGAACGGCGGGGAGGCGATAAGTCGCAGCAATTGGGCTCGCCAAACACCTCATCACCTGAGCTGCTAGGACCTGGGAAGGGCACAAAACTCAGGCCCAACCGAGTCTGTGCCTCTGAGGACTACCCAAGTGCCTGAACCTGAGCGGCTTGGACCTGGGAGGTGCAAGCAGCCCAGGGCCAGCCACGGATGGTTCCCAGCAGAGCAACCTAGAGCCTGAGCAGTGTGGGCAGGGAGGCTACATGTGCCATGAGCGGGGGCAGACCCAGTGTGGCTGAGGCACTGTGAGCACACTCCAGTGTTATTTGTTTGCAGTGTCCCTCCCTCCCCACAGCGCGACTGAACAAGTGAGCCAAAAAAAAAAAAAGTGTCCACCACCGTCCTCTTCATGTCAGGGCGGAAACCAGACACTGAAGAGACCAGCAAACAGAAGAAGCTATAACAGAGGGAACCACCTTGGAAGCTACAGGCAATAGATTAAAACCCTGTGGCTAGTACCGAATACATAGGAAGGGGCCTATAGATCTTGAGAAATAAAAGTCGCACCAAGGAACTAGCCGAAAATGAACTGACCCCACAACACCCACAACAAAACTAGAGAAAGTCCTAGATATATTTTTACTATTTTTACGATCATTCTTTCTTTCTTT
>NW_011494897.1:11412897-11414555 GCF_000754665.1 Bison bison bison
ATTTTTAACTTTTACTTTTTGGTATTTGTTATCAATTTTGTACCTATATTTTCTTTATAATTTTTGTGACTTTGTTTTTGTTTGTTTGTTTGTTTTTTCTCTCTTTCTTTTCCTTCTTCTTTTCTTTAACATTGTATTTTTGAAAATCCAAACTCTACTCTAGATTTTTAATTTTTGCTTTTATGTATTTGTTACCAATTTTGTACCTTTAAGAACCCAATCTTCAGTACCCATTTTTCACTAGGGAGCGAGATTACTGGCTTGACTGCTCTCTCTCCCTTTGGACTCTCCTTTTTCTCCACCATATTGCCTGTGTCTCCTTTCTAACCCCTCTCTACTCTACCCAACTCTGTGAGTTTCTGTGTGTTTCAGACGGTGGAGAACACTTAGGGAACTGATTACTGGCTGGATCTGTCTCCCTCCTTTTCATTCCCCCCTTTTATCCTCCTGGCCACCTCTGTCTCCTTCCTCCTTCTTCTCTTCTCTGTATAACTCCGTGAACATCTCTGAGCAGTCCAGTTGTGGAGTGCACATAAGGAAGTGATTACTGACTAGCCCACTCTCTCCTCTATTGATTCCACCTCATCTCATTCAGGTCACCTCTAACTCCCTCCTCCCTCTTCTCTTCTCCATGTAATGCTGTGAACCTCTCTGGGTGACCCTCATGGTGGAGAAACTTTTCATCTTTAACGTAGATGTTTTATCAGTGGTGCTGTATAGAATGAGAAGTTTTGAAACTACTGTAAAAATAAGACTGATAACTGGAAGCAGGAGGCTTAAGGCCAAACCCTGACTCCAGGGAACTCCTGACTCCAGGGAACATTAATTGACAGGAGCTCATCAAATGCCTCCATACCTACACTGAAACCAAGCACCACACAAGGGCCAACAAGTTCCAGGGCAAGACATACCAAGCAGATTCTCCAGCAACACAGGAACACAGCCCTGAGCTCCAAGATACAGGCTGCCCAAGTCACCCCAAAACCATAGACATCTCATAACTCATTACTGGACACTTCATTGCACTCCAGAGAGAAGAAATACAGCTCCACCCACCAGAACACCGACACAAGTTTCCCTAACCAAGAAACCTTGACAAGCCACCTGTACAAACCCATACACAGCGAGGAAATGCCACGATAAAGAGAACTACACAAACTGCCAGAATACAGAAAGGACACCCCAAACTCAGCAATTTTAACAAGATGAAGAGACAGAGGAATACCCAGAAAATAAGGGAACAGAATAAATGCCCACCAAACCGAACAAAAGAGGAAGAGATAGGGAATCTACCTGATAAAGAATTTTGAATAATAATAGTGAAATTGATCCAAAATCAAAATGGAATCACAGATAAATAGCCTGGAGACAAGGATTGAGAAGATGCAAGAAAGGCTTAACAAGGACCTAGAAGAAATAAAAAAGAGTCAATATATAGTGAATAATGCAATAAATGAGATCAAAAACACTCTGGAGGCAACAAATAGTAGAATAACGGAGGCAGAAGATAGGATTAGTGAATTAGAAGATAGAATGGTAGAAATAAATGAATCAGAGAGGAAAAAAGAAAAACAAATTAAATGAGGACAATCTCAGAGACCTCCAGGACAATATTAAATGCTACAACATTCGAATCATAGGGGTCCCAGAAGAAGAAG
>NW_011494897.1:11414655-11415966 GCF_000754665.1 Bison bison bison
GGAGATAATAGTTGAAAACTTCCCTAAAATGGGGAAGGAAATAATCACCCAAGTCCAAGAAACCCAGAGAGTCCCAAACAGGATAAACCCAAGGCGAAACACCCCAAGACACATATTAATCAAATTAACAAAGATCAAACACAAAGAACAAATATTAAAAGCAGCAAGGGAAAAACAACAAGTAACACACAGGGAATTCTCATAGGATAACAACTGATCTTTCAATAGAAACTCTTCAAGCCAGGAGGGAATGGCAAGACATACTTAAAGTGATGAAAGAAAATAACCTACAGCCCAGATTATTGTACCCAGCAAGGATCTCATTCAAATATGAAGGAGAAATCAAAAGCTTTACAGACAAGCAAAAGCTGAGAGAATTCAGCACCACCAAACCAGCTCTCCAACAAATAC
The DNA here is from genome assembly GCF_000754665.1 of Bison bison bison. Classification (NCBI taxonomy): domain Eukaryota; kingdom Metazoa; phylum Chordata; class Mammalia; order Artiodactyla; family Bovidae; genus Bison; species Bison bison. The sequence goes on from NW_011494897.1 coordinate 11,415,067, forward strand.
CAAAGGATATTCTCTAGACAGGAAACACAAAAACAGTGTATAAATTCGAACCCAAAACAATAAAGTAAATGGCAACGGGATCATACTTATCAATAATTACCCTAACATAAATGGGTTGAATGCCCCAACCAAAAGACAAAGACTGGCTGAATGGATACAAAAATAAGACCCCTACATATGCTGTCTAAAAGAGACCCACCTCAAAACAGGGGACACATACAGACTGAAAGTGAAGGGCTGGAGAAAGATTTTCCATGCAAATAGGGACCAAAAGAAAGCAGGAGTAGCAATACTCATATCAGGTAAAATAGACTTTAAAACAAAGGCTGTGAAAAGAGACAAAGACGGTCACTACATAATGATCAAAGGATCAATCCAAGAAGATATAACAATTATAAATATATATGCACCCAAAATGGGAGCACAACAATATGTAAGACAAATGCTAACAAGTATGAAAGGAGAAATTAACAATAACACAATAATAGTGGGAGACTTTAATACCCTACTCACACCTATGGATAGATCAACTAAACAGAAAATTAACAAGGAAACACAAACTTTAAATGATACAATAGACCAGTTAGACCTAACTGATATCTATAGGACATTTCATCTCAAAACAATGAGTTTCACCTTTTTCTCAAGTGCACATGGAACCTTCTCCAGGATAGATCACATCCTGGGCCATAAATCTAGCCTTGGTAAATTAAAAAAAAATTTGAAATCATTCCAAGCATCTTTTATGACCACAATGCAGTAAAAGTAGATCTCAATTACAGGAGAAAAACTATTAAAAATTCCAACATATGGAGGCTGAACAACACGCTGCTGAATAACCAACAAATCACAGAAGAAATCAAAAAAGAAATCAAAATTTGCATAGAAATGAATGAAAAT
>NW_011494897.1:11416316-11418360 GCF_000754665.1 Bison bison bison
GAAAGGATAAATAAAATTGACAAACCATTAGCCAGACTCACCAAGAAACAAAGGGAGAAAAATCAAATCAATAAAATTAGAAATGAAAATGGAGAGATCACAACAGACAACACAGAAATACAAAGGATCATAAGAGACTACTATCAGCAATTATATGCCAATAAAATGGACAACGTGGAAGAAATGGACAAATTCTTAGAAAAGTACAACTTCCCAAAACTGGACCAGGAAGAAATAGAAAATCTTAACAGACCCATTCCAAGCACGGAAATTGAAACTGTAATCAGAAATCTTCCAGCAAACAAAAGCCCAGGTCCAGACGGCTTCACAGCTGAATTCTACCAAAAATTTAGAGAAGAGTTAACACCTATCCTACTCAAACTCTTCCAGAAAATTGCAGAGGAAGGTAAACTTCCAAACTCATTCTATGAGGCCACCATCACCCTAATACCAAAACCTGACAAAGATTCCATAAAAAAAGAAAACTACAGGCCAATATCACGGATGAACATAGATGCAAAAATCCTTAATAAAATTCTAGCAATCAGAACCCAACAACACATTAAAAAGATCATACACCATGACCAAGTGGGCTTTATCCCAGGGATGCAAGGAATCTTCAATATCCGCAAATCAATCAATTTAATACACCACATTAACAAATTGAAAAATAGAAACCATATGATTATCTCAATAGATGCAGAGAAAGCCTTTGACAAAATTCAACATCCATTTATGATAAAAACTCTCCAGAAAGCAGGAATAGAAGGAACATACCTCAACATAATAAAAGCTATATATGACAAACCCACAGCAATCATTATCCTCAATGGTGAAAAATTGAAAGCATTTCCTCTAACGTCAGGAACAAGACAAGGGTGCCCACTTTCACCATTATTATTCAACATAGTTTTGGAAGTTTTGGCCACAGCAATCAGAGCAGAAAAAGAAATAAAAGGAATCCAAATTGGAAAAGAAGAAGTAAAACTCCTGTTTGCAGATGACATGATCCTCTACATAGAAAACCCTAAAGACTCCATCAGAAAATTACTAGAACTAATCAATGATTATAGTAAAATTGCAGGATATAAAATCAACACACAGAAATCCCTTGCATTCCTATACATTAATAATGAGAAAACAGAAAAAGAAATTAAGGAAACAATTCCATTCACCATTGCAATGGAAAGAATAAAATACTTAGGAATATATCTACCTAAAGAAACTAAAGACCTATATATAGAAAACTATAAAACGCTGGTGAAAGAAATCAAAGAGGACACTAATAGATGGAGAAATTTACCATGTTCATGGATTGGAAGAATCAATATAGTGAAAATGAACATACTACCCAAAGCAATTTATAGATTCAATGCAATCCCTATCAAGCTACCAACGGTATTCTTCACAGAGCTAGAACAAATAATTTCACAATTTGTATGGAAATACAAAAAACCTCGAATAGCCAAAGCTATCTTGAGAAAGAAGAATGGAACTGGAGGAATCAACCTACCTGACTTCAGGCTCTACTACAAAGCCACAGTCATCAAGACAGTATGGTACTGGCACAAAGACAGAAATATAGATCAATGAAACAAAATAGAAAACCCAGAGATAAATCCATGCATATATGGACACCTTATCTTTGACAAAGGAGTCAAGAATATACAATGGATTAAAAACAATCTCTTTAACAAGTGGTGCTGGGAAAACTGGTCAACCACTTGTAAAAGAATGAAACTAGAACACTTTCTAACACCATACACAAAAATAAACTCAAAATGGATTAAAGATCTAAACGTAAGACCAGAAACTATAAAACTCCTAGAGGAGAACATAGGCAAAACACTCTCCAGTATACATCACAGCAGGATCCTCTATGACCCACCTCCCAGAATATTGGAAATAAAAGCAAAAATAAACAAATGGGACCTAATTAAACTTAAAAGCTTCTGCACAGCAAAGGAAACTATAAGCAAGGTGAAAAGACAGCCTTCAGAATGGGAGAAAATAATAGCAAATGAAGCAACTGACAAACAACTAA
>NW_011494897.1:11418460-11419057 GCF_000754665.1 Bison bison bison
AAATGACCCAATCAAAAAATGGGCCAAAGAACTAAATAGACATTTCTCCAAAGAAGACATACAGATGGCTAACAAACACATGAAAAGATGCTCAACATCAATCATTATCAGAGAAATACAAATCAAAACCACTATGAGGTACCATTTCACGCCAGTCAGAATGGCTGCTATCCAAAAGTCTACAAGCACTAAATGCTGGAGAGGGTGTGGAGAAAAGGGAACCCTCTTACACTGTTGGTGGGAATGCAAACTATTACAGCCACTGTGGAGAACAGTGTGGAGATTCCTTAAAATACTGGAAATAGAACTGCCTTATGATCCAGCAATCCCACTGCTGGGCATACACACTGAGGAAACCAGAAGGGAAAGAGACACGTGTACCCCAATGTTCATCACAGCGCTATTTATAATAGCCAGGACATGGAAGCAACCTAGATACCCATCAGCAGATGAATGGATAAGAAAGCAGTGGTACATATACACAATGGAGTATTACTCAGCCATTAAAAAGAATACATTTGAATCAGTTATAGTCAGGTGGATGAAACTGGAGCCTATTATACAGAGTGAAGTAAGCCAAGAAAGAAAAACACCAAT